>NC_041400.2:1367500-1718750 GCF_900747795.2 Erpetoichthys calabaricus | reverse complement strand
GGGGCGCTTTACAGTGTCAGCCTGCCAGCCCGCCGATCAATACGTCACACCAGGAAAACGGCCAGCTGCCTGATGGAAAGTCTTTTGGACACTCGGTGTGTCTGCCAAATGTCATTTAATACGTCAGAATGCGCATCTCCTCATTCCAGAGCTCCTCTTAACAGCAATCTAACTAATATATAGTGCCTTTCACAGCCACCTCTATGATGTAACGATTCTCATATCTGTCTGTGTATTGTATAGCGCCTTGTAACGTCTACAGCCTCCATCTGTTCTAAATGCCTCTAACACTTACGTAACTGTTATTAAGTTACCAATCTCTCTATTATATAGTGCCTTTCACATCCATCCATTTCTCTTGGTTGCAGACACCGTGGACTGCTGCATATTGGACAGACAGGCAAGAAAGAATTTCACTTCATTTCTCTATATAGTGACTTTCACATCTAACTGACACAAAGTGCCTTGTATATAGCATCTTTAATATCTATGGACTTAATAATGACAGTCTATCTATCTATCTATCTATCTATCTATCTATCTATCTATCTATCTATCTATCTATCTATCTATCTATCTATCTATCTATCTATCTATCTATTATATAGTGCCTTTCATATCTATCTATATTTGTGTCTTGTATATAGCATCTTCATATCTAAGGGCTTAATAATGACAGTCTATCTATCTATCTATCTATCTATCTATCTATCTATCTATCTATCTATCTATCTATCTATCTATCTATCTGATCCTGCCAACTATGCTAAAATATCTATCTATTATATACTGCCTTTCATCTATCTATCTATCTATCTATCTATCTATCTATCTATCTATCTATCTATCTATCTATCTTATATTGCATTTCCTATCTATCTATCTATCTATCTATCTATCTATCTATCTATCTATCTATCTATCTATCTATTATATAGCACCTTTCATATCTATCTATCTATCTATTATATAGTGCCTTTCATATCTATCTATATTTGTGTCTTGTATATAGCATCTTCATATCTAAGGGCTTAATAATGACAGTCTATCTATCTATTGTGGCAGATGGGACTCTTGCCCAGCCGGGATGCCCCTGCGCTATATGTTCAGGGGAGCAACCAGGGTCTGTGCAATACCTCCCCCTGGACGCTAGATGGCAGCCCCCTTGGGTTGGAGTGATGCCTAAGGCTCCATGGGAGTTGGAGTTCTCCACAGCCCTGTTGGGATCTGGGGTGGCCACCAGGGGGCGCTGCATGGGTCCCTGAGCCCGGCTGGACGAGACTTCAGCCCCATCCAGAAGTGCAACCGGAAACAGGTGATGAAGCACCTGGAGGGCCATACAAATGGACCAGCAACCACCACTCAATGGCCTGAGTCGGGAGGAGGAGGCCGAAGCCTGACGGGGGGAGTGGTGGTGCCACAGAGGTGTGTGTTTTTGCTTGTTCTTGTTGGGACTGTGATGTGCCTGTGGGGTTCATGGGGAAGATGTTCCCCACAGGTGAAGAAACAATAAAAGTCTTTGTTTTATTTTTACATGTGCCCCTGTGTCAATCTGTATCGGGTCGGGCGCAATATAGCACCTTACGTTACACTATCTATCATATAGTGCCTTTTGTTTCAATCTATCTATTATATAGCACATTTGACATATAAATATCATATAGCACAATTCATCTCTTATATATTGCCTTTCACATCTTGTTTTTTGAATATACCATCTTTCAGATTTTTAGATGTGTTATATAGTGCCTTTTATACTCTTATCAAATTCATATCTTTCTACCTTTGACAACTATAGCATCTTTCCAATTTATTTGTATTATATAATGACATTTGGGCGGCATGGTGGCACAGTGGGTAGCGCTGCTGCCCCTCAGTAAGGAGACCTGGCTGGGTTTGCTTCCCAGGTCCTCCCTGTCTGGAGTTTGCATGTTCTCCCCGTGTCTGCGTGGGTTTCCTCCCAAAGACATGCAGGTTAGGTGGATTGGTGATCCTAAATTGTCCCTGATATGTGTGTGTGCCCTGTGGTGGGCTGGCACCCTGCCCGCACACTTCATCTATTATATAGCGCCTTGAGCATTTATGTGCCTGGTATTATCATTTTTCAGTTTTGTATCATTATCTATATCTGTACCTTGCGTATAGCACCTTTTATGTTGATGTACTTTATGGTGCCCATCTATCTACTGTATATACCAGTCTATTACAGAGTGCCTTTCACATCTTTCTGTCTTTCCATTTTTATATTTGGCCTTTCCTCTCCACTAGTCTACATTATCTTTCCTATTTATTTTTCTAGTGTTTTTATCTTCATATCTATCACATTTTGTCATCTCTGCATTTTCTTTGTCTCTTTGGTATAGAGCGCCTATCACAGGTATCTATCTATCTGTCCGCTATATAGCGCCTTTCACTCCTACCCGCTCATGCTCGGCCTCTCGCTCTCTATGCCCCCCCCCCCCAATCCCGCCTGCTCTTCCAACTGTCCTCCCTCCCCGGCGGTTCCCGTTGCCTCCCGGCGCTGCGGTCGGTGGCGGCGCTCCAGCGGCTGCTGCCGAAGCTCCGGTGCCATCTCGGTGAGCCCTGCAGCTGAATTTATGGCCGGCGCGTATCACTAATTTCAAGTTTAGGTGAAGGCAAAATCACACAGAGCCATGAGCCAGCAGATCAGCGCAATGTGTTCTTCATTTATGATTTCAAATCAATGACAGCGTACAGAGGAGAAGATAAAGAAAAACACATTAAAGAGATTTATGTTAAGTCGGCGCAATTAATAGCGATGTTGACGCTGCAGCTGCGAGCGGGCGTTTAAATCAAACTCTGTTTAGATTTTAATAAGTTAAAGCTCAGCGCTACGACTCGACGCTCGGAGACATTTCTACACACGGCTGGCTGTCTCCCCGCACACGCCTGCCGCCGACTCGGGCCTCCAAAGGTAAAGAGGATCAATGGGCGTATCAATAAATGAAAAGAAATGAAACGATTACTGGGGGGCTCGGCGGCGGAGTCCCGTCTGGCCGCTGATTATCATGCACAATCAAACGGTGGTCCAAATCCCCGAAAGGTTAAAGGTGACGCCACATACATTATGAAGCTTAACGGCCCGAAACGCGGAGGCTGATTAATTCTGGCCGGCGAGGAGCTCCATGGAGGAGGATTTAGAGGGCCGCGGGCCTGGAGAGCCCAACACGGGTGCGAGGAAGAAGGTGAACTGTACAAAGGTGGGCATTTACACTGGCAGTTTCAAGAAGACCCGTCGATAAGGCAAAGGGGCGGCAAGGAGAAGCCATTCGTGTTAACGGCAGCGTTAGCCTTCATTGTGGGGTCTCGATTTGGCCAAATGAACAGATGCTGAGGTTTTAAAACACCAATCACCTCGGGAGAGTTCTCAGCTGCCCACTAATCAATCAACGTCCACTAATGTCCTTATTCTGTCATTTCATCTGATAATTGTAAATTGATTAGCATATGCAAATTAGAATTACACTATAATAGAAAATCAGTCAACCGACAAAGCTTGGACCCCCCAAACCCAATCCACAGGTGCCTGTCTGAACAGCACTTGGGGCAAAGGGGAGGAGACGGCCAGTCGGGACTGGGTATAAGCCTGAGGGGTAGCCTGAGCAGCCATGTGGGCATAAAGAGGGCATAACAACCTGCAGTGGGATTTGACACCAGAACACCGGTGCCTGAGTCAGGGGCACCAAACGACCCCTTTAATTAGGGGACAGTCATTTTATATCATCAGTCATATGAAGTCACTTCAGGACAAACAGAAAGACACCACATAACAGATACATAGATAGGGCAAGGCGCTATATCTCCAATAGATAAAAAGCACTATGAGACATTTACTTATTTCGCTGACTCTTTTATTCCAGTTGACTTACAAAATTTGAGATAAAATGAATTCCATTTCTTTGTTTTTGTTTTTTTGTTCCAGTTGGCGCGGGTGAAGTAACTCACTCGTGGGCACACGGTGCCAGTAGTGGGGTTTGAACTCACAACCTCAGGGTTTGAAATCGCAACCCTGGATAGACACACAGATAGAGATAGAAAAGGCGCTAGAAAATGAATCCTACATAGACAGACGTAATGACCTGATCAGCACCATAGAATAAGTAGAGAGCGAAATAAACAGACACGAAAAAAATACTGTGACAGACAGACAATCTGAGCCCACCCAGTAGTAGCAGCAGGGGCTCACCAGGGACACGGAGGGCAGGGAGGACTGGCATATTAACTGAGGAAATATAAAAGACACTCTGTGTAATTATTATATTGACAAAGTTATGAGATTTTTGAAAGGCACTATATAGTAGCTAAACATGAAAGGCGCTATATAATAGATAGATGAGAAAGGTGCTATATAATACTATTATAATGATAGATAGGTAGATGAAAAACACTATATAATAAATATAAGAATGAAAATCTTTCATTGAAAGGCCAATAGATATGAAAGGCGCTGTATAACTGATAGACTCACTCCTTCAAAAATGTATCATAAAACCTCTGATTGTAATTTAGAGCAGTGGCCACTTAAATGTGCTTCTATAAAAATCAAACGGCAAAGGGCTTTGGTGTAAATTGAGGAGTGTCAGCGCACACTTATTAGGTGTAATGTGAGAAGACGAGGACTTCAAACTGAGCTCAGGTTGCTTTAAATGATATACAGAAGTGGCTTTGGAGGAGAGCACAGCATACATACAAATAGAAGAAGAAGAAGAAGAAGTCCACTACAATCTAAGTGACGTGTAAGCCAGCTGCACAGCATTGAAAGGCACTATACAAAAAGATGATTGACAGATGGATGTATTTTATAGTGCATTTCTTATCTATCTATCTATCATATAGCGCCTTTCACATCTATCTTATCTATTAATCATATAGTATCTATCTATCTATCTATCTATCTATCTATCTATCTATCTATCTATCTATCTATCTATCATATAGTGCCTTTCTATCTATCTATCTATTAATCATATAGTACCTATCTATCCATCTATCTATATAGCGCCTTTCACATTTATCTATTGTATCTATTAATCATATAGTATCTATCTATCTATCTATTAATTATATAGCGCCTTTCACATCTGTCTATCTTATCTATTAATCATATAGTTTCTATCTATCTATTTTATAGTGCCTTTCACTCTATCTATCTATCTATTATATAGTGCCTTTCATATCCACTGTATGTATGAGGCTTGTCCTTGTGGAGTTGACATGTTCTCTCCTTGTCATTGTCACACTTTAAGTTGCCCGCTGGCTCCCTACCACTTACACAATAAGCTGGCTGAGCTCTGCACTGGACTGGCATCCCATCCGGTTTTAGTCCCTGCCTGTGCCCCATGCTGGAGGTCCCCCTCACCGCTTTGGTCCTGAATGTCATCATCGGGTGACAAGCTGGATGTTTGGCTGGTTGGATGTCTTTAAATATGCACAACACTTTAAGTAAAAAAAGCAGTTTAACAAAAAGGGCAGAAGTGATGTTTGTGGCTCTTGGGTTGTCCTCGTGTTGTTCTGCACTCTTACAGGGGCAGCAGGTGCACTGAGAGCCCCTCAGATGGACGTGCTCTTGTCCCACTTCAGGTGACAGTCCTTTTTGTTCTTTTGAATGCTTTGCCCAATTAAAACGTAATTCAAGTTCAGTTACGCTGCGCTGGCAGGTGCCGCCTCACTGATTCTTCATCCCGGGTTCAGGTGCCCCCTCAGTTGTTGTCAGTGTGTCTGAGTTGGCCTTTGCTGGTTATCCTCAGAGACATGCTTGTTAATTCCCAGTATGAAACTGGTACTTGTGTGAGACTGGGTGGGCTCTGAAATGGACTAGTGCCCCATGCAGGTTTGATTCCCACCTGTTTGTACCCATTTCTGGGATGGGCATCAGCTGCCCACAATCCTGAGTGGCTTTGACACTCAGTGCATGAGACTGCTGACATTCAGGTGGTGGTCTGACAGCTGCCCCCTGGCCGGTGCCCTCCTCCCTTTTAATTACACACATTAACAGCCCCTCCCACCACTCTGCCCCCCTAGTCAGCCAATCGATAAGCCAGCAGCTCAGGGACCTTCATACTGATGGATGTCGCACTTCACACATTGACTGATCGGGGGTCCCCGTCGTGGCAGGATGCATTGTTGGGATTCCCTGGCATGAGCACAACAGCCATCTGTGTGAAGGATGGATGGACATGAAAGGCGCTATATAACAGCCTGGCAGATAACTGATGGTGTTCCACAGCAGATGCAGGGGATTCAGAGGGTCTTCTGAGGTCTCCACTCTTTGGATTATGTTGTGGATTTCATTGTCAGTGGAGAAATCCTCCATTTTTGCCCATCAACCTGCACTCGTTCACCCATAAGGAGAAAGTGAAGACCCCTTTACAGACAGGACAGCTTCCTCCCCACAAGCATTCACAGCCTTTGCTGTGGCACTCCAGGTTGTGCCCTGGTGCCCCCTGTTTGCCTTCATCATCCTCAAGATGTTTCTAGAACTTGAGTGCAAGTCTGGGGTGTGCGGTCAGGTCAGAAATCGAACGTCTGGTGAAACTCAGCAGCGACCAAGCGCTGTGAACCTCGAGTGCCCGCACCCTGCACTGGCGCTGTGAGTGTTGGTGTCGCTTCACTGGAAACAAAATGGCAAGGGTGGGGGAAGACGATGTGGAAGGGGGGGGGGGGGCAATGGTGCAAGTTTACACTTAATGGGACCCCCATGGGTTTCACATCTGAAAGAGGAACCCCCACCCTCCCCCTGGACCCCCACACACCGACATCTGCTTACCCTGAATGGGGATGTCCCATCCCCCTCTCTAAAGTCTTTCCATTTGCATTCACATCTGTGGACCCCCAAAGCACATCACTGGCTGCAAAAGTCCAAACGTTCACCTCACTGGGTGGGCCGCCTAAATGTGCCGCCATGTCTGTCTGTAAGAAGTGAGAGGGGAAGGCGACTCAGCGTCACAAGTTTATTGTACGGCTGTGGAAAAAAATAAAAATAAATAAATAAATAAAAAATACAAACCTGGAGACACAAAAACAAACACCGGAGTGAGAGAAATAAACGAGTGCAAATCAGAAACATCTAAGGATGCTGGTAACACGTCACTCCTACTGAGCACCCGATTCAAAATGAAAAGACCACCAAGAAAAGCCAAAGTCACTCAGGAAGAAGAGCGGCGGCGGGCACATTCAACTCACGGGTTCAAGAGTCAGCAACGCCAGCGACCTCATCACGTGACCAGGACTTGTCATCTGACTGACACCAAACACAGGCAGGTCACGTGACCCGCTCAGGGCACACACTGGTGTCAGCAGTGGGATCTGAACACACAGCCTCAGGGGGCAACATCCAAAACCTAAATTATGACACCACGCTGGCAGTGAGGACCACCGATATAAGAGTTAGGTGGGAAAGACACAATATAATAAAATATATACGAGAGGTGCGACATAAAAGACACTACATAATAGAATATAGACAGGAAAGGCACTATATAGATAGATAGATAGATAGAGTGAAAGGCACTATATAAAAGATAGATAGATAGATAGATAGATAGATAGATAGATAGATAGATAGATAGATAGAGTGAAAGGCACTATATAATAGATAGATAGATAGATAGATAGATAGATAGATAGATAGATAGAAATGCACTATATAAAAGATAGATAGATAGATAGAGTGAAAGGCACTATATAAAATATAGATAGATAGACAGATAGATAGAGTGAAAGGCACTATATAAAATAGATAGATAGATAGATAGATAGATAGATAGATAGATAGATAGATAGATAGATAGATAGATAGATAGATAGATAGATAGATATCCAGTAGGTGGCACCAACAGTTGCAGCCAATGCGCTCACCAATAGGAGGAGACTCATGGAGATGACTGACAGGTGGGTTTGTGCAGGACCAATGACACAAAGGGGGCGTAAATGTTTAGGGCTAGACAGACAGAGGGGAATGACAGAATGTAAAGTAGGTCTCTAGATAGGGTCTGGCACTATATATTACATAGATATAAAATGTGCTCTATGATAGATACAAGCACAGATAGATATGAAAGGCACTATATAGTAGATAAAAACACCAATGTCAAAGGTGCTATATAATAGACAGATATGAAGTATGATATGAGAATATGAACCCTCCATCAATGCGTCACACTGCTTGCCACACAGGTAGACAGACATGAAAGGCACTATATAACATTGAGAGACAGATGTCACTTTCACCCTCTAACACAGAGATGGCGCCATCTAACGGGTCGACAGACCAGGCTCTCTACTCTTTGGTAGATTTATAATAAATGGTCGCCATGATCTACATGAACGCTAACTGGATTCCTGGTCCGGTCCTCCCATTGTCCTCATTACGTCATTTTTATCGACTTCATCACTTTTTACTTTCACACTCTGTAGAAGTTCCTTTCGTTTTATCCTGTGATGTGACCCCCAGAATAATGCGAGAAGGTGTGTGAGTAACACCGGTGGCAAGAGGAGTGACAATCACAGCACATGAACACAGACGTGTGCCACACTGACATCTGCAGATCAAGCCCCGCCCCCATCATGGCAGTCACGTTTCAGCTGTGAAGTAACTGAGACTCTGACTGCCAGTCTCCCACATTCAGACCCATCCCAAACATTGAGCCCCGCCCACTCTGCCAGGCTCCTGTGACGCCAGTGGAGAGAGAATGCCCATGCTGCCAACGTTTCTGAAGGCTGCTGGGTGGCGTGCTCGAGCGATTCTTCACATATGTGAATTTTCTTGCAGTGCGGTGAGCCTGCATTTTCGATGACAGACTGAGCAAAGCATTGTGGGAATTTGCGGCGCCCTTTTGTTTTCGCCGTTAATGTCGCAGTACCGAGAGTGTCCACTGAAAGCAGTCATTTGATTTGAAAACGCAGTGACGTGAAAGGAGACAGAAGATTGGACTCTCGAGTAAAGCAGCAAGGTCCTCTCAGTGTCCTCGTCATGTGCAGCAGCCGAGTGTTTCTCATGGCGTTGCTTCTCAGCCCTGGTGCGGGCCGTTTGCATCAACATCAACTTGCTCAGCAGATCCTTTTATCCAAAGTGACTTACAAAAGAGGTCAACACCATCAAGTAAACATGAGTTTGGCATAAGTGTGGCAACGACAAGGTGACAAATGGATTACCACAATTCAAGAGCTCAGAAAAAAATTCCAGTGAGTTGAATTTCTTAGTTACAAGAACCCACCAATGCCATCTTCAGTTGTCTTCAAACGCTTTGGATCTCGAATGGAGTTGGGCACCTTGTTCCACCAGCGACACCTGAGAAGAGCCTGGAGTGAGATCTGATGGCACAGGGAGGTGGCACCAGCAGACACCATCCATCAAAGGACCTCACAAGTGTCTCCACAGAAAGCCCACTAAGCACACACTTGGACGTATTTACAGTCTCCGATGGTCCCAATCCGCACGTCACTGGTGGACAACCTGTGACAGGACACCCCCACAGACACAGGAAGAAGGTGCCAATGCCACGTGTGCAAGAGAGGGGTCTCAGGACTAGAGCTGAGGTTCTTGAGGCAGCGGCAGTGCCCTCTGTGCCATGCTCAGTTCCATGGCTCCTACTGGGAATGAGTGGCGAACAAGCCTTCGTTTTAAGTGGTGACTGTGGTGGGACAACGCCATACAGACCTGGTGATGCCTTTCTGCTTCAGTGTTCTCCAATGTTCTGTCATTTCTTGTCTGCCTGTCCACTCATGGAGGCCTGCATCCTTGGTTTGAGGCCTCCAGAGTTTTGCCCCTTGCTGGATGGCATTCCTGGCATCTGCCTCTACAGACCCACAATATGGTGGGCCAAAGTGAAGAGCACGGGGAGAACATGCAGCCCCCATTCAGAATGTGCCCCCAGTCAGGAAATGAACTCCAATCTCTACCGATGCCTGCTGTGCCCCCTGTTGCGGGGTCCATGGAGGTCATCGCTGGTCTCGTCTTCCTTATGGTGTAGACAGAGTGGTCCCAGGATTCCCTTCTCTCACGTCCATTCTGGACCCCCGATGCTGTGTGTGTTTCTTTTAAAAGAGGGGAGCCTTCCCAAGCGACACTGATGATATCCACGACCCGCTCCACTCTCGCCTCCTTCTGCTTTCCCTGGCCATCTCTGTTTCAAGTTCTTACATTCATGCTCTCATGGCCACCTAGAGTAGAGATGCCAGCCAAACACGCAGTGGATTTGAATGTTACGAGTTTATGCCGCTGCCCGATGGCTCTAAGTGCCTGGGTTCAAATCCTGGGCTGGCCAATGCCATGTGGAGTCTGCCCTGGCAGTCTGTTTTATTTGTTCTCCCACATTGTATTGACTGGTGACTCCAAAATGGCTTGGCAGTGAGTAAGTGGGCCCAATAACAGACTGGCATCCTGCCCTGCACCTCACACTTCCAGGATGGGCTTTGGCCCCACAACCCTGAACCGGATTAAGTGGGCTTGGAAACGGATGTCCAAATAGAAACATCAGCCCTGCAGCGAGTCGTGCCACCTTGCCGATGGTCCTAATCCGCACGTCACTGGTGATGTGGAGAAGATGACCAGAGTGTCAGTAGGAAACCCCCACAGACACAGAAGGAAGGTGCAAACGCCACGCGTGCAAGGAGGGGTCTCAGGATTAGAGCTGAGGGTGCCCTGGGTGCTGTTGGGATACAAGCCACACTAATTAGACGGGCCATCGACTTTAGGGGTGTCGTGGAGGCTTAAAGAGCTGCTGACCTCTGAGAGTGGACGTGCTGACCTGCTCCGCTACTAATGAGCCCCGGACAAGACGGAGGGCAGGAACAGAAAGCGGAGAGAAGGGCATAAGAGCCAAAAGGATGAAACAAAAAAAAATTAAAGCATCCGACCGGCGCCAAATGAGAAAATCCCAAAGTCGAGAGGCCGCTGCCCTTATTAGCAGGCAAATCCTCTGCACTCTCTAAATTAGCGGCGTCCTGACTTGGCGTATCTGGAGCCGCACGCGGTAAGCTCAGCTAAGGAGGCCGAATAATGAGACATTGATGACATTGATTGGCACCGCGCCGCACAGAATACGGCGTGGTGACGCGATGGGCACCGCTGTCAGGAGGTCGAGGGCCACATTTACAGGGGAATCGGGAATAACTGGGAGAACGGAAATGGGAATTGACAACCAGGCTTCAAATATCAATGAAGAAGACCGAGTGCTCAGAGGGGGGAGGCGCTGAAAGGCACTATATAATCAAAGAGGGACATATGCCATGAGGGAGTGCACTGTGCAGCTGGGAGGAAAGGTGCTCAGTGACACAAATGACAGCAGAGCTGGACTTTACAAACAGAAATATTAATGGGCGGACAGTCAAGGCGCTATATAACAGTAACACATAGTTGGTCAGTGAAGAACAGACAGGAAAAGTGCAGGGCTACATTTATAGGAATGGAACCGCATGACACGAGTGACAATAAAGAGGGAGACAGATGTGACAAATGGCAAATAATGACATGCAAGGCACTATACACACAAATATAGACAGTACATGTCTGATCTTACAATGACGATAATGCACAATTATATTAAATAGAATGAAAGGCATTATATAATAATACATGAAATATTTTTTTTACATTTTAAAATTACCTTATTTACAATTATATTAAATAAATGTGAAATTCATTGTATAATAATTTTGTTATTTTTTAAACATTTGTGTACAACTAAATTGGACAGATAGATGTGAAACGTACCACACAATATTTTTTGATTGTTTAAAATGATCTTTATTCAAAATAGATAGAATGAAAGGCACTATATAATATTAATATAGATAGATAGATAGATAGATAGATAGATAGATAGATAGATAGATAGATAGATAGATAGATGTGAAAGGCACTATATAGCAGTCAGATCCTGTAGTCACCTTATGGATCCCAAGGTGAGGTGCTGTGTGACAGAAGCATTCAGGATGACACATTGTGATAAAAGCTGTCCCTAATTCAAGGTGTACTAATAGGCAGCAGTGGGTTGGCACCCTGCCTGGGATTGGTTCCTGCATTGTGCTCTGTGTTCTGTGTTGCCTGGGATTGGCTCCAGCAGACCCCCGTGACCCTGTGTTTGGATTCAGCAGGTTGGATAATAGATAGATAGATAGATAGATAGATAGATAGATAGATAGATAGATAGATAGATAGATAGAGTGAAAGGCACTATATAATATAATAGATAGATAGGTAGATTGGTAGTATGAAAGGCACTATATATTTCTTATTTTTAAAATTAATTCTGAATTTCCCCAAGAGATTAATAAAGTTTATCTAATGTAATCTAATCTATAATTCATTTGCAATAAAATTAGATGAATGAATAGAAACTCTAGATGTGAAAGGCACTATATAATGCTTTTCTAAGATGACTTCCATTTGCAATTGTATTAGACAGATAGATACCTAGATGTGAAAGGCGCCATATAATTTACTTCATTTTAAAAATTACCTTTATTCACAATTATATAGAGAAGTAAAAGCCACTATAAATTTTTATTACTTTAATTATAATTATGGTAGATAGATAGATAGATAGATAGATAGATAGATAGATAGATAGATAGATAGATAGATAGATAGACGCTATACTACTTTCTTATTTCCGTAACTGCATTTATTTTAAATGATATATTAGATTAACAGACAGCAAAAGTAATTAAACGTTTTACTTTTACTTTTTGTAATAACTGCGGCCGGACACTTTCATTCTTCCCCCTTGCAATTTGCATCATTCCCATTAATGTTAAATCGCGAAGCTCCGGTCGTCGACTCACGTGGGGTGCTGTTTTGGGGGAGCGTTTGAAGGTCAGAGGAGCGGCCGGCGGTGTCTGCTCGCTGTGCTCGGTGCTCCACCGCCGCTGCCGGTTTCCTGCTCTTATTACCGAATGTTAGTGCAGTATAATTACTTGCTATCCAAAAACGACAGGACATTGACCCCGCAGACTTATTGAATTCTCATTGCCTGCCTTTAGGCCATGTCGGGGGTTATTCAATTTTGCCTGAGGAGGACAGCCTATTAAAAGAGATGAGTCAAGGAGGCATCCTCACTGATTGCCCACCGAAGCCATTATCACAGCACCGAGAGGGCATCATCAGTGAGTGGACAGACACGACAGCCCTGATCTCGATTACCAGGAGACCAGATACAATTTACATTACTTGAAGCAATATGACAGAGAGCAATCAGCCCTGGGAATAGGCTGGGAGCCCCAGTGTGCAAGCAGGTATTAAAGGCGAGGGGGCAGCGGGGGGCGGCGGGGCTCATTGCTTATGCTGGACGTGACCTTTCACCCTGCAATATATTATCCAATTGCCCTTTAGTATAATTATGTGAATAATCTTCCTGGCTTGGACGTCTCTCCGATCGAGCAATTACTGTCTTTGAGCTGTTAACTAAAGCCGTCATGATGTCGAATTATTGGGAGCAGCTGAGAGTCCGAAGATGTGCGCCTCAAATAAAACTTAGGAGACGGGCGAGCAGATACGCTGGAGCCGCAAAATGTACTTTCAAAAGAAGAAAGATACACGAGCACTGTCATATAGCGCCTTTCACTCTATCTATCTATCTATCTATCTATCTATCTATCTATCTATCTATCTATCTATCTATCTATCTATCTATCTATCATATAGTGCCTTTTATTTCTATCTATCTATCTATCTATCTATCTATCTATCTATCTATCTATCTATCTATCTATATAGTGCCTTTCACTCTATCTATCTATCTACCTATCTATCTATTGTGTTTCTCAGATATTGTAAGTCCTAATGGATAAAGGTGTCAGACAAATACATAAATGTGTCTGTTTGATTTATTTGTAAATAAATGCCTTTTCAAAGTGATAAAATATATATTTGTAAATAAATGTAATTGTAGAAATGAAAAAATCTTATATAGTGCCTTTCCCATCTATGAATGTTAATTGTACATTAACAAGATGTTCTATTTTGCCGCTTACGTCTCTCTAGTTATCTATCCATATATCTAATACAGCTGTAAATAAATGTCAATTTTAAATAAAAATGGTCATATAGTGCCTTTCACATCTACCTGTCTATCATATTTGTAAAGAAATTCCATTTTTAAAATGAAATAAAGCTTTTCACATCTGTTTGTAATTAAATGCAATTTATTAAATAAAAATTAATTATAATGCCTTTCACACCTATCTACTATTTTTGTAAATGAATTCCATTTTAAAATGAAAAAAATGATTATATTGTGCCCTTCCCATCTATCTGCCTAATATATTTGTAAGTAAATGTCATTTTATAAATGAATATAATTTATAGTGCCTTTCACTTCAATCTCTCTCTCTCTGTTGAGTGACCACTCATCTTTCACGTTCTTTACATTTTGTCACCTGACGACAACTAAAAATAATAATAAAGAGTTTACGAGAAATATCACAAGTAATTTGGCCTAAGGGCAGTTTTATTTTGTCATTTTCATCACAGTTCCTTCTCACACCCTCTTAATTCATATCGGAGGCCTGGTAGTCTGCAGCCTAACCGGGCAGCATCAGGCGTCACCCCGGGTCAGGATGCCAGTCCGTCACAGTGCCCACTAGGCATGCAGTACCAGCCTGTAGCTGCCATCAAAGGTGCTCTACATGTCTTTGGATAGAAAAACAACAAACTCCCGGGGTGGGCACAGGAACTCCACACAAGCACAACATTTGAACCCAGGACACTGGACCCTTGAAGCAGTAGTGCTAAGTGCTGCACCACCATGCTACCCTGCACAATAATGCTCATAGGAATACTTCATCCAGGAATGGTCATCCATGCCATCAGTGTCCCCTCGGAGGACAATCACTACAGAACTGGCAAGGACCGACCCCAGGTGGTATGCCAATAAACTGAAGCCAGGCGTGGTGACGTGGAGGGTGGGGGCACCGTCTTTACCAGCTGTGCCACCCCTTATTGCTTTCTGAAGTGGACTCATCGAGAGCTGAAGTTTCAGATCTACTAACGACCCTTTGGAAACAATGCGGGGGTCCTCACGGCACATGTGTGCGAATCTTCATTCTGCCCAACACCCCCCCACTCCCCCCCCCCCGTAGTAAGAGCGCCTGGAGGGCACATGTTCACTCCTCGTGTCTCGGCTGTTTTACATGCACTCCGCCGTGTCCACCGACCACTTTGCATTTATTGAAAACGCCCACTCGCCACCGTTGGAAGGAAATGCGCCTGCGGCCATCGTCTCGTCAATCGACTCTGAAGGATTTAACGGGACGAGGCTGCGGTCCCCAGTGCCATCCCAGTGACCTGCACCGAGGCAAAGTTCAAAAAGGGCAAGCGTATTGAGACGGAGATTAGAGAGCTGTCAGTCCCCTGGTGCCATGACAGCGTCAAATTACAGGTGACATCGGGGACTGTCGTATCAAACAAACACAAAACGGACGGCGCATCGCGAGTGGGGCACAAGAAAAGAGCACAGAGACCACCACGCGTACCAAGAGAGCCAGCATAGGAGCTGGCATTGCGATGATGATGAGGGGCAGTGAGGAAGAGCAGGCACTGCTTCAAACACCGGGCAGGAGGCCAGTCTTATTCACTCATAGACACAGCTAAGCACACAGCCAGGGAGACTCGGGAAAGGATTGGAAAATGAACTGCAGGGTGCCAGTGCCTACATGTATGCCAGCACATTTAGTGCAGGGCAGGAACCAACCCTGGGTGGGATGCCAATCTCACTCACTCACTCGCCATCACATCAAACTCACCCTGGGCGCCTCTGGCACTAACTGGAAGCCATAAATCTTAAGTGACAAGCAAGAGGCCTGCCTTTGAACCCGAGACAGTCAACAATGAGCTGCTAAAATGAAAAACAAAATCATCATCATCATCATCATCATCTGTCTAATTTAGGGTTGTAGGGAACTGGTGCCTACTCCAGCCACACTGGGTTCAGGGCAGGAGCCAACCCTGTGCCAAGTGAGAATTCCACTGGACTCTGTACATGTGACAGCGGTGACCCTAAAGTGTCCCTTTAATGAGCCCACTCACTCAGTCACACACAGGCGCACACTGGGCAGCTCAGAGCCGAATACCAGCAAGACACAAAGGACATGCAAACTCCACGACAAAGTGGGCATAATATGGAAATTTAAAATTATATAGTGCCTTTAATACACATCTCTCTGTCTATCATTCATATAGTGCCTTTCACTCTATCTATTATATAGTGCCTTTCACTCTATCTATCTATCTATCTATCTATCTATCTATCTATCTATCTATCTATCTATCTATCTATCTATCTATTATATAGTGCCTTTCTATCTATCTATCTATCTATCTATCTATCTATCTATCTATCTATCTATCTATCTATCTATCTATCTATCTATCTATCTATTATATAGTGCCTTTCACTCTATCTATCTATCTATCTATCTATCTATCTATCTATCTATCTATCTATCATAGTGCCTTTCACTCTATCTATCTATCTATCTATCTATCTATCTATCTATCTATCTATCTATCTATCTATCTATCTATCTATCTATTATATAGTGCCTTTCACTCTATCTATCTATCTATAATAATAATAATAATAATAATTCATTACATTTATATAGCGCTTTTCTCAGTACTCAAAGCGCTATCCACACAGGGAGGAACCAGGAAGCGAACCCACATCTATAGTCCCATTTTCTCCCAGGTCTCTTTTGTAATCCCTCTGGGTGCAGCGCCCCCTAGTGTTACCCCCTCTCTACACTGCTATGTTGGCATAGGCCGGCCCTGCTTGTACCCACTTGACTCTCATTCTCTGGTCTCACTGTGCCCTGCCTTTGACGTTTGCCCACCTTGCCTACCCACAGGCTCCTGTTTCCCGGCTCGGCCACCAGAACAGGATTATCAGCTTACTGGGATTTGGAATGCGAGGCAGACGTCAATGGGAATTTGAACCCAATGCTTTGATGTGGCAGATTTGAGCTTCTGAGCCAACAAAGGTGCAATCGGAAGGCGCAGCTCACAGACTCAGCAGTAACGTTTTTCATGTCGGGCTGGCATCCAGTCCAGAGGTGGTCCCCGTTTGGAACCCAAGCCTGCTCGCCTCCCCTGACTCTGAACTGGGTAAACTGGTTTGAACATAAATGCACGAATGTTCGCCGTCCATTCTGTATACATAAATATGCTGCCCGCATTTTGGGAGTTATTTATGGAAAGCACTGCACTTGTCTGGAATGGTGCCCCCTGATTTATGCCCTTTTCGGAGTAAGCCCAGCGGCTCAGGTTTAATGCTGGACGGGCCCTGAAATAAAATAAAAGTGGAGTGCGAGGAAGAAACATGACGAGTCCTACGAGCAATTTCATGCATTTGAGGAATTTTATGGGCATTCATGAAAATCTGGAGTCAATTTAATGGACAAAAAAGTTCAGCAGGGGGTTAATTTAACACAGCGAGTGAGGGCACCGGAGAGAGGAGCAAAATTGAGTAATTAGGAGAGAAAAGCAAATGAGGAAGAAACAAAAATGGAAAAGCAGTCTGAGGCCACATGATGACGGGCAGTGCCCTGCGTGTGGCTGTGGACGTGGGCAACAGCGGGCAGGTCTGTCTGACTACATCACTAGGGGGGCCGTTTGCCGCCTGCTCCTCTTTGGGCTATTTGGGGGATTTCACGAGGACCTGCAATAACAAGAATGTGGTGACAGTAGTGAGCGGCTGGTGGCCATCGCTGGTCCTCCATGTCTTTGGTCCGATTTGCTTCAACAGGACACCTTGCGCTCCGGTTTCCTCCCACAGTCCAAAGACATGCAGGTTAGGTGGATTGGCGATTCTAAATTGGCCCTCGTGTGTGCTTGGTGTGTGGGTGTGTTTGTGTGTGTCCTGCGGTGGGTTGGCACCCTGCCCAGGATTGGTTCCTGCCTTGTGCCCTGTGTTGGCTGTGATTGGCTCCAGCAGACCCCCGTGACCCTGTGTTCGGATTCAGAGGGTTGGAAAATGGATGGATGGATGGACACCTTGCAGATGTGGTACACTGTAAATAATGAATAATAATGTCACCTGTACGGTAAAGTCCTGGCGGCTGTGGTTGTCAGAATTTTATGGTGATAACGAAGGTGACCACATGTTTAGGTCTACTTTGTTTTTTCTTTACAACACAGGCCAGTAGAAGTGAATGTTTAAGCAAAGCCTGATATCCCAAATAAACCGATCAATAAACACCGTCAGGGTCAAATGGCCACCAGACACAGTAAAGGACAACAATAGCAGCAGACACGCCTCTGGTTTGTGTCCTGTGTTCTCTCGGATCCCTCACTTTGCACACACGCGGTTTGCTTGTCCACTTGCACTTCATTTACTTTTTCTCTTCAGTGTTTGAGCTCTGAGCATACACACCAAGTCTGTCCGATTCACTGTCACTCGTCACCAGGTCACCACCACAAGTGACATCTTCAGGGTCTTCCCCTTTCGTCCTTCTTCACTTGTTCTTCTTTGGTTCTCCACTCTTCCGCTACGTCACTCTCTCTATCTCTCGCATTAATCTTTGAATTGACACTTTCTCATTATGTTTTACCGTTTCATTTCTCTCCCATTATTATATTTATTATTTTCCATTGTCCTTTTGGTATTTTTTCCCTCCTTTCCCACTAAGCCACACGAAATTCCTTCCTTGATCATTTCTTCTTTTCCATTGGTGTCTTGTGCATTTTCACGATACCAGAAAACATGAGCCGCTGTTTCCAGCTCTTCCCAGTTCTCCGTTGGACATTTTGGAGTTTGTGCTCCTTGTCTTTTGCACGTCGCTGTATTTGCTGGTAAAACTCTCAGCCAGCCCGGTCCTTTAGTCTCTTCGTCTGCTCCTTATCTGCGTTTTGTTGTCATACTTAATTTTTTTCTTGCTCTTCTGTCAATGGTTGAATTTTTATTGTTTCTTCTTTTTCTATGCAGTTCCTCAGGTCTCCTTTCCTACTCCATATTGTTGCCTCTCCTTCCTCCCATATATATTTCCTAATAGCAAACAGGGATCACTTAATTACAGACATTGAAAAGAATTCCGTGTTTAAGGAGGTGACGGCACATTGTCTGGTGCAGAAGTAAAGTTTGCTTTTCTGGTGTTTGGTGTCCTACGGGTGTGCCAGCTTTTCAAATACAACCCACCAGAAATCAGCATCCATCACCTCCAAAAACCTTCAGCACGCAGGGAATAAAAACGTCCATACTGTTCAAAAGGTAGGAGGGTCAGCAGGAACAATATGGGGAAAGGGGGCGTGCCCTTATGCAAATAGAGGGGGGCGAGTCCTAATGTAATTCATGGGGCATGTCCTTGTGCAAATAGAGGGGGCGTATCCTTATTGCAAATATATGGGCGTGTCCTCATGCAAATATATGGGCGTGTCCTCATGCAAACAGAGGGGGGGTGTCATCATGCAAATATATGGGGCATATCCTCATGCAAATAGAGGTAGCATGTCCTTATTTCAAATATATGGGCATGTCCTCATGCAAATATATGGGCGTGTCCTCATGCAAACAGAGGGGGGGTGTCATCATGCAAATATATGGGGCATATCCTCATGCAAATAGAGGTAGCATGTCCTTATTTCAAATATATGGGCATGTCCTCATGCAAATATATGGGCGTGTCCTCATGCAAACAGAGGGGGGGTGTCATCATGCAAATATATGGGGCATATCCTCATGCAAATAGAGGTAGCATGTCCTTATTTCAAATATATGGGCGTGTCCTCATGCAAATATATGTGGCGTGTCCTTGTGCAAATAGAGGGGGCATATGCTTATTTCAAATATATGGGTGTGCCCTTATGCAAATAGAGGGGACGTGTCCTCATGCAACTATATGGGGCGTGTCCTTATTGCAAATAGAGGGGGCGTGTCATCATGCAAATAGAGATGGCGTGTCCTTATTTCAAATATATGGGCATGCCCTTATGCAAATAGAGGGGGCGTTCCCTTATGAAAATGGAGGGAGCATATCTTTATACAAATAGAGGGGACGTGTCCTCAAGCAACTATATGGTGCGTCTCCTTATTGAAAATATATGGGATATATCCTCATGCAAATAGAGGTAGCATGTCCTTATTTCAAATATATGGGCGTGTCTTCATGCAAATAGAGGGGGCGTGTCCTCATGCAAATATATGTGGCGTGTCCTTGTGCAAATAGAGGAGGCATATGCTTATTTCAAATTTATGGGTATGCCCTTATGCAAATACAGGGGACGTGTCCTCGTGCAACAATATGGGGCGTGTCTTTATTGCAAATAGAGGGGGCGTGTCATCATGCAAATACAGATAGCGTGTTCTTATTTCAAATATATGGGCGTGCCCTTATGCAAATAGAGGGGGGTGTTCCCTTATGAAAATGGAGGAGGCATAGCTTTATACAAATAGAAGGGGCGTGTCCTTATGCAACTAGAGGTAGCATGTCCTTATTTCAAATATATGGGCGTGTCCTCATGCAAATAGAGGGGGCGTTTCCTTGTGCAATACACAGGGAGTGTCCTTGTACAAACAGAGGTGGCAGGTCCTTATACAAATCGAGGGGCATACGTTTGGTGTTACTGAAGTGGGTGTTTCCCGTTGCTCTTTAATGTTTTATACTGTAACATTAACAGAGATGTCTTCAGTGTAACCGTCATGTATCAGTAAACAGTATGGAGCATATTTTGATATCAGAAAAATATTAATTTTGCAGGACATGGCTGTAAAAAAGAATGAAATGTATTGGTAATGTTCAGTAGAACATAAGGTAACTTTCCTTTTTTTTTCAGAAAAGGTATTTTACAGTATTTTTACTGTTAAATTTACTGACATTTTTTACAGCGTAGAACAAAAGATGTGAAGAAGATGAAGGTGCAGTGGCCAATGTGCAGTGGTGCCAGCAGGGAGGCTCATTTCCAGGGTCTCATGGAATCCATGCCATGAAGGACTGGAGCCAGGCTGGTATCTGGCTGGTGTTCCTTGTGATTTGCTCAGTTGGCATACAGACGTCTCGGTCCTCTTGCGGCTGGAAAACATCGGCAGCCTTTCACTTACAAAATAATCCGCAGGTTGTCTGTGAGCAAAGGCGTCGGGTGTCCAGAGTTGCATGTAAGTGAAGGGAGATTTTACTTTCATCGATGATCAGCCTAACACAGGGGTGGTGACATTGCTCCTGTAGGTTTTCATTCCCACCCAATTCCGTCATTAGAAGCCCACCCTCGCCCGTCTCAGACTTGATTTTGTTTCCCGTCTCGCTGGTCTGCAGTGCTGGGCTCTCATGTCGTAGACTTTCTCCTTTCCCAGGACGTCGTCCTCGTGATGCGAGGCCCAAAGCAGATCAATTTCGGTCTCATGTCCTTCTCTTTAGTGTTTTATCAAAGCAGACAGTGCAGGATGGACACACGTCACATGGAGGACTGCCGGCTGCTTTGTCGTTTGGGTCTTATTGCTGATAAGGAAACAGCAAATGTGAAGACTGAAATAAGCAGATGGGGGGGTGGGACTTAACAAGCGCGACCATTGAAATGAAGCCTCAAAATGTCTCCTGAGCAATAAGAGCTTCATTGGAGAGAACTGACTTCTCATTAAAAAACTGAGTTGAAACAAAAACCTGTGGCCCACCAGGACTGACGCTGCCCACCCTGACCTACCATATTCTTGTAAACCAATGTACGCGGCTTGGACTCAGACAGACATTGGACCCCTTCACCTAAAATGTTTCAGGACAGCCTTTAGAGGCCACCTTCTGTCCCTTGCGGTGACGCCTGTGTTTTCTCTCTCTCAGGCTCCACTACCTTCTGACCATATACCTGTCTCTCTCTCTCTCTCTCTCCCCTAGGCACCGCCCCTTCTGACAACATCTCTCTCTCTCTCCTATTCTCTCTTTAAGGCTCCGCCCCTACTAACAGTGTCTTTCTCTCTCTCTCTCTTTCTCTCTCTTTCTCTCTCTCTCTATCTATTCCAGGCTCCGCCCCTACTAACAGTGTCTTTTCCCCTCTCAGGCTCCGCCTCTTCCGACAGCAACTCTCTCTCTCTCTTTCTAAGGCTCCACCCCATCTGACAGTATCTCTATCTCCCCCCCCCCCAGTTTCAATTACCCCTCCCTTTTCAACACATGATAGGGTGGGGTCAGATGTAGGTGGGGTTGGCTGTCCAAGTGTTACCATATAAGGAATGTGCGACATTAGATGTGGACTAATTGAGTCAGTTCACTGTAAAAGGTAACTACTGCCCCCTACTGTACCAGAATGCAGGGGGCGGTCTCTTTATCTACTACCAGTCTGGCATCTGCCCCGCCCCATCTCACGTCCATCAGCAAATAGCTAGTCTCATATGGTAACCCAGCTCCGCCTACATCTGACCCCGCCCTATTCCTTATCCTGCTGCAGGGTCTGCCTCCCCAGGTTTGGGTGACCAACATAGAATGTAAATTCCCATAGTGCTGTTGTTCACAGTAAGTATTTACTTATTCATTCATTCTGTTTAAACTTCTCCTATTGATTGCCGACATGAAATGTTTCAGTCTTCTCATCCCCAAAACTTCAATCCAGTGAGCCAGTCTGGTAAGCGCAGAGGGTCCAAGCAGCAGACCCTCGATGTGCAGGAAGTGCGTCTCCATGTCAGTTTGGGTCGTCATACTGGAATTCCCCGCATTCCAGGGTCGTAACTGGGGGACTCATCAGAAGGCTGATTAAAGTTCTAGAAGGGTCCGTACAGTAGACACAATGAGCCCTGCCCCCACACGAGCCGTGCCCCCCATCACGTGACATCGCATTTGTCTTCTCTGAATCTCAAATAACCGAGTCTGGCAATGTGACTGGAACAGGTTGGCCCCAGCAAGGTGGAGGTCAGGCTAAAACCACAGAGAGGCACGGAGAAAAGTTCACAAGCCATATGGTGGTCTTTATCGTGGAGTGTAGGCTTACATCAGCCCGTAAAAAGGGCACACGTGGTGCGAGCTGGGGGCCTCGGCGGGGTCTGCTGCAGGTAACGGCTCCGCTTCACCTTGTGCAGGGACTCCCTGTAATTAAAGACGTGGCGGGCTACCCGATCTACCAGAGCCGTCGCTAAAAATAGGAACATCACAGGAGGGGGAGCAGGGGTCACCGGCGGGGTCAGGAGGAAAGAGAAACGTTAAAAAGGGCGAGAAAAACGCGTTCATTAGGACGATAAGGCGGACTTGACATGGGGGGACACAGAGGAACGGATCAGGCAGCAAAAGAAGAACTCATATCAGCCACCCAATCTGTCATAACCTCTACCAACAGTGGATACTTAATCCTTATTGGATATAGCGCCTTTCACAGCAGCCTTAGTGTATAGCATGGCGTCACCTCACACATACAGCACCCCGAGGACTCCAGCTTGCCATCCACTACCTTAAAACACGCGTGTCAGATAAACTGGCATCATGTGCTTGGGTTGGTGGGTTGGGGTGTGGCTGGAGATGTCCAGTGGTCAGCCAGCATCCCATCCAGGACTGGCACCAAAGCGGCTGATACCCCAGAACTGGCATGAGCAGGTGGCACCTTTCACATTCAATGCTTTGGATCACGACAATCAACAATTTCATGAATCTCGCAGGCTTTGCTCCACCAATTGGCCAGTTATTCTTAACGTCATCCACGTCCCCCCCCCAAACTGTGATCAGCACATCATTTATAATCACAGCGCCAGGCATTCAGGGAATCTGTCCATTTCAAACATTCAGTACAACACGTGTGCCCATGTAAGAACGGCATAACACACGATCCCAGCCTACACCGTACGATATGGTGGTCCACTCACAGAGCAGACTCTTAGGACCACCGTACTAACTGCTCAGCTCTGTGTGGCACGGCGGGTATCCACGGCATTCCTTTGAGATTCTGTTCCAGCTGCACATTCACCTCCCCTTCTACCGTGTCCCACACGAGTTCCACTGGATTGTGATCTGCTAACTGGGAAGGCCATTGAAGGCCACCAAATTCATCGTCACGTTCATTAAATCACTTTGCTTTGTGACAATCAGCATCCTCCTCCGGCCTCAAGGCAATTCCATCTGTAGAACTGACCTTCACTCCATGGTTTACTTTTTATTTTTTGGCACCATTCTGAGTGAACTCTTCAGACTGTTGTGTGAGAAAATCCCCGAAGTTACAGAAAAACTCTAACCGGACCCTCGGGCACCAACAATCCTGCCACCATCAAAATCATGGACATCACATTTTTTGCCCATTCTGTTTTTTGATGTGAACATGAACTGAAGCTCCTGACCTGCACTGTGGCCATGACTGGCTGATTAGACCACTGCATGGGTAAGCAGGTGGGAAGGTGGTCCGAAAAATTTGTTTAGCGAGTGTCTATATGTGTGTGTGTGTGTGTGTGTGTGTGTACTAAGTGTTCTTAGCTTTATACACATATCTCTCTCTTGTACAGATAGATAGATAGATAGATAGATAGATAGATAGATAGATAGATAGATAGATAGATAGATAGATAGATGTGAAAGGCACTATATAATAAATAGATAGATAGATAGATAGATAGATAGATAGATAGATAGATAGATAGAGTGAAAGGCACTATATGAATGATAGAAAGAGAGATGTGTATTAAAGGCACTATATAATTGTAAATTTCCATATTATGCCCACTTTTGTCGTGGAGTTTGCACGTCCTTTGGGTGTCTTGCTGATATTCGGCTCTGAGCTGCCCAGTGTGTGCCCGTGTGTGACTGAGTGAGTTGTGGGCTCATTAGAGGGACACTTTAGGGTCACTGCTGTCACATGTACTGAGTCCAGTGGAATTCTCACTTGGCACAGGGTTGGCTCCTGCCCTGAACCCATACACAGATGTGAAAGGCACTATATAAAAGGAAATGGCCAAAACAATACACAGTAAATAAATAAATAAATGGGGGACTAGATAAAGCATAGGAAAGATGCTATATAATACATAGGAATTAATTAGATAGATAGATAGATAGATAGATAGATAGATAGATAGATAGATAGATAGATAGATAGATAGATAGATAGATAGATAGATATGAAAGGCACTATATAGCAGTCAGATCCTGTAGTCACCTTATGGATCCCAAGGTGAGGTGCCGTGTGACAGAAGCATTCAGGATGACACATTGTGATAAAAGCTCTCCCTAAATCAAGGTGTCCATAATCTTCTCCAAGCTAACGTCTTGCTCTGCCAGTTCATGCCATGCTGGCTGGCACTTCAGCCCTCCCATGGCAGGCAGTGGTCAGTGTGATGCCCTCTGCCTGCTCTGATAGACGTGAGGCTCAGATTTCGCCATTTGCAGACAGGACGAGGCGCCCTGTTTCTGTGCTCCTCTCGGCTGGCGTCCTTGACAAGGCGCTATATGCGCCCCTCTTCTCCTCCTCTATCATGGAGTGTGTTTTTCAGTTCAAAGAGAAGCCTGAATTGATGGCCGCTGTCTGTTATTTATTTCTTCATCTGAAATTCCAGGAAATGCCCTTTCTCACACTTTTCAATGGAATGGCAGCCCGGGGCCACAACTCCAGTGCAGGCCTCAGCCCCGGATGTGAATGGCGTCGTGTGGGGGTCCCGAGTCGTCGCTGCCCCCGCTTGTGTTTTATAGCGGTGGCCTAAGCCCCGGTGAGCCCTGCAGCTCCCGCCGGCCTTGTTCCCATTATAACTCTTCCTCGGCCCTTTGGGCCACTTTGAATGAAGAGTTGCCGTTTTTGCTGTCACTGTCCCCTCACTAAAGCCCTCTGTTTGCCGTCTCATTCCCCGGGATGTCTCCCTTAGGAATGGCCTCATTTTAATATAAATAGAACGCTTCATCATGCAGTGCAGCAACTTCATCGGCAGGACAGCATCTCGCGCCTTTGCTCTTACTAGTTGCATACGTGGAACGAGTGGACGAGTGGCAGAAGGTCAAGGCGAGGAGGAGGAGGAGGAGGATGAAGAGACGGCGATGACGACGTTTGGATGTTTTATAGCGCAGACTTGAAAATGCAATCTGCCGATATGCAAGATGGCATCCTTAGCAATGTCTTTGGGGTCTGGTATCCCATCCAGGGTTGGGGTCCGGCGCAGTGCTGTGCTGGGTGGACTTGCTGTGGCCTTTAATGTCCACTCGGGATGGACAGACACACACACACACACACACACACACACAATGAGATGCCCGCAGTGCTAATGAGCTGTGCCTGCTTATATCCAAATACCAGGGAGATCATTTACTGAAGGGTCTCTGCCGAGCTCTCGGCCGGGAATTTGAAAAAGTGGGAAATAAATAAAAAAATCAAAAAAATAAAAAATAGAAAGCAGCTGCCTCTTCAGTAGTGAAAAATTACAGCCAGGCCAGCGGTGGTAGGACATGGCCTGAGGCGAAATCTGCCAATAACACGGCGAGAGCGCACTGATTTGTGGCTTCTGATCGCAAACTCCTAAAGCCCCGGCAATTGACTAATTGTGCTTCATCTGGACGGAGATCCATCTTGGCTAACAAGAAAGCACTCGAGGTCTTCATTTAGCCATCAAGCGGGCTCCCCTGGGGTCTCCGAGCAGCTGTCCTTTCCTCCTTCCCAATCAACACATCAAACGCGCTGGAATACATTTAGAAATGCAATGGGGAAGAGAAAAGGAAAGTTCTGGAAGAGCAAGAAAATAACAAGAAAAAGAAGAGAAAAAAAAGGAGCGGCAGGCGCGCTGAAGGCCGACTTTAAAATCCGGCGAGTCTAGCAGACGTCTTGTTGGGGTCGAGGCGTCCGTTTATTAAGCTGAGAACAAAAAAATCGGGACTTTCCCGTATACTCAGATATGGGGTGGGATATTTGAGGAGTAAACCGCAAGACGAGGATTATATCTTTATATTCTGTACATTAAAGAAGCATCAAGAACAAATCAAATCAAATTAATCATATACTGAACTATTATTTGAAAAGAAAAGGTGAATAAAAACGGACTCATGAATAAAAGGTAAAGCACCATTGACGGTTAACGGAAAGAGCGTGAAAGTTGAAAGAAATCGGCGTTTTGTACCCGAGACTCGTATGCGAAGTTTGGTTGACCAAAGTGAAAGCGAACTCAAGTTGTCGTGTTTACACACACAGACAGAATTTAGACAGGAAGGTCTAAAACGTCGAGAATTCATCACATTCTGAAAACGGAATTTTTGGACGATTCCGATACTTTTCCTGAACTTTGTGTACGAGAAAGTAAAAACGGGATTTTCTGACTCAGTAAGGTCTATAACGTCGAGATCGAAATTGATTTTTTTGCAAATGGAAGTCATGTGGTGAAAAACGTTGCTACCAAAAAGACAATACTGACCCATCCTCAACCCCTAAAGCTACCCGAAAATTAATGTTGAGATGCAAGGCTTCTTCTTCTTCTTCTTCTTTCGTCTGCTCCTGTTAGGGGTCACCACAGCAGATCATCTTCTTCTATATCTTCCTGTCCTCGTCATCTTGCTCTGTCACCCCATTACCTGCATGTCCTCTTCTCACCACCTTCGCTTAGGCCTTCCTCTTCTCCTCTTCCCTGGCAGCTCTATCCTTAGCACCCTTCACCCAATATACTTAGCATCTCTCCTCTGCACATGTCCAAACCAACGCAATCTCACCTCTCTGACTTTGTCTCCCAACCGTCCCACCTGAGCTGACCCTCTAATGTCCTCATTTATAATCCTGTCCATCCTCATCACCCCCAATGCCAATCTTTAACTCTGTCACCTCCAGCTCTGTCTCCTGTGCCACCATCTCCAGCCCATATAACATAGCTGGTCTCACTACCGTCCTGTAGACCTTCCCTGTCACTCTTGCTGATATCCGTCTGTCACAAATCACTCCTGGCACTCTTCTCCACCCACTCCACCCTGCCTGCACTCTCTTCTTCACTTCTCTTCCACACTCCCCATTACTCTGTACTGTTGATCTCAAGTATTTAAACTCATCCACCTTCACCAACTCTACTCCCTGCATCCTCACCATTCTACTGACCTCCCTCTCATTCACACACATGTATTCTGTCTTGGTGGTCCTACTGACCTTCATTCCTCTCCTCTCATATCTCCATCTTTCCAGGTCCAGGGTCTCCTCAACCTGCTCCCTACTCTCACTACAGATCACAATGTCCTCGGCAAACATCATAGTCCACGGGGACTCCTGTCTCATCTCGTCTGTCAACCTGTCCATCACCACTGCAAATAAGAAAGGACTCAGACCCGATCCCTGATGTAATCCCACCTCCGTCACTCCTACCGCAGACCTCACCACTGTCATACTTCCCTCGTACATATCCTGTACCACTCTTACGTACTTCTCTGCCACTCCTGACTTCCTCATACAATTGAGATGCAAGGCTGAGAGTCCAAAAATCCAGAAAAGCACCAAAACATTTCAAAACAATTCTTGTGAATTTCCCCTTGGGATTAATAAAGTATCTACTATCTATCTATCTATCTATCTATTATATAGTGCCTTTCTATCTATCTATCTATCTATCTATCTATCTATCTATCTATCTATCTATCTATCTATCTATCTATCTATCTATCTATCTAAAACAAAATGAATCCGAGATAAATCGAGTGTTTACGTGACGTGAGTTTGAGTACCGTCATGCCGATGATGTTGAGGTTTGCACACTTCCAAAAGATTACAGGAACTACTTGGGATCAACAGTACAGAGTAATGGGGATTGTGGAAGAGAAGTGAAGAAGAGAGTGCAGGCAGGGTGGTGTGGGTGGAGAAGAGTGTCAGGAGTGTTTGGTGACAGACGGGTATCAGCAAGACTGACAGGGAAGGTCTACAGGACAGTAGTGAGACCAGCTATGTATGTTATATGGGCTGGAGACGGTGGCACAGGGGACAGAGCTGGAGGTGGCAGAGTTAAAGATTGGCATTGGGTGTGACGAGGATGGACAGGATTAGAAATAAGGCCATTAGAGGGTCAGCTCAGGTGGGACGGTTGGGAGACAAAGTCAGAGAGGTGAGATTGCATTGGTTTGGACCTGTGCAGAGGAGAGATGAGGGGTATATTGGGAGAAGGGTGCTAAGGACAGAGCTGCCAGGGAAGAGGAGAAGAGGAAGGCCTAAGAGAAGGTTTATGGATGTGGTGAGAGAGGACATGCAGGTGATGGGTGTGACAAAGCAAGATGACGAGGACAGGAAGATATAGAAGAAGATGATCTGTTGTGGTGACCACTAATGGGAGCAGCTGAAAGAAGAAGAAGAAGAAGAAGATTGGACAGATGACGTTATCCAGCATCTGAAGTACAATTGGCTACAGTTCCTTGGTTTGTCTAATCAGAGCCCTGGCAGATGACGTGACTTGCTTAGAGTTGCATGGCGTGGTGTCAGCAGTGGGATTTTCACACGTAACCTCAGGCCCTGAAGTCCAATCACATACTGCCTGCCTTTTTCTTTTTCCAGAGTGACGTTGATCTAACTGGAGAACAGAAACGTCAATTGTAGTAGCTAAGCGTATTGTTCAGAAGCACAGAGTGCAGTGTTGTAATCGTGTTAAAGTGTTTTATTACCACAAACAGCTGTCTTTACGTTTCAGCGGATATTACGGAGCACATACTTTCAAAAAAAACTGTGTGGAAAATATGAGCCTCTTGTGTGACTTTGCTGAGATCTCTGCTAAAACACAGGAGGAGACCCTTGTGAGACCACTGGGGTTTTTTGTCTGAGGAGAACAGTGCAAGACATAAGAACGTGTCTCCGTTTTATTTCTTCCTGATCTCAGTGTTGTCTATGAGAAACCAAAGGGATATTAAGGAAATCACATTTTTTTTATTTTCACGCCTGTGGGTTATTCTTACTGTATTTCAATAATTAACAGGTGATCTCTGTGTTATGATCACCTGAGGTTTGGTTACATCAGATCAGATGTACACCTGACGTCTCATCGGTGACAATGACAGAAAGGCGGGTGGCTAGGATTTCAGAGACCACAGTGGTGAATGGAATGCAGTGATGGCACCTTCTGTCGAAAGTCCGGCGAATATGCCATGGAGGCGCATTCCTGACACCCCTTAATATTCGTCAGTGTGCTTAACGACGAAATTCAGCACCACAAGCCATCATTAAGCGAAATGGCCAAACAAGGGAGGGGATTACCATAAACCACAGGCCTCTAGAGGGATGAGCCTTTAGCAAAGGAGATTCATTAGACAATAAAACAAAATGCTCAAAAGCACAAAAAAAGAAGTAATTGGAAAACAAACAAAAGTCCCGGTACAAAATACAAAATTAAAATGAAGAAGAAAAACAAAAGGCAGAATACAATGACAACAACAAAATGTACGAAAACACCCTCAGCCCACCAAAGGGCATTCAATGAACCGCAGGGGACTTCACTTCCCAGCCTTTCTTTTCCTCAGTGAGAATTTAATTGGCGGCCCCGCCCACCCATAAAATACAAGGAACATTGGAGAACACGATTATGCAAATAGAATCTGACATAGAATACATAATTAGAACAAAGCAAAATGAACATAAATAATAGAAATTAGCAAATAAAGAATGGATAAAAAAACAAAAAAGAATTTTAAACAGGGAAGGGAAGGGACAGCTAAAACCCAACAGCTGTAAGACTGAATTCACTTTACTTGACTTACTGATGCGGTTGTGTTTGTGCCCTTTGTGTGCTGCCCGGCCCTTTAAGTTCTCTTACTTGTGCCTATGGGGTGGGGACTCTGCAGCTGTGGCATCACTTCCAAGGAGGAGCGTTAACAGATGTGAGGGGCGGCCGGCGGTTCAGTCCAGCTGGTACGTCCCTGAAAAAGACGAATGGAGGAAGGCAGCCTTTTCAGGGCACTGCCTACCCCGGGATGCTAGGTGGCAGCTTCTCTGGATGACAACGGTTCACCGGATTCCCTCAGGGCATCCTGGGACATGGAGTCCGTTTCCTCAGCCCTGTTGGGTGCCGTGGGTGCCGCCAGGGGGAGCTCAAAAAGAACCTGGGGACTCCTACTGTTACTACAACCGGGAAGTACTTCGGAGTCACGAGGATGGAAGCCCGCGGTACTTCTGGGATACTTGAGGACGGAGGATGTGGCGTTTCACCCGGAAGAAGAGAAGGAACACTTCCGGGACTATTTAGAGGACTGCTGAAGACCCAGCAAGGAGAGCCGGAGCTGGGTGGTAAAGCGACGGAGCTGCTAGGAGGACTGGAGTATTATTGCGATTATTGATTATTGTTTATTGTATGATTATTGGAGAATTGTGGCGAGTGTGGTGCTCTGTGCACTGTATTTGAAGAAAAATATTATATTGTCTTGGACGTCTGTCTGGTGGGTTTCACGGGGCAACAGCGACCCCTAGCGTCCACACAGACTAGGGGGGTCTCCCAAAGCCCCACATTGTACCCGTATATTAAAACCATTTGGACCAAATCAGGCGTCTCTGAAAGGCCAAACTTGACATCCCGCATTGTTTCAGTGTTCCGACTCGGCCTGTGCCCCTTTGCCTGGGTGGTCTAACAGCACCTGTCTAATTCCACATTAGAGAATGCTGCCAGGCCTAATGCCCTCCAGGCTCACATAAGTTGTGCACGTAAAGCTCGTCTTGTGATCAAACAAGGCCACCATCCATGGCCACTGCCACCTTAACTGAACGCCATGGCGTGGCTCACATTGACGAATGGCCACTCGTGCCTCCTGGAGAAAGTGAAAGCCGCCCGCGGTGTCCCACCCATGGCCACTACTCTCATTATTCACCCAGCGTGTGATTAAGACCATGTGTGTGTCCAGTGATGAATGCAAACGCAAGGCCCCCCAGCCTCAAATACCAGGAGACATCGAAACAAATGGCCGTGCCGTCTGTCATCGTGAGCCAGTAGTGGCCATTTGCCTCACACCTTTGCGGATTAAAGGCCACCGTCTGAGGCCGTCTTCGGGTTCACATTCAAAGCCATTCATCTGTCACCAGCCTTACCCCCCCCCCCACCCCACCCCTCCATCTGCATGACCTCCCGCAGACAAACGAAGCCACCGGCGCCTCGTCCTTTCACTTGAACCTGAGCTGCACGGCGTCACTCTCTCGATGCACAGATGGGATTTAAACGTGATGGCCGCCCTCGGCCTACAGTGTCAAGACATGAAGACTTGGGGATTGGTACTTGGTGTTGTTAAGGTGGCCTTCGTTTATAGCGCCCCCTGCAGGACAGTCGAGTGTTGCTCATGGCCTGTTGTCTGCTTTAGACGGATGACGAGAGGGGGGACTGACTGGCGCCAATGTCACCTTTTGTCCTCCGATTGGCCACTTCACACCTTCATACAGGACGCGTGTGACCCGTCCAACCTCTCCTGTTGCGGCCAAGTTGGCGTGCCAGCATGTCCCTTTGTGCCTCAGGAGAGGAACACTTGAGCATATGAAGAAAAAGCTGAGTGAAGAATTAAAACAGAAAGCAAACTCATTTAGAGCAACATGAAGGACGAGGAGGAGGAGGCCTGGTGTGGACTGGGCATCACTAATGGGCACTTGAAGGGGATGTGCACAAAGCTAACGCCCTGAAGCCACAGACCACCTCCCTCCTACGTCAACAACTACGTCAACGGGAAAGGCCAAAGGTGAGACCACCTCTGACCATCACATAACTGAAGACCAAGTGAGGAAGACAAAGCTGCAGGACCAGATGGGGTCCGTCCTCGAGTTCTGGTTTGTGTGCCTTTTCACTTTTCTTGAACTAAATTGTAAATTCATGAGGATTCCCTATGGGCCTCGTCTCATTGAGCCTCCCTCCTCTCAGGCATTTTGAACTTTCAAACCAACTCCTCCCCACTTTTAGGCCTGTCGAGGTCACAGCCTGCAGGTAGCAGCAGGAGGCCACCTGCCTTGGGGTCAGTGAGGGTCCGGGCCTCCTTGTGGAGCCGTCTGTAGACGTCAGACCTTTTCTCCGTGCCTGTGCCACCCTTGTACGACACTCATATAAGACTCGGCTGGCTGCCTGTGGTAGTTGGGGGCAGGCTGCCTGTGGTCAGGCCACTTGTAGCTTGCACTGTGGGTCTTTCAGGAGGTCTCACACCCTCTTCGACATGCTTACACTACAGTGACGATGTGGCGCCCTCTACAGAGCGGGTTAATACCTTGGGTAGGCATGGCATTACACACAACTCTGTAATGGAGAAAGCAGGGCAAAAAAAAATGTAAAGCATTGCGCCCCCTATGGGTGGTCTTGCATTCACTGCTGCCTGTGCCAACGCCCTGCAAATCATCAGACTCAATCGATTAAATGAGGATGTGATGTGTGATGGAGTGGCGCCCTCTACAGGGTGGGTTCCCAGTACCACCCCTTGTAACCATGTGACCAGTAAGGGCTGCCGATTCAATTCTCGTCATTTAAATAGCCGCTGATTTAAATGTAACAAACACACAGCACAGGTAAGCAGTGTGTCTTAGGAGGGTGAAAGGCGCTATATCAAATAAAGGCTGCTTGGGTCGGGATGTTGGCAGATTGATTTTCATTCCTTTCCGTTTTGAGTTCAATGTGTCCGTCGTCTTATCCACAGGAATTCCAAGCGGGTGCCAGCAGGACAAAGTCAGCGGTGGGGAGAATGGCGGCCGACCCTTCCCTCCGTTTTCGAGGACACCCAATGAGAACGGCTTAATTCAATAAATCAGGCTGCTTTGGGGGCCCGGCGGAGGACATCTGGGACACGAGCAGGGCCGAGGTGGCGCTCCTTAAACATCGGCCGGCACTTTTCAGGCTGACTGCACTCAATTTCTTAGACAATCTCCACACCATTTTCAGCGGCGTCCCTCCGTAATTCATCACAACAATAGGCCGAGCATACAGATCAGCAGCGAGAAATGAAAGCAATTTACAGTATCGAGATGAAAGGAGCCCGCCGGCCCGCCGAAGACCTGCTATGTAAATCATATCCACAACTTCGAGGAGCGTCCACACAACATTCTGGAATTCATTTCTCCAGCATTCCTCGCTGGGTCACGCAAAGGTAAATCCAAGGACTTGTGCTGGTAGTCCATAACCGGACCATCTATCACGAGGCAGGAGAGCAAATTTGTTTTTTTGTCTCATTATGGAAAATTGAAAATAATAAATGGAAAAGCCGTTGGCAGGACCGGCCAGGGAGGGAGGTGGAATTTGTACGGAGCGCTCAGCTTATAGGAGACACGTGTAGAAAACAAGGCAGGCGACCTGAGCGACACGCCGCACCTTCATGAAAATCACAGGCAAGAAAATGGGGGGGGGGGCGCGCCTCTGCCAGGGGGGGTCACCATCAAAACAGCACACCTGCAGGGTCTCTGCCATCTCACCAACCATTCTGGTGCCCCTCAATCCTCCCATTTGAGGCCACACCCCGGACCCCCAGCTACCCAGTTTGTGTCACCTGTGACCAGTGGACTGGTATGTGAGAAAACTGGGGGGGTTCATTTGGAACTGACCGACACGAACAACCAGCGTCTGCTGATTCACGCAAGTAAAGTCAAGGCAGGCAGCCATCATTACACACACTTGGGGTCTGCCATCGAGCACAGCGGGGGGCTTCACTGGGAATAGCGGCTCTCATGACGGGAGGCTTTGAGCTTCGTGAGGGTGACAGCAATTATTATAATTAAGAACAATAATAAAAATATAATAATGTCCACTAAATTACAAGAACAACAGGAACAGCAATATTTATTATTGGAATTATTATTCTTACTTGTTTTGATAATTCTTATTACTATTGTTGTGAACATTTTATTATAATTTAGGGGACATTAAATATTTATTAAATATATTAAATATAACAATAATATTAACAGTAGTAATCTCAATAATATTGAATATTATTGTTGTGTTTCTTATAATTTAAAGGATGTGATTATTATTATTATTATTATGTCCACTAAATTAAAAGAAAACTTAAGGTAACAACAATAGTAATAATAATTAATTCACTTAATTTATAAGAACAACAATAGTAATAATAATAATAATCACATGCTTTAAATTATAAGAAACACAACAATAATATTCAATATCATTGAGATTACCACTGTTAATATCAGTGTTATATTTTGTCCAAAAAATTACAATAATTATCTCAGAAATAATAATATTATCAATAAAGTATTAATCAATCTGTTATTATTAACTGGAAATATTATGATGTTCACTAAATTAAAAGAATAATAAAGGTAACAACAATAGTAATAATAATTAATTCAAATAAATTATAACAACAAGAACAATAATTATTATTATTGTTATTATTATAAATAATAATAATAATATCCTTTAAATTATAAGAAACACAATAATATTCAATATTTTTGAGACTACTACTATTAATATTATTGTATTTTGTCCAATAAATTACAACAATAATTATCTCAGTAGCAATAATATTAAATGTCCATTGGGATAGATAGATAGATAGATAGATAGATAGATAGATAGATAGATAGATAGATAGATAGATAGATAGAGTATCTATTAAATGGTGCCTTTCACTCTATCTATCTATCTATTATTATTACGATTGTTATTCACAATTTCAAAGACTTCAGCATCTCAGGGCACCAGGCATCATGGCAGCACTCAGAGCACAGCAGGACTTCACCCTCAAAAGGCCACAAGTTCCACACAGACACCCCCCCCCCCCCCCCCCCCCCAAGCCACAGGGGGTCCAGTTTGCATGACCAGCCAACCTAACCTGGGTGGGCACAGCAGCACATCCACACCAGCATGAGATGAACATGCAGAGCCTACATGAGCCAGTCATGCCAATCAAGTGTAGACTGCTGGATTGCTGAGGTGGCAGTGCCACCCACCCCAATAATAATAATCTAAGTTTTCTTTTGCAGGTGGGTGGTTAGCACTGCAGTTTCACAGTCCAACACCCCAGGTTCAAGTGCTGCTCCTGGTCCTTGTCTACCTGGAGTCTGCATGTCCTCCCCACGTCTGTTTCGGTTGTCAGTTCCACATCCCAAAGCACATCAGATTACCTGAGCACCCCAAACTGGTCCTGGCTGAGTGTTTTTTTTTTCCAGTCTTGAACCCTAAACTGGATAAGCTGGCTACACAATGGATGGACGTTTTCTTTGTGCATTTCATTCGCCTTATGGATTTTTTAAACCCTCTCCTCCCACCTCCACCTTGACTTCATTTGAACCGGATGTCAGTTTTAAACATCTGCTGAATTTTCAGCTTTTTTGCAGTAAAACAAGAAGCGCAGTCTGATGCTCCAGTGAATTAAAGCTTAAAAAATCTAATAAAACTAATTTAACTGAATTCCTCTGAATCCCCTGGAAGATTCTCGCTGAAGTGTTTATTATAAGCAAAACCTTATTAGCATTTGAGGTGCATTAATTAGATTCTCAATTACTGGGAACTCACACAAGATATGAGCCCAAGTCGGGGGCTGGCATAATGAGGGATATTTTTATACGTGTGTGCGTGGAGACGACCGAGGAAGAGTCCAGGACTGAGACTCAAGGCGGTGGGCTCACAAAGCCCCCTTGTTCTCTTCACTCCGACAAGCATTTCTGTTGTGCTCAACTTTCTTTGTCTGGCCGGTTGCTAGGCGATGCCCACTGACTTTGGCTTTATAAACCTCGCTCAGGACCTCAGGGCACTGCTTGGGCCAGTCTGGTCATTTGCTTGGCCAGCTCTGCCTTCAAAGCCTTCAGTGGCTGTCGGTCCTTTGGCGCCTCTGGTTTGGGCCAATCGCCTTATAGGCGTCCGTCTGCTTTGAAGTGTTTGGGAATTTTAGTCTGCTGTGTCCTGGTGACCTAAGGACAGCATCACATGATGTCTTTCATACCCATCATATAGCGCCTTTCACATCTAACTATTATACAGTGCCTTACCTATCTATCTATTATATAGCGCCTTTCAAATCTGTCTATCTATTAAAAGTTCAAAATACACCAAAATGTCTTAAGAGGGAGAGGACCTGATAAAACCTGTGGCTTGATGAGACAAGTCCACAAATAAATATTTATAAAAGTAGATATATTATATGATTAATGAAAAGAACACACAAAAAAAGTGGCAAAAAGGGTGTGCCTAGAAAGGTAATCCAACTCACCCAAGTGCCAATATGTAATTCAGAAAGGTAATAAATCCACAAACCAGAAGAAATGTAACAAGAGAGGAAAATCTCAGCAACTCAATGATCCACTGCTGGACTCATCTCTCTGACCAAATGTAATGGCAGAAGTAGGGATACTGGATGTCCTCCGTCCGGCAGGCATTGCCTAAAAAGGTCACCATGTCTGGCTTTCCATCTGTCACCGGCGTGACCATATCATTGGCTGAGATCACACGTTATCATCTCTATGTTCTAAATAAGCCATCTCTGTTTGATCGAAAACAAAACACAGCTACATGCATACACCCACGTCACCATTTTGTGTTCTCCATACTTGTTATACGAATACGCTGTAGTCCTTTATCTGAAAATGTCGCCCAGCAGTAACTCTAACAGGAGGAAATGCAATGATGTCATTTCTGGTTCCGCCCCCCCAATGATGTCACTTCCGGTTCAGAGCCTAATGATGTCACTTCTGGTTCCGCCACCTGACAATGTCACTTCCAGTACCCACAGTCTATGATGTCACTTCTGGTTCCACCCCCCTTCCGATGATGTCACTTCTGGTTCTGCACCCGATGATGTCACTTCCGGTACCCACAGTCTAATGATGTCACTTCCAGTTCAGAGCCTAATGTCATCACTTCTGATCCCCCCCCCCAAACCCGATGATGTCACTTCCAGTGCAGCAGCTAATGATGTCACTTCTGTTTCCGCCACCTGACAATGTCACTTCCAGTACCCACAGTCTAATGAGGTCACTTCCGGTTCAGGGCCTAATGATGTCACTTCTGGTTCTGCCCCTGAGGATGTCACTTCCAGCCCACAGTCTAATGACTGTCTAATGTCATTTCTGGTCCCCCCCATGATATCACTTCCAGTTCTGCCCCCGTTGACGTCACTTCCTCCACTCCCTATTAAAACCCCCATCTTTCCCTCATCAAATCAAAAGTTCTGTTTTGGGACTCCAGCCTGTACACATCTGTACATAATTTTTTTTTTCCCATTTGTAGCCATTGGCTGCCCCAAACCTTTTTGTCTTGCTATGACAGCTGGTATTACGTATTGATGATGATGATGATGCATTCTATTCACAAGCTCCTTTCATGGCACTCAAGGAGACTGTCAGGGCCGTCTTACCACACTGGCACGCTGGGCAGTTGCTAATCTCTGTATGTTGTGACTCGCTGAGCGGTTGTGTAGGTAGAGACCCCAGTGCACTGCTTTGCCCGGGGGTCCTATACTGCTGTTAAGACGTCCCTGGACACTGTATACATACAGCAAATGAGTAGAAAACATAAAAATAAGATAACCGAGACTAAAAAGCAGAAAAGTCACCATTACAAAGTGCACTCAGACAAGGCTGTTTAAGAAGACACGTCTCCAAATTGGTCTTAAAAGTGGCAGTTGAGGAAGACTGAGTAAGATGATGAGGCTGGAAGGCCGCAGAACTAAAAGCTCAATCACCCAGTGAGCTGCACAACAAGAAAGTGACCAATGGAAGGCCGTGAACTGCGCCAGGGTGTGTGGCGTTGTGACACGTTTGACATACGGAGAGCACCGCGGCCACCAAGTGCCAGGATATCAGTGCAGTGGTTCTGTGTTCCCAAGGTGTCAGCTCGGGCTGCACACGTCTGCACACATCGTACTCCATTTAGCACCAAACGGTAGAATATCACAGACAAAAGTGACATAATCAGCCAGAGGAGACCTGCATTATGGGGTGGTCTTCAGCTGAAAGCAAGCAGAGCTGCTGACCTTCTTCACAGGAGGCTCAAATGGCGGACTGGAGTGTGAAACGAGCTCTCTGAGGAAGGAGAGGTGGCGCCGCCATGAATACCAACACTGACACTGCTGCTGACTTTAAGAGGAGTCTTAGTGCCTGTCATCATCTCCTCTGTCTTGTAAACCGAGAATCAGGAATGACCAACACACTCAAACCGGCAAGCTTGGTGGGCAATCAGAGGTGGGTGTATAACCAAACCATAACGAGACACGAAACGAGCCGCCACATGACCAGCTCACCTGTGCCCGTCACACAATACGTGGAAATAAAGAAAGGTGGAGGTCTCAGTAAGGCTCATCTCCGAGCTCACCCAAACATCTTGACGGTGGTCTTAGAAAATCAGCAGTTCAGGAAAGGTCTGCTGTGTCCGAATGAGAGCAGCAACAAGCCATGGAATTAAAGAACAAACAGCGAGAATCGGCTCCTCATGAAGAAACTGGCTGGAGTCTGAGGGCCCGATTTAGGTGGTCATCTCACGTCTCATTGATGAAGAAACGACTCAACCCAGAGGACCGGAGCCTTAAAGACAGGGAAGGGAAAAGGAGATCATTAGCAGTGGAGACGGATTAGGAAAAGGGTCTGAATGAAAACCTGCAGCCACCGCGGCCCCCCAGACCTGGAGTCGGACCCCCCTGCTGCTGAAACAGCTACGAGTGTTAAACTATCGAGGTCACCACGGTTTGAGTTTGCTTTTATGTTTTTTACATTTCTTGGCATGGGTTTCCAAAGTTAAACATTCATCTGATTGTGATGATGATGATGATGAAGTTTAATTTTGGAAATGCCAGCCACGTAAAACGTTAGCACATTCGTTTGTCCTCCATTTTGTATGATTTTCCGTCCCGTTTTATTTCCTTCGTCAGGACTGCTTCACGCATGGCCAGGGGCATGTCCTTGGAGGTCATGACCTTTGGGTTAGGATGCGGTGGGATAAAAGCTCATGTAGGGCTGAGCCGCAGATGTAAGACCCCTTTATCATGCAAAGTGTTTGTTTGTTGTTTTTTTCCTCGTTCGGACCCTTTTGGCTTTGTACATTTTGTCTCTCGTCGTGTCTTTGATCTCCCAGTTTGACCCCTTTCTGTTACTCCCAGTCAGTTCTCAAATCCAGTCAGTTTGCTGACATAACAACTGGGACATCTGACTCCCCCCCCCCCCCAATTCTGCACTGTAAAAAGTAAAGGTGCCAAAGTGGATCTTTGGAGTGATGCCACACAGGAACCAATGAAGCACCCAAAGGAAGGTTCCGGTAAGAATGTTTTATTAAGACCTCCAACAGACAGCTGACAACCGTCTTGCGAAATCCCAGTGGGTGTCGGATTTTGAAAGAACCCTCACTGCATCCAGCAGGACGGGCCGACGTCGGGTTTTCTTGATCTGTTAGGGTCCTGCTGGGTAGTCTGCACCCCAGAGAATCAAATTCACATGCAAAGAAGGCAATGGCAGAACCAGACGGCCCAGTAAAGCTGCATTAGAGAACCCGGGTTTTTAAAGAGTGCACATCCCTCGAGTGATGAGAACCCTTCTACAACCCTTCAGCCCCGCCTACAAGTGACCCACAGCGTGGTGTACTTGGTCACGTCAGCCTGCAGCGCAAGGTCCACTCTGAAAGGACTCGGTGTCGCTATTGCGCTGCTTCATCCTCCTTGTAATGGAAATCAATGGCCACGTCTGTACGGAGCCCTGGCAGGGAGCCCTTGGTGCCAGCTGTGGTGCACAGGCAGAAGCGTAACGTGCATGGGGGGGCCCGTAATGAGGACAGGTTTGTTGTTTTTTTTTATTATGAACACGCTTGCCTACTTAATATCAGAATGAAGGGGTTAATGGTTAAATATTTGAATACAGAATATGGAGCTTTATAATATTTAAATATTGTAAAGAACACCAAAATGCAAAGCCACACACGCTGCATGATTCACAGCCATACTGTAATGGCGCTGACACAGCTGCTTCAGCCTGGGGAAGAGTCACCAAGAGAATACGCTGGCATTCCATCAGGGACACGCGCGGCACATGAGGCAGCCAACCATCTCTGTTAATGCCGCCCTGGGAACTACAATTCCCATCAGCCAGTGCGCGGGCGGCGCTCAGTACACAGAAGGCCGGTTTTTTGTCTGGGCTCAGTTTGGAAAACAATAAAAGACAATAAGATTCCTGCCAGCCATCATCTCTGTGCGCGTTTCCTGTGCAGGAAGAAGAAATAATAAGGGAATGCTAAATATGAACGCAAGTTTATTATCAGCGACGAGCTTGAAATCCTGAATGCTTTCCTTGCTGCCTCACTTCCGTAAACCTCAGTTATTACCGTTTATGCAGCTAATAATTAACGGGCATTTTTACTGGATTTCAATGACGGGTAATTTATTTATTTTTTTCGCACTAGGACCCATCAGATCACACCGCTGTAATGTCCACCGCGGCGCTCCCACCATCGTCTGGCGACACGTTTGAAAAGACTTCAAGATAGCCGTGGGACATCAGCCGTTTAAAACGGGTTGGGGATGGGGGGGGGCGCTCAGCGGAGAAGGGTGGGCGTTTGGCGGTCCCGCGGAGTTTTCTCTTTTCGTTTGCGTGAAGGCGCCGCTCGCGTCCCCCCCCATCCGACACCTTCCCTCCCCATCGGCTGCGCCTCCTCGCCTCCCGCGGGGTCTCCGTCGGCGGCCGTGCTCAAGTGCTCCCAGCTGCGGTGACACGCCGCTCGGCGTCTTTTAAAACGAGTCCCAGTCGACAATCCCACAATCCCGCTCTTTTTAAGTGATCATCCTTGTATCATAACAGATTACTTTGGATTATATTTAATCTAACCTTTATCCGCTCCCATCTTCACCTGAAACTTCCAAGGACCAGAAGTCAATCGCCAGGGCGTAATTTACGGTGACACTGATCTTTGCTGCCTCGCTCTAATTATCGGGATTAAGAGGAACACTTTTGAGTAATTATTTTCACATTGGATAAACATTAAGCTTTCCTGGATTTATCTGAGCTTTTTTCCAACATGAAATAGATCCAAGTAGGCTTAGACGAACATAACTGACAGCAGGGACAGCTTAATCAGAAAACCCACAAACAACCGAAAAAATACCCGACAAAAACAACATGTTTATTGCTCTTTTGTTTTAAACGACGGGGATTTTCGAAAAGAAGCCGAGAGCCCTCAGCAGGACGCACTTTCAAATGAAGTCAAGCGCATCGTGAAAGGAGAATGGCAGGCAAACGGCACGGGAGGGCACTACAAACATGGGCACCACTGTGCCACTTTGCGAAAGTAAAGAAAGCCCTTTGATGTACAGCAGACTCGCATTACACACCCTATGACCCCCCCCCCCCCTTCTTCACTCCCACCGAGTCTTTCAAATGAACTTCATCAAGCTGGAGATCCTGAGATAACCTTTTAAAGCCCCCTACCCCCCCCCCCCCAGGGTTTCTTTGGGAGTTTGGGACCGAGAATGGCGACCAGAGTGGGTGTCACGGTTTTACTTCACTTGACTGTCGTGACATTACACTGAATGGCTCACTAGTGCTACATGAGAGAGCTTGATGGGCTGCATGGCATCTCGTCCTGGGTGGATGCCAGCGCCCCTCAGACTGGGCAGGCAGTTTAGAAAATGAATGGATGGATACAAGGATGACGGGTCTTCACCGACATGGGCAGCTTCCTACACAAATGCATTTTGTTTAGACAGTATAGCGCCTTTCACACGGGGTCGTCTCGCAGTCATACATACAGGCCTGCCCGAGTCGGAGGTCAGCCGCATGTGCTTTGCATTCTCAGACCGAGGGGCACATCCTGCTCTACGACACTCAAGTTTCGCCCCACAGGCACGTCGAGTCGAGAACTTTATATAAAAATCTGGGAAGCAGTTAAAGAGATCGGGTTTCACGCTTCACAAAACGCAATCTGAAGTGAATGTTCTGCACATTTAAGGGAGTGCAGCCCGAAATTAACCTGACCAACCCTGACCCTCACGTGGCGGCCGCCTTTCAAACCTCGCTGATTTCCTTATTTATTTAGGAAGAAAAAAAAAACCATCTAAAAACAGCAAGACAGAGGTCTTATTTCCTGGTTCAGAAAATTAAGGAGTCACACTTTATCTTATATAGCGCCTTTTACTGTATGCTGACCTCTGCCGTGATTTATTTGCACGTTCTGATGGCTTCAGCGTGCCATCCCAAAATGCAAAGCCAGGTAGCTCAGGTACGCGCTGAGCACTCCATCCACATTCGAAATCCTCATCCCAGCTCAGAAGTGGGAATGTAGAGAACCAGGAAGCGGGCACACGGGTACAGAGTCCTGGGTTCGAGTTCCAGCCGGGAGTCTGCATGTTCTCCGCTCGTCTCTGTGGGCTTTCTTTCAGGTGGTCCAAGCAAACTTGTCACACTGTGAGCAAATGTGCCTTGCAATGGACTGGCACCCTCGCCATGCTAGGTCCCAGTGGCGTGGCATGGGCAATGCCCACCCAATAAAGAATCAGTAAACTAAAATTAAAGTTTTAGCTTACTTTGGCATTTAGTTGTCTTTCCTACCTACCCAAATGCCCCCCTAGTAACACCACTGGTTTGTCCCCTCCTCGTGTCCTTCACTGCTCAGATTGCCATCCTGTCACCATGACATGAAGAAGCAGAATCTAAGATGAACGAATGAATGGACAGTGGAGGGCAACACTGATGATGGGCTGCACTTGACTTTAAAATATGTGATTTGTTGCTTTTGCTGCTTCCTTCAATGTTCATGTAGAGAACTTGAATTCAATAATAATAATTATAATTTTTTGTATTTATATAGCGCTTTTTTCACTGCTCAAAGTGCTCAGCAATTGCAGGTTAAGGGCCTTCCTTGCTTAAGGGCCCAACAGAGCAGAGTCCCCTATTGCCATTTACGGGATTCGAACCTGCAACCTTCCGATTGCCACTGCAGATTCCTAGCCACCACAATTCAACTCCTAGCCCAGTCACATTCTGTGTACAGCATGGTGTCACCTGCCCATGGCCATAAGATATCTCCCAGAGACACGGGCACCATGCCAGGTGTGCTGGGCTGGTAACATCACTTCAACAGAAGCCCACTAAGCTGATTAAAAAGAGATTCTCAGTTATGGGATGCCCTCTGGACCTGCTGGAGGTAGTCATGGAGCAGACAAGGAAGACAAAACTGACAGCCTTTATGAAGAACACAGCACATCCTGTGCACTGACACACCAGCATGGAGGTCGTGTAGGCAACAAATGCTACTGGGACTGCTACAGAGCTTTATAGCGCCACACAGGGACTGCTCTCTTATCTTTAGCCAAGTTAGACGTTTCCATTCTTTTTAGCAATTCTGGTGTGTGTTTGAGAAGGCTTTATGTTAGAACATTAGAACAGGCCATTAAGCCCCACAAAGCTTGACAGTCCTGTCCACTTATTAACATCAAGTCGAGTTTTGAAAGTCCCTGAAGTCTTACTGTCCACCACACGACTTAGTCGCTTATCCCAAGTGTCTCTGGTTCTCCGTGTAAAGATGTTTGTGCTAAATTTTACCCTTCACAATTTTCCAGCTGTGTCCCCGTGTTCTTGATGAACTCATTTTAAAGTCACCGTCTCCATCCACTGGACTAATTCACTTCATCATTTTAAACACTTCAGTCAGGTCTCCTCTTCATCACTTTGAAGGGTCAGCTCTTGTAATCTTTCCTCATAACTCACCCCCTGTAGCCCCCCATAATCAGCCTAGTCGCTCTTCTCTGGACCTTCTCTTGTGCTGCTTTGTCCTTTTTGTAGCCTGGAGACCCAAACTGCACACAGGACTCCAGATGAGTCCTCACCAGTGTGTTATAAAACTTGAGCAGACCCTCCTGTGATTTGTACTCCACACATCAAGGCGCTATATAACCTGACATTCTGTTAGCCTACTTAATGGCTTCTGAACACTGTCTGGCAGTCGATAGCTTAGAGTCCACTACGACTCACTAAATCTTCTCATAAGGTGGACTCTTGATTTTCTGACCCCCATTGTGTATTCAAACCTCACATTTTCACTTCCTATGTGTAATTCTTTATATTTACTGACATTAAATTTCATCGTTCACAAATCTACCCAAGCATGTCTGCAGTCCAGGTCCTTCTGTGATGATATAATGGATTCCAAATTATCTGCCAATCCACCTATCTTGGTATCATCTACAGACTTCACCAGCTTGTTCCTTATAATCTAAATAATTTATATATATTAAAAATAGCAGCAGCTCCAGAACTGCCCCCTGCTGGTCACCACTCTTAACTTCAGCCGATTCTGATGAGGTTCCTCGCACCATCACCCTCTGCTTCCTGTGTCTGAGCCAATTCTGCACCCACACCCTGAACTGCTACTTCTTTTAGTTTGATGCCCACCTCATCAAATTCTTTCTGAAAGTCCACATCAATCATCTCATCTGCTCCACTCTGGTCGTATCCTTTTGTTTCCTCCTCATAGAATTCCAGCCTGTCAGTAAAACACGACCTCCCTCTTCTGAGCCCACGCTGACTGTCCTGTCCTTGCCAGGTGTTGCTCAATCTTCTCCTTAATAATTTCTTCCATTAATTTTCCTGTGATGCCCATTAAGCTTATTGCCCAGTTGCACTTTTTATAGAATGCGATGACATTTGACATTTTCCAGTCCTCTCTCTGCAGTGTGTAGTGACTTCCTAAAATACGTGTTAAGGGTTTCTATCTGCACTCGCTGGCCTCCTTAAGAACTTGAGGGTAAATATCATCTGGTCCTGCTGATTTGTTTTGTTATTTGTTTTAATATTTATTAATTTATTTAACATCTGCAAAAAGCTAAATATTCCCCTATACATGATGAAGTGTTATCTATCTATGATATAGTGCCTTTCAAGTCTAGCTATCTCTTTATCTTCTATCGTATAATACTCTTGCAAACTGACCCATTATACAGTGTCCCATATATAATGCCTTCTATCTGCTTTATAACCAGGACCCTCAATTGTCCTACCGTTGACCGGCCCATCAGCATGTCTTGCAGTGAACTGGTGTCCCATCCAGGGTTGGTTCCTACTTGCATCTCCAGCTCTCTGCATAACCCTGTAATGGAACAAGCAAATCAAGGAAATGAATAGAAAGTATGGCAGAAAAGAAACAAAGGCACACACATCCATGAATGAATAGTTTAAAACAAACACAAGAGATAAACTGGAGAGGGCTGGCATCTCGGGTTAGGGTAGCAGGTGCACAGCGCTAGAGAAGACAGCCACACCTGATGATTGGTCCAACCTGAGCAGAAGATGGACTACAAGTGGACTTGAAGGGAAAGCCCTTTAATGGAGCCTGGCTGGCACGTGTGCAGGTGGGCGGGGCCAGGCTCAGACATATTGTGACGGGGATGACATCAGCAGGAGTGTCTGAGCTGGTGGTTACCAATTGGTATTGGCACACCTTCTTTTTTAATTTTTATTTATTTATTTTTTTTTACATTTTATTGAATATATTAAAATCAAATAACATTCCATACAAGCAAGTCAAGTTTTACAAAACTAGGTTTGAAATAAATCAACCCTCACCCATAATATTATCTCCGGGGTGTTAGACTTTGTGGGTGAGTATATTACATTAAACAGGCGTTGAAGATTGGAAGCCAAGTGTCGGCCTTTAATAAATCCGGTTTGGTCTTGTGATATTACCAAAGGAAGCACTTTCTCGATCCTTCTAGCTAGGACTTAGGAGAGTATGTTAACATCATTATTCAAAAGTGAGATTGGTCTGTACGATGCACATTGTAATAAGTCCTTATTTTGCTTAGGAAAGATGGTAATTAATGCTTGGCAAAAAGTTTGAGGTAGAATTTGATTATCTCTTGCTTCTGTAAATGTTGCTAATAAAAGGGGAGCTAACTTAATTGATACAGTCGACCGGCCTGACATGCGAACAACTTCGTTTACGACCAAAATTTTTGTTTTGAATGAAGACCAACGTCTTGCTTTACGACCTGAATGTGGTCACGTGTATCCACTTGTGCAATTGTAAACAAACAGCCGAGAGCGTTAGGATGCGCCAATCGGAGCCCCAGATACGTGTGTTTGTGGACGTAATTTCGGTCAGTGCAGTGATTTATATAATTTATTTCGATAATTGCTAAGGAAGGAAGAGAAGGTAACGAAGGTAAAGAAAGCGATCACAATCAAAACGAAGAAAGAAATTGTACGGAAATATGAGAGTGGCGTTCGTGTGACCGATCTCGCTAATATGTACAGCATGTCGAAATCCACCATCTCAACAATTTTACAAAGAAAAGATTTGTATAAGGAAGCTCCTTCCAATCAATAACCACCTTTCATTTAATTTATGGGTATTTCCATTATTTCTTATGGGAAAAATAGTCTTGACATAAAACCAACTTGAGTTACATCCAGCCCTCCCTCGCAAACGAATTGTGTTCGTAAGTCAAGGGTCCACTGTATTTTTCTTATTAAATTCGACAGGGTAGCCATAAGGGCCTGTTGTTTTCCCACTCTGAAGTGAGTTTATAGCATCTAGTAATTCTGATAGTGCCAGGGGTCTATCCAATTCCTCTACTCCGAGAGTATCTAGTTGTGGTATCTGTAATACATCCAAAAATGCATTACATTGAGTCTTGTCTTCTTTAAACTGAGTAGAACATAAGGACTTGTAGTAATCTCTAAATGTGCGCATTATGTTTTTATGGTCAATGATTTTGTCAGAGACGAGCAGCTCAGTTGTGTAAGGTCCAGACAGTGAGACGATTAACACGTACAAGTGAGAACTTTGCTGTGTTCTGTATGTGTGAACCTATGAACCCAGAGTGGTGACTACGAGCCATCTAACCCAAAAGGGCGGCATAAAGGGTGTCACAAAAGCAGACCACAGACATCGAAAGGTTTGGGGGCAGCCACCCACATCATGTTCCTTTGCTGCAAATGGATTGAGCTAGTTGTGATGTTAACAGGTTTGAGTCCAAAACAGAACTGATTGTAAAATGAAAAGATGGCAGTTTTAAAGCCCGAGACAGGAAGTGGCGTCATTGGGACCAGAACTGGAAGTGACGTCATCAGTGGCGCCTGGCACCGGAAGTGACATCTTTGAGACCGGAAGTGACGTCATCACTGGCACCAGGACCTGGTGAGATTTCCCATGGAGAAGATTGAGGAAGAGAGTCAGTGCAGCGTGCCACCCTCTGGCCTGGCGTGGTAGTCCTACTCTTAAGGCCTTTCAGCTGTCGCCCAATCGCACGTTTGTGACAAGGGAAAAATCAATTGGATTGGGTGGCAAGCACCCTGCAGAGTTATCATACATATTAACACTGCAATAAGATAGATGTGAAAGGCACTATATAATATCTTTGTAATGAAAAATGCGCTCGAATTTACAATAATATTAGATAGATACACAGATAGGACAGGTTTTTAATAAGGTCTTTATAACAGAAAGACACACAGATCAATATGAAAGGCACTATATCATAGGTAACATACACTGTCACGCATGTGCACATGGGAGGCAGCGAAAAGGACCAGGAGAAGGTAATTCCACATCAAGCCAGGTGATGGCGGAGTGCCGTAAATGTCTCTCTTTTATTCCTGCAGACCAAACACAGGAAATTCTGCCTGGCCCTGATGATGTTGGTTCCAGTTCCTGCCATAATGACATCACTTCCTGTTCCAGCCCCATCTAATTTAAACACTCGTCAACTCCTGCTTGTGAACTCAATTCTGTTTTGGACTTGGCGTCTACACAACTCTACTACTAATTTCCATTTCTTTGCAGCCTTGTTCAAGTATACAGGTGGCTGCCCCAAACCTTTTCCCGTGTCACGGCGTTTGCTTTCTCCACACACATAAAAGCACAGGTACAGTGACAGAGAATTCCATATATTCATACCCACATACTGTACATACACATATACCACAACATGAACATATATGTTTATACACATGCATACCATATGAACTGCACGCAGATACACACGTACATAGACAGATGGTGAACATACGTTACACATAAGCGTACGTTATACATGCATGTACACACATAGTATGTTGTGACAATTCTGTGCCCCTAAAAGCAGAAGGTACCCTTTTTTTTTTAATCTCCCATTCATTATTAAAGCTTAGCTGCAGCAAACAAAGAGCTGGTGCCACTCCTGGCAGGGATGCCAGTCTATCACAGCCGATACAGGGGTGAAAATGAGACTCTATGGACTTGCTTAATTCTAGGGGGGAAATGCATACAGCAGCAGAAACATAAAGAACTAGAATACGGACTCACAAGCCAAATGATGCAGCCAATCGATCAATCAATCAATCAATCAAATGAGAACATCAGGTGGAAGTGCTGAATTGCCGGACAGCAGTGGGCAGAACAGACCAGCACAGCGCAGTGGTTTAAAGTGCACCTACAGAGCACCCCCTGAAGGCCGTGGAGGGGATTTTTTCATGATGGCACCCAATTTTGCCATCATTCCACAACAGCTTGCAGTGTGTCCAGTGTGTTCGCCCAGTGATGGAGCAGGCAGGCTTTCCTGATATGTTTGTGGGGCCTTGTGCTTCTTTTGAGACCACAGCACACAACACCACCAAGGCCGGAGTCTCTTTAGGAAGTCCAGTCTGCTGTGGCCATTCTTGTGTTGTCAGACCACTCCAGTTTGCCATTTAATGGGGACAGGCGACAGTCCATCACACAGCCCTACCCATCGCAATGTCAGACGCAGCCTTCGTGGTGCCACTTAGGGTTTACATAACTGCGAGCACCGCTGCCACAATCGCCATGCTACTGGACCCCCATTAACACAGTTGGCTGTTTCTCACTTTGATTAGACAAAAGTGGGCCTCAGAGTGGTCCAGGGGTTGGCGAGGCTGCCTGGGACCCCCCAGGGAGGCCCAGTCACAGTGAGGACTTTGCGTGTTCACCTGGGGCTCTCCTGGAGCTCCGGCTGACCAAGGACCCCAAAGACACGTGGGCTGTAACAGAGTGGCACCCATCCAGGGCTGCTTCAGGTGTTGTGTCGAAAAGTGCCGCATTATGAAAGAAATAAAAATAAAGATCTCCCTGCACTTCATTTTTGTTCACTTATTCATTTGACAAACGTAGTCATTCCTACTCAGAATTGTGTGCCCTGTGATATAGCGCCTTTAACAGTCACATGATCAGGCCATATTTAACTTTATAAACACAGCTGTACATGTGCCCTGTAATATAGCGCCTTTATCAGTCGAAGGGACAGTTCTTTATAGATATATGTGCTCTAATATAGCGCCTTTAACAGTCATGTGGTCACACTCTATGCAGCCATTTACAGACATTTGTGTTCTAATATAGCGCCTTTAACAGTCACCGTGCCCTGCCATATGGAACTTTGTAATCAAATCTCTATTTACAGTGTGCCCTGTAATATAGCGCCTTTCACAGTCACTGGATCCTGCCATGTGTACCTCGAATGACCCAGCTTTTTAGAGATGCATCTGTTGTAATATAGCGCCTTTAACAGTCATGAGGTCCTGCTGTATAAACACAGCTGTTTACAGACATGTGTGCTCTAATATAGCGCCTTTCCCGGGGCATTCTGGGAGCACAATCTGAAATCTGCTTCATCAGCATTTTGCAGGGGTGCGCAATAAGACCCCCTGCTCGTCCCCCCCAATACTCTGCGGTTACATTTTTTTTTTTTCACCTGCCATCGCTACAAAAGTTGGAACCATATGTGCGTCTACTTTGATGTCACAACTGGCTCTCTGATGGCGGCCCAGCCTGCTAACAAATTGCTCCATCGACGTCGAGAAACGTGAAAGAAACCCAACGGCACCCTGACAGATTCGGTTGCAGATGTGTGACACCGACATAATGAATTACTGCACTTTATGGGGTTACAACCGCAGGCTAATTTTAACAAGTTGTGCGCACACAACTGCTGAGGCGAGCGGCCCGGGCGGCACTCGAGCGATTCTGCTTCTCATTACCCGGGGTTGGGGAGAGAGAGAAAGAAAGAAAGAAAGAAAGAAAGAAAGAAAGAAAGAAAGAAAGAAAGAAAGAAAGATCTGAAACACGTAGGAGAGAAATCGGGGCTGATGGCACAGAGGCAAATGGAGAAGGAGAACCGAGTGCAGCTCAATCCGGACATGACACGTATGGGAAGACGGGGCCACGGCGTTCAAACTCACGGGAATCGGTCATTAACCCCTTGCACTCTCCCACTTTCTTTGCTGTGTTGTTCACACAGTCGTCAGCTGCGAAGTCCTAAAATGTGTCGTTAATGGTCATAAGTCACGATCAGTGGACAGTGTGGACAGAGGGGCGTGGCTATGGGTGAGCGACAAGTGGCCCATCCAATGAACAGCTTGTAAAAACGATGCATTAGCTTATTGTGAAATCTAGTTGCTCTCCCAACACATGGACATGACTACAGGCGGGTGGGGTGCGAGGTGGGGTGAGCAGTGCCCATCCAAAAGGGACGTCTGTGCATCCAAAGAAAAATTAGTAAAAATACATTTACTAGCCCTGCCTGCATTTCTACATCCCCATCCTAGTAACACAGATAGGGGGCGCCATGATCATGTTTGCCAAATGAAACTCCACACATCACGTTTTGATCATACGAGACTCTTCAGAAGAGAGTCTCCACCCTGGAGCTCCAAGTAGGTGGAGCTGACATAATGGACAGCTGTCATTAGTTAAATCAGATAACCCGCCCACAGTGGCAAGTGTTTGAAGGTCTGCACCAGGACGCTATTGGCACCCATTAGAGTCAACTGCACTTACTTGGAGCTCTGGGTGGAGGCTCCAGGCTGCAGAGATATATGCTATATACACCGGTCCACAGCTGGGGTCTACACCGGTGCTCCATCTTCAAATTCAGAATCTGGTCAGAAACAAGATGACATAATAGGGGGCGCCATCAAAATGTATGTAAATTAAACTTTGTAGTGAAAGAAGTTTAGATGTGCACTTGGGTCCCCGGGTCACTTCATGGGTATGTCTTAAGGAAGAGGGCAAAAAACCCAAAACGTTGCAGGGTCACAAAAGGGAAGGCGTAGTGGGTAAAGCTGGCATCCAATAGGACTTCATATGCCACTTCCGAGTGGTTGAAGTTACACTTCAAGAGTAACCACTGCCTCCAGTCTTGGGATGTCCAGTCAAAGAACACATTTCCCCTTGAAAGACACTGTATGATAGACAGTAAAGGCGCTATATAATTAACAGATATGTGAGCATTATATGATAGGAAGGTAAGAAAAGAACAAGAGACAGACAGACAGACAGATAGATATGAAAGGCACTATATAATGGATAGATAGATATGAAAGGCACTATATAATAGACAGATAGATAGATTGGTTCTCCAGAGCTGCCCCTCAGGGTGGTTAGATTAGGCTTAGATTATAGATTACTCACTAGGGGGTGCCAATGAGACAGTGGCACTGTTGAGATGCCAGCTCAGCTCCCTCCCACTACAACGAGTTATGCAGTGGGGCCAGTTGGCACTCCGTAGCACCCCGACATGAGTGGCGTCTCATGGCCCAGTGCCCTCGTAACCCTGTAACCTTTCGTTGACCTCTTTTTGACGCTTCGATGGGAAAAACTTGCCCCGTGAGTATTTTTTCAATTTCATCTCCTAATTTGCCATGAAAAGTAGGAACTCCTAATTTAGCGCTAATGTGCTAAAGCAAAGTAATGTGGCCAAGGGCTTTGAGCGGCGGTCAGGGAGTCATCGGCGAGTCATCTGCAGCCAATCTCTCTTTCAAAATAACGTGGAAGGGCAAGCTAACATAAACGTGGCTCTCCAAACAGAGCATTGCCGGTGACCTCATCCCCGAGTGACCTGCGCCCTGCTGGACTTCAGACGTTAACAAAGTGGCCAAACGTTGCATGTATGGCGAGTGTTGCCTTTGCTAATGAGGCCCAGACTAATAAAACAAGCTGCCTCCTCAGGTCGCTCAACGGGCTCTTGTTGCCAACTGGCACACGGGAAAGCTTTCTTCTTTTAGAAAGAATCAACAGTGGGCTGTAATCTGCCGCGTTTGAAGTCTGGGATGTTAAAAAGACATAAAAACAGGAAATTTATTTCAAGGATTTCGAGGGGCACACACACCTATCATCACGCAAACCTGTGCAGAAGGCTCAGCCAGCCCAGTAAGATGGTCGCTCTATAAATGTAATGAATTATAATTATTAATTATTATTATTGATCTGGGATTTTGAAATGTGTGTCCATCCATCCATCCTCTTACTAAACCTGCTTATCCAAAACTGGAGCCCATTCAAGCGGGCATCGGGCACAAAGCAGGACCAAATCCTGGGTTGGATGAACATACAGGCAGCGTGTTTGTGCTAAGAGGACATTTCAGGTGCTCGTTATCGATTTGTGGCTTTGCCGTTCAGACTTCTGAAGTAAAAAGGCGGAGTCACTTGGCGTCACGGGGCTTCAGTCGCTCTGTCGTTACGCAGCACCCTAGTGGCGGGGCAGGGAACTGCAAGTGAACCCTTACCTGAGCAGTGTATGCTGTCGTGATCGCGTCACTTTCACAGTGGATCTTGTTTCGCTGGAGTTTTTTTCTGAACGCATGTTAAAATGATGTGAAAATGTATTTGTCCCCTTCAGGATGTCATCTATTTTTGTCCTTTTGTCACAATGAATGGCATACGATCTTTGGAAAAAAAAGTTAAATGGAGCCACAATAACTAACACCACTTGTACATTACTATTAAACATATTTGTTTGATAATTATATTACTTAAACACCTCTACTTCTCATGTGAAAAAGTGTTTGCCCCCTTCCTGATTTTTCTTTACAATAAATGGCTTCATATATTCAGACAAATGCAATATTTGATAAATGGAACCACAATAATCATATAACACCATTTTTAAATGATGACATAATATATTTAAGCAATAAAGTTCTCCAAGTTCTCCTGCAATGCTCTTGTGAAACACCATTTTCCCCCTTTTCCCATATCCTCTATTTTCATGTATTTGTCACAATGAGTGGCTTTGGACATTTATATTACCACAATTGGCATAACTTTATCTCTACATTATTACTAAATATACTTCAGTAATAAAGTTATTCAGCGCCTGCACTGGCCATGTGAAAAAGTAATTGCCCCCCTTAGCCACTCCATGAACCGGCTGACCCTAAGAAAGCCCAGTGACAATTCAACTCAGCCGGCCCTGTAGACCATGAGAGTGAAGTCTTCACCATAAGAACACCAGACCTCCGTCAATAACCCTAACCTGACCCATCAAGACAGGGTGACAGAGCCATCTGTAAGGCTCTGGGACACTCCCTGCAAACAGAGGACACTTGGGATAGGCTGGCCCACCAAAATGACCCCAAGGGCACAGCAACAACTCATTCAAGAAGTCACAGAGGACCCCCGAATGACATCCAAAGAACTGCATGCTCTCGGCCTGAGCTAAGGTCAGGGTTCAGGACTGCAGACTGAGGGGCAGCGGAATTCACGGGAGGGCAGGAAGACGGAAGCCTCAGCAATCCAAGGGGAACATCAGTGCAAAGAAACACCAGGCCTCTTGACATAATGACAGTCGAGTCAAACTCTCTGATCGATTTGGAGCCCACTGTGTCCGGGGGCTGATAGTAAGAACATCGGAGTGCCAATAAAACACGAGGGTGCTGGTATGAGGACGTGGGGATGTCCTGAAGACTTGCCATTACTGAAGGAACAGGGAATTCTGAATTCTACCAGAATAGTCTTAATGAGAATTTCAGTCCTGACCTGAAGCTGAAGCGTCATTAAGGCAGGCAGCTGGTCAAGGAGCTAAAACTCATGAAGTCTGAATGGCTTAACTGAATGAGTCAGAAGTCCTCACTTGAACTCAACACACAGGACCTGAAAGGAGACCAAGGTCTGCAGATTGAAGCAGTTCTGTTAATAAGTGTGGGAAAGACGGATAGTAAATTAGACTCCGCAGTAAGTTGCTGCAAAATATATTACAATTAAGTACTGGGGGCAATGACTTTTTCACATGCCTGATAGCAATGTTAGAAAACTTTGCTCCTTGGATAAAGAAAGTCCAGTTTTTAAAAGCTGCATTGTGGGCCCACTCTGAATCGCTTCCACTAATCCCACATTTGTCATTTTGCAATTCCTCTCTTCTAATTCAGAAATGTCGGAAGTCTTTAGCCTTTACGTTAGGCCTGTGCAGGCCAAAAGCCGGCCACTCAAGTTTGGGGTCAGACCTCATTTGAAGTCAGAGGCCCACATCGGGAGGCACATTTCGATTGTCAGGTGGATCATCACAAAATCACAATATGACCAGCATGTCCTTGACGCCTGGGATGAAGTTCTTATCGAGGATCACACTAATCGCTCCCCTCTGAAACTAATGGGCTTCTCCCAGTGCGTCTGCGTGCAGTTTTAACTGGTTTGTAGACCTTGTGTGACCGGCGCATGACTGACTCACCGATGATTCCTGCCTTGAATCTTAAGCCTTAACCACTACACTACACTGTATGATAGATAGATAGATAGATAGATAGATAGATAGATAGATAGATAGATAGATAGATAGATATGAAAGGCACTATATGATAGATAGATAGATAGATATTTAGGAAAGGCGCTATATACATTGAGAGGTAGATGTTTATAATCCATAGATGTAAAAGGCACAGACAGACATAGACCCGTAAGGCACTATATATATATATTTATCAGATAGATTAATAACCTGACACCTTTTTCCCAAGGTGACGTTAAACGTCGGTGACACAATTGCTTACGTTTGTTTGTCTTTGGCGCACAGGTACAGTGACTTACTCAGGGTCACATGGAGTCACTAACACATTTTGAACCCACAGCCTCTGGGTTTCAAGTCCAAATCCGTAGCCCCTACGCCGCACTGCACAAAAACCCCAAAAGAATCTGTGAATCAGTAAGACCCTCTAATGGCCCGGTGTCTCAGTTTTGAATTCGCAGGTCAATGGACTGATGGGCACTGCATGGCACCCCCTTCACATCAGCGATTTCCAAGAGACAAAGGCCTCAGGTCAGTACACCAACGTTGCATTGTCTTTTCCACATGCCCTTTCAGTAGATGACGGGTGGGTGAACGTCACTGCCCCCCAGATGCCATAACACCTGGCATTGTCCTCAAAGCCCCCATCCACATTCCAAGCCATCAAAGGGCCATCAAGGCAATCCCGGGCAGCATGGCTGCAGGCGGTGAGATTTAAATTCTCTGAAAGTCAAAAGTGAGTGATTTGGTGGGCTCTGGGCGGCGTAAGGACGACGTGACAAATGGCGGGGTTGCCACTCTGCGAGCCTGGATATGATTGAGCTAGAGCCTCATCGAGTGACTCCAAAGGTGGGATCAGGAAAGTCACGCTCCTCAAAAAAAAAAAAAGGGACTCAAGCTGCAGCACGCCAACCCGCTCCTTGGCATTCCCACTCGCACCAAAGCCTTGAAGTGTTTTGTCTTTCTGTGCTTGGCTTAAACCTCCCGTTGTCGGCACTCCTTAAAATTCCAGGCCGGCTGGTCTGTAGGTTCAAACGGAGCAGAGACCTCACATTTTGGGCTTGGCCACCAACGCTCCAACATGTCTGGGACAGGCGCACAAAGAGATTTGACTTTTGACATGAGGTGTAAGACCAACAAAGCTTTGGGGAGATTACTCCTTGCCAGCTCTGTAATCTCTGCCTGGTAGTTGTCGTTTCAGAGGCGTGCCAGGACTTTTTCCTCTTTACCTCCAACGTTGATTTGTGAAAGTCGGAGTGAGACGTCTGCTGTCAGGCCACCAGTGGCAGACCTGAGAGGTCGGGATTTGAGGTTTCAGTTTCCGATTTGTCCGACGTCCTCGTGAGGTTTTCCTCCAGCATTTTGAATGTATGATGGTTGGGGTGATTGGCTGAGTTGATGTGAGTAAGTGTGCCACATGACGGACTGGCACCTCACGCCATGTTGGTTCCTGCCTTACAGCCAGTGCGGACTGGATAGACTTTACTACTCACAGGCCTGAAACAGATGAAGCTGGTGAGGATATCGAAGAATGAGGGGCTGGCTTGGTGTTCTGCCCACCAGTATAAGACAAAGATGTACGGACTGGTAACATTAGGGTTCAGTTTATTAGGGGCTACCCTGGGAGCACTGGAGACAAGAAAGGAGCCCACTCTGGATGGGGTGCCAGTCCATCAGAGGGCCCAGGTACCCAGAGACTATAGGCCAGCCTACCAAGACACCCAGCTACCCAGAGGGTCTGCCCACTCGGTGGCCAAGCAAGGGGTTCTCCTACTCCTGGGCACACACACTCTCAGACTGCGTGGCCTAATCACCCAGGGGACCCACCTACCCCTGGACAGACCCCCAAAGCTACCTCTAAAAACCCCAAGCTGAAGTTGCCCATCTCGCAAGCCATTAGGGGTGAGGCAGGAAAACTGGAGCACCTGAAAGAAGCCCCCCACAAAGTGGGGAGTCAATGGAGAAATTGAATTTTCCTTCACTGAGCCCCAGGCAGTTCTTCTCCATGTCTAGGTGGGCATTTTCTTCCCACATCTCCATTGTTAATAACACAGCATAGCATTCTAAAATCCCCCTGAGGAATTTGGAACAAGGACCACTGAGTGCCAGGCAGGACCCAAACCTGCACGTGGTGCCAGTCCATCAGAAGAGCCCCCTCACAGGGTCACTTTATAACAATCAAGTAACCAAACATGCAAACTCCACCCAGAGCCACTGAATGTGGGGTTCAACCTCAGGACGCCGGGCATACAAGCACAGGTGTGGCCTATGCATATGAGGTGGCAGCACTACCCCCTGTGCCAACATTCCACCTCTAAAGGTTAACTGGTCTGGTCTAACTGAAGGCCTTGCGATGGACTGGCGTTCTGTCCTGGGTTGGTGCCTGCCTTGTGCCAAGAGGTGCTGAAATGAGTGAGGAAATGGGTGCCCAGACGGACCTTTGCATATAAAAAGTAACATCTCCTCCTCCTCCTCCTGCTCTTCAAACTCTCCTTTCAGTTTTCTTTCTTTCCTGCATTGCCGGTGAGCCACACAAAACCAAACAAGCAGCCGTCCGGTGGGCTTCCTTCTAATCCAACCCTGTATTTGGAACTCTAAACGCCACTCTGACTGGCCGTGGCCTGAACATCACGTGGCTGGCTCAGGGTTCAACTCATAACACAAACAACAAGAGGGTCGAAACCAAAAGTGCATGCGAGAAAAGAGCACAATGGACACCTGGGAATACTTCAGAGCTTTGTTATCCGCAGACCGGACAACATCCTTTAATCCTGTTGCGTCGATTACATGGGGGTCCCGATCTTAGAGGCCACACCCCCAGCAACGCTCACTGGAAGTGGACCCAACAATGGAAATAAACATCGGGGGCATCTCAGGACCCCAAATCATGGGACCCTGTGATTACCAGTCATGTAAACTTACATGGCGACTGAAGTTGGCATGTCTGACATGCCGATGTTATAAGTGCGGAGTCTCAGAAACACAGAAGTCTCCAACAGTTCTAAAAATGCCCACTAGAGGGGGAAATCCCATCAAAACCCCCGGCTACGAATAGAATTTTTTTTAAAATTAACGATTTATTTTCAAAGGCTCTGTTAAACAGTGAGGCTTCATGCAGCACAATACGGTTGGAGTTGCCATCAAGGCAATCAAAAGTCCCAATGTGAATCCCAAAAGTCGTCAAAATACGGAGCAAAAAGGTACATCAGCGAGCACATGAAAATCACAAAAGGCACAAGAACTCACATCTCCTCAGCACAGTCGAAAGGAACCACCAGGAACGGCGGGAGACCCAGCGGATTTCCAGGTGGAGGGCAATTCCTTGCGAGTGACTGGCAGGAGGACCACCCACAAAACAGATGGAGCGTAACACAGGCAGTGCACATACACCGAGACAATCAAAACACAAAGAATAATGCACATAATCAACAAAAGCAACCTTAACATCAGCACAAGAGTCAAGAAGGAGCAGAAAAGAAAAAAGAAATGAAACATGAATTTGAACCCCAAGCCAAGAAGGGAATCCTGGCTGAAATATAACACCTCTCAACTAGAAGTTGTGTAACGTGACATCGTTCTTCATATATGTGACTGAGTCGAGGACAGGTATTAGAATCATTTGAACCTATTTGCCATATCTTGCCCTACGTGCACTTTCGGAGGCCTCTCCTCTTTATTTGTGTCACCGTTGCCCCCATTCTCAAATGTGGGCCCAGACTCCCGCTGCTGCTGTTTTCGAGGCTACTTTCCCACCTCCTGTCCAGTTTCATACTTTCCGTCTTTGAGGGCGACTCTCTCAGCGTGAGCCTGTACTCCTCCTCGAGCGTCCCACACTCACACTTCCCCTTTCATCGCGTCGCCAAAGCCAAACTGACCAATCAGATGGCTGGACACACAGACCTTAGTGTTTTATCATATGACGTCTTCACCATACACATCAAATGGAAAAAGTCACGTTCACCCGTCAAAGTTGAGAGGGCGTGGCCTCATAAATACCGCCTTTTGATTGGTGCATTGTCGGTGAAGCGCATGCTCAGGCTGTGGTCGATACTAAGGAACAGTTGCCCGCAATGTCTTCACAAAGTGGCTACGAAGATCTGAATTTATCCCCAAGGGTCCGCCAATGAATGTGGGCTTATCTACCGATGATGCACCAATCAAAACTCGGCAATCACCTGACCCCGCCCTCAGAACTTTTTTTTGATGGGGTTTCATTTCAAGGGGTGTCACTGAAATAAATCCATGAAGTAATTATTAGATCCTACATAATAAGCAACAGAAAACGTACATTTCGTGACACGTTTAATTCTTTATGCTCACACATCATTTTTTACTGTCATATCTCACAACGCATTGATTTATTTAATTTTCTCTGAAATCTTCCTCCAGACACCACAAAGGGAGCAGCTGCTCCGATGCGATGTGGGGGGCTTCACGCTTCACTTTACCACGATGATTCAAAAGTTGGCCGTGATGGTCAAAAATAATCAGAGTAACGAATCCCGTCTTTGCTGTCACTGGGAAAGAAATCCAACATTTGGAGGCCCCCAGCGCTTCAGCTGCCGCTGTAGGTTTCGTTTTTCTTTTTTTCCCCCCTTTTCTTCTCGGCGTCACCTTCTCCGGCCAGTCGTCTTAGACAAATGTTCTGTCTTCGCGTCGTATGGCAGCTGGCCGCCGAATGGCTCCCAGTAGGACCAACACTTGCTATTGACACCAAGGTAATATAAGGAGCGGAATGGGAATGAAAAATCTTTAATCTGAAATCACAGCTGTCAGAATTTTATTAGAACAGCATGAGCGCTCGCATCTGCCGTGCACAATGGATGTGTCCCAGAAGCCACTCTGCTGATAAACTCCCAACTTTCACATACATATTTTATCCAAATCTGTCCGGCTTAAATAAATCAAAAGCCCAATAACGGCAGGAGCTGCCAGGCTCCTTTGTGCTGCCATTTGTTAAAGCGTCGTCAATACAAATCAAATCAAATATTGCACGGGCGGCGAGGACCAAGTTTGGGGCGCGACGTCTGCAACTTCCTCAAGTGTCGCAGTGGAGCGCCGGGCGCCCTCTAAAAAAGAAGGACAGCAATTAGCGCCGCGCCTGCTTCGTGTAAAGCGCCCTGAAGCTGCAGTGCACCACGCGCCACCGGGAGAGCCGCCGCATTTCCATTAAACAAAGCCTCTGCCGGAACACGGCGCCCTGTTTGCCTTTAATATTGTATTGCCAGTAAATTTTACGGCTCCTCGGCCCTCCTGTCCTACTCTTACTATATTGCTTTATGACTGATATATTCAATGAAAAGAAAATCCAATTCCCGACTTCGATGCAACATTTGTGGCCTGCGTGATAATGAAGGAGGCGATAAGTCCCTCAAAATGAATTGTGCCGGGGCCGGCGGGAAGACGCGGCGCTCTGACCCCGCCGTCATCGCAGACCTTTTTATTACTTTTAGATTTTTATATGGATTGTTTAGGGAAGGGTGGCGCGGTGGTTAGTGCAGCTGCTGCGGCCGCATCGACCTGGCATTCTGGGTTCAAATCGCTCGCCTGTCACGGGCACGTTGTTCCCCTACGTGCCCGTGCTTTTCAGCCACAGGCGTGTTAATTGGTGGCGCTGGATTAGCTGCTGCTGATTGGTCCCTGGGATGGGTTGGTTGTCCCGCCCGGGGTTGCTTTCTGACTGGTTTGACTTTACCGTAGCGTCGATTAAATGCATTCGAGAAGATTCTGTTATGTTATGTTGGGTTGCCATAGTCATTGCCATTCCCTGAATTGTACGGGCTTGTCACGTGTTCTTTCATCCGCTTTGAATCGGATTAACGGGGGAGCGACAGCTGAGCCAACACGGGGGGCGACGACCGCATCAGGGGAGCAGACGGGGGCTTCTGCTTTAAATGAAACGGACTCCAGCGTTCGAAGGCGTTCTTGTGCACAACGGCGTGGCTCCTCACCTTGCGCCTGACAATACAGCAATATATAGTGCCTTTCCGTCTGTCTAGTTATAGGTGTGCCCATCTGATCTACTCCCTCTTTTCTTGTCTTGTGCTTCTATTTCTTATATGGTGCACTTCCTATCTGCGTATCTATCAGTCGATCTATTCTATAAAGTAATATTCAATTGTCTATCTGCGCCTTTCACATCTCTCTGGATTATGAAAGACTTGTCTGATCTATAATATCGCGTCTTTTACTTCTGCCATTTCTATGATGTCTCACACCTCCATGTGTCGATCATTTAGTGCCTCTCTATTTTATAGCGCATTTCACACCTCTCTGTCGTATAGCATCGTTCACGTCTAGATCTATTATTTAGTGTCTATTTTGTACTGCCTTTCATTTTTATATGTCTTTTTATTTGGTGTCTTTCACATTTGTCTCTACAGTTCTTTTCACATCTATCATATAGCGCCTTTCACACCTTTATCACCATTTCCAAAGTGCCTGTAATATTTATGTAACTATTAGTTAGTTAATCTCAACTATTTCATAGTGCCTTTCTTATATATTTCTCAATATATTTATTATATAGTGCCTTTCACATCTATCTATATCTATTCTGTAATGCCTTGCCTATTTCTCTATCACATTGTGTCTTTTATGTCTATTATGTTCAGTGCATTTCACATCTATATCTATATCTACAGTGCCTTTCCAATCTATGGATCTAATGTAGAGTATATAATGTCTTTCAGTCTTTCTGTCTTCTCTAGTGTCTTTCATCTATGTATCTATTATTTAATGCCTAGTGCTTTTCACATCTATCTATCTATCATATGAGGTGCCTTTTCTGTTTATTTACCTGTTATACATTATCTTCCACATCTTTGGTATGTCTCTATCTGTGATTAAATGACTGTTTTATAGTGCCTTTCACATCTCTCTGCCTATTATACAGTGCCTTTCACATTTATGTATCTATTACTGTACGCAGTGCCTTTCACATCTACCTATTATACCTCTCCTATTCATCCATTATATAGTGCCTTTCACATGTATTTATCATTTCCACAGTGCCTTTCACATCTGTCTATGCATCTCTCTCTCTCTTTATATATATATATATATATATATATATATATATATATATATATATATATATATATATATATATATATATATACACACAGTATATCAGGGATATTATTTAAGAAATTCAAGACACAGAGAGAGAGAGAGAGAGAGAGAGAGAGAGAGAGAGAGAGAGAGTGTGCAGGGATCTCCAACTCCAGTCCTGGAGGGCCGCAGTGGCTGCAGGTTTTCATTCTCACCCTTTCCTTAATTAGTGACCTGTTTTTGCTGCTAATTATCATTTTGTTTGAGTTGCTCTTGAAGACTCAGACCCCTTAATTATTTCTTTTCCTTAATCAACAGTCAAACTCAAGTTGGACGGTTTGGAGTCAGAGTCAGAGAGGCGAGATTGTGTTGGTTTGCACATGTGCAGAGGAGAGATGCTGGTTATATTGGGAGAAGGATACTAAGGATAGAGCTGACAGGTAAGAGAAGAAGAGGAAGGCCTAAGAGACAGTTTATGGATGTGCTGAGAGAGGACATGCAGGTGACGGGTGTGACAGAGTCAAGATGACGAGGACAGGAAGATATGGAAAGAAGATGATCCGCTGTGGCAACACCTAACAGGAGCAGCTGAAAGAAGAAGAATCAGCAGTCAAACAAAATTGAGATACAAAATTAGCCAAAACAGGACCAGCACACCGTGACCATCACACAATATCTGAAAATAAAGAAAGGTGAAGGCCTTGTGAATGTTGATCTGCTCAGGTCCACAAAACATTTTAACGGCGTTCTTAGAAAAGAGCAAAATCAAAAATTTCTGAAATGTCCGCTATTGCACAGCGAGACCACCAAGAAGCCATGGAATTAAACAACGGGTTTAATTAAGAACAAGACCCGGTGCCTAATTAAGCAACTGGTTGGAGTGAAACTGGTTGGAGTTTGAGGTCCTGACTTAGTTGGTCATCTGTTGGCTCATTCACTTCATGTTTTGTTTTTGTTTAAGGAATGAAATGAAGCAATTTAGAGGAACGATGAAGAAATTCCGGGGAACAAGTCTTAAAAAAAACAAGTCAATTAAAATGAATTCAAAAGAAGGAGAGGGTTAGAATGAAAACCTGCAGCCACTGCGGCCCTCCAGGAGCGGAGTTGGAGATCCCTGCTCTCCCTCTCCTGCCTTTCTTACCTGTTTATCTAAGTTTGCTCTACCTAATGGCTCTGAGTGGTGACATGTTGTATGTTGATTGGCACATGCAGGTCACAGTCCCACTAGACTCTGTACACATGATGATAAGGTCCTTATAAACCTGCACCACTGCCCCTTGTGCTGCCACTCCACCATCTTGCCCCGCCCAGCTGGCTGTCACTCATCCACTTGGCCCCACCCATCCTTCTGCATGACTAACTGCCCTTCTTCTTCTTCTGCTGGTGCTCATAATAAGTTCTCAGCAGCTCATGTTGTGCGTATTTATGACAAATATCTTTGGAGGCATTTCAGGTGAGGAGGTGAACTTGGCTAATGGGTTTCATGTTGACATTCATATTTCTCTGTATAGAAGACAGTAATGACCCCATTATATAGCACCTTTCACATCTATTGCTCTACTGTATCTCTATATGCCATGGGGTAAGGGTGGTCTTTTGACCCTGGCACCCCTGCAGATTTTGTTTTTTTTTTCTCCAGCCAACCTGGAGTTTTCTTCTGTCCCCCCGACGTTACCCTTTCTCTTTGTTACTTACTGTATAACATTACGGCCTAATCTTGTTTAGGTTTTATATTAACTTTCTTTTTATCTCATCTCGTAAGGCACTCTGAGCTGCACTGTTTGTATGAATATGTGCTCTAGAGATAAATGTTGTTATAATTAATGGTGCTGCAGGACAGCGGTGACGTCACATGGTGAGTGAGTCACCCGACTCTGTACACAGGACAGTATTGACTGTTCACCTATGATCCGTACATCTCAAAGGGGCGGGGTTTGCCCTTGTAATTTGAATATTCTTATTGCCCTTCCAGAAGGTTCTCCACCCCCTCACGTGGGCTCTCTTATCAGCCGAGTGCTGGCTTGATGAAACAGCCATGAGACATGGCCGAGGTCGCTGGACTAGAAGGTAAGTGTGAGCTTACAACCAGAACACTACACGATATCACGAGAGAGCAAAGTCTTCCTCGGGGTCCTTCCTTTACTTCACGGCACATCCTGGACTCTTCAGTAACTGTGCGGCCCCCTTACCTAACTAACGTGGTGTCACAGGTGACCTCCTTGAGGAAAACTCTAGCAATGCCAGTCAGGCTCTTTCACGTATCAGAAATGTGGACGGCGTCTGCTAACATGTGGCCTGCTATAAATACATGTGTGAGCTCTGAACAGCGTGACGTCACGGATGGCGTGCAGTGTGAACAATGACATTCCACCCCCCCCCCCCCCGCCCGCTCGCTCATGCAGAGCTCTGTCATTTTGTATTTGCACCCACTGCTCTTCAAGCCAGAAGGGCCTTTGGTGACAGTCATGACGCTTAATCCTCCACACTAATGCAAAGCTGACTTCACCACCTTATTTGTACAGAAATGGAGCAGCTGGCAGGAATCCATTTATGTTAATGCCCACCGGTACCCAACTTACTAGACAGGCAAAGTGCATTGAAATGACAGGCAGCATTCATAAATGGTGTCGACCCCAAAGCAGGTGGGCAGCTCTCACGGGCTGGGAGACCCTGAATCAGACAGGTAGATGCCCCAGTATGACGGATGGAGGGGAGCCCAGTGGGCACACTCAGGTGGGCCTCGGACATTTTAGGAGTGCTGCATAGGGCAAGAGGCGTAGGTAGACTGAACTGGTTACCTGGGCATGCAGGCCTGCCTGCCACGATTTGTGTTCTTATTTATTTTATAATTATACTTAAAGATAAGTAACCGTCCTGAAAATGATTTTATTTTGTGGTTTGAGCTGCATTTGCAGCCATTTTGTGTGTTTCTGCACAATTACAGCCATATTGTCTATGGTCACTATGCCTGTTGCTAGTCACATGACCGATCATGTCCTGACTGCCTGCCTATATAAGATGGTGGCACACGACCTTCTCTATCCAAGTTCACGTCTGCACTCTCAAATCATTTTGCAGTTCAGAACATCACCGATGTAGTCAAACCAAGAGTGCCACGGCAATGGAAGGACCACAGGAGACCATAATACTGTAGAGGTCCCCTAATACAGCAGCTGGCAGCAGGAAGCCCCACCCATCTTTATCAATTGGCTCTGTGTCTTTGTCAAGGCCTTTGAGGTGAGTGCCACGAGGAAGGCCCCAGTCGCTCCAATGCCCGGTCCTGACCACAGACATATAGCAGTTCTTATCCAGGACAGTAAAACTCCTTTCAGCTATAGGGGGTTGCCTGAACTTGGACTCGATTGAATGGTGGGCAAGGGTTCAACCCAGAGGAGGAAGCCAGGTCAGGGTGTAAAGGTGGGCACGTTTAAGAAGAGAGGGTTCTGGAGTTCCATTTGGTGGGTAAGTGTGGCATGACTGAGAAGCAGAAGGGCACGTTTCCCTTTTGTCTCGTTGTTTGCCCTTCCATTCTATTATTAATGTTTTTAAGTAAACTCAACCCCACTGCTCTGATTCTGGGTCCAGGATTAGCTCACTAGCGCCCCTATTGGCCACAGGGCCGACAGCTACTCACTACAAGGGAGCTCCTCTTTCTTGGTCACTCTGTTTGGCCCAAGTCTTACATATTATGGGGATCATGGTGACTTGCCCACTCCAGAGCACAGAACGTCCCACCATTAAAGCAAACGGCCCCAAAAACGCTTTCCTTGCACACAACTCCACTGGACCAACATGGAAACGAAAACTCTTCAGTCTGCTGCTGTGATGGTGCCTAATGTGAACTGGAGGGGGCGCTCTTGTTATGAACCTGCAACACCAATTAAGCCAGAAATGATTATTTAAATAACAGAAGTAAAGACAAGAACAGGAAAAAAATAAATGATGTGCATGGAATAAAACAAAAAGAAAGGCACTGCACTGAGAAAACGCAACAAAAGTTCAAGATAAAGAGGTGCCAGCAAAAGACGACGACAGGCTGAAGATCCCAGTGGACTCCCAGTTTACTGACAGACAGGAATTAGACACACGGATAGGAAAGGCACTATAAAATAAAGAGCGCGAGAGAAAGCAGCACTTTTTAAATTTCATAACTTGGTAGTCAGAGTTGTACTCTCACCTTTACAAAGTCCTGCTAGGAAATTCTGACTTGCTCTTCCAACCAACATGCAACACGTCAGCATGAGAAACAAGAGTGGGTGAAATAAACAGCAGAGGAAGAGATGGATGGAGGGCACTATGTCAAGGATAGAGGGAGGAATGAATAAAAGTCACTATATTATATTATACTGGAGACATCATCCGACACTTATCTTGGATGGATAGATAGATAGATATAGATAGATAGATAGAATACTTCATTAATCCCAAGGGGAAATTCACATACTCCAGCAGCAGCTTATGGATACAAAAAAAACATAATATTAAAGATTGATAATAATGCAGGTAAAAACAGACAATAACTTTGTATAATGTTAATGTTTACCCCCCCGGGTGTAGTTGAAGACTCACATAGTGTGGTGGAGGACTGATCTCCTCAGTCTGTCAGTGGAGCAGGACGGTGACAGCAGTCTGTCGCTGAAGCTGCTCTTCTGTCTGGAGATGACACTGTTCAGTGGATGCAGTGGATTCTCCATGATTGACAGGAGTCTGCTCAGCGCCCGTCGCTCTGCCACGGATGTCAAACTGTCCAGCTCCGTGCCTACAATAGAACATGCCTTCCTCACCAGTTTGTCCAGGTGTGAGGCATCTTTCTTCTTTATGCTGCCTCCCCAGGACTCCACCGCGTAGAAGAGGGCGCTCGCCACAACTGTTTGATAGAACATCTGCAGCATCTTATTGCAGATGTTGAATGATGCCAGTCTTCTAAGGAAGTATAGTCAGCTCTGTCCTCTCTTGCACAGAGCATCAGTATTGGCAGTCCAGTCTAATTTATCATCCAGCTGCACTCCCAGGTATTTATAGGTCTGCACCATCAGCACACAGTCACCTCTGATGATCACGGGGTCTATGAGGGGTCTGGGCCTCCTAAAATCCACCACCAGCTCCTTGGTTTTGCTGGTGTTCAGTTGTAGGTGGTTTGAGTTGCACCATTTAACAAAGTCCTTGATGAGGTTCCTATACTCCTCCTCCTGCCCACTCCTGATGCAGCCCACGATAGCAGTGTCGTCAGAGACCTTTTGCACGTGGCAGGACTCCGAGTTGTATTGGAAGTCCGATGGCTGAACAAGACCGGAGAAAGTACAGTCCCCTGTGGCACTCCTGTGCTGCTGACCACAATGTCAGACCTGCAGTTCCTGAGGCACACATACTGAGGTCTGTCTGTAAGATAGTCCACGATCCATGCCACCAGGTATGAATCTACTCCCATCTCTGTCAGCTTGTCCCTGATGAGCAGAGGTTGGATGGTGTTGAAGGTGCTAGAGAAGTCTAGAAACATAATTCTTACAGCACCACTGCCTCTGTCCAAGTGGAAGAGGGATCGGTGTAGCGTATAGATGATGGCATCCTCCGCTCCCACCTTCTCCTGATATGCAAACTGCAGAGGGCTGAGGGTGTAACGGACCTGTGGCTTCAGGTGGTGAAGCAGCAGCCTCTCCATGGTCTTCATCACATGTGATGTCAGAGCAACTGGCTGGAAGTCATTCAGTTCACTAGGACGTGATACCTTTGGGACTGGGGTGATACAAGATGTTTTAAAAAGCCTCGGGACTCTCCCCTGTTCCAGGCTCAGGTTGAAGATGCGCTGTAGAGGACCCCCCCAGCTCTGATGTACAGACCTTCAGCAGTTGTGGCGATACTCCATCTGGACCCGCTGCTTTGCTGGCACGAAGTCTCCTCAGCTCTCTGCTCACCTGCGCTGTTGTAATTGCGGGTGGGGATGTCTCTCCTATGCTGTTAACAGCAGAAGGATGTGTGGAGGGTGCAGATATCTGAGAACTGCCACCTTTTTGTGGTTGGAGGGGTTTGTGCGTCTCAAAGATCTGAAGAGATATGCTGCCAGGGCATTTGCCCCAGTAGGCTCACCCAAGACAACTGGTCCTAGGTGAGGGGCCCAACGAAGTGTGCTTCAGATTGACCTACATGGATCACAGCAAGAACTCAGTTATCTCAGCTGGAAATGGGAACCATAGGACCAGAAGAAGAGCCAGGCCTTATTGGGGGGGGTTGGGTGGGTGGTGGGGGTGTCTGGTGTTCGAGCCTTTACCCAAGGGAACCAGCTGGGCACAGCCTGAAGAAGCAACATGGGTGGGTCCGTCCTTCAGCGGGCCCACCACCAGCAGGAGGAGCCATAAGGGTCTGGTGCATTGTGGATTAGATAGATAATAATAATAATAATTCATTACATTTATATAGCGCTTTTCTCAGTACTCAAAGCGCTATAGATAGATGAAAGGCACTATATGATAGAGAGATAGAGATAGAGACATTATGGCAGTGCCAGTGAAGTGCCACTATACACAAGAGATATTAAGGACACAATATAAAGATACATTTCACTCTTTACCAATAGTACTAGGGTGTTGTACCGTGTTAGCCATTATGAATGTAGAGAAAAGCCAAGCAAAATGACACCTTTTATTGGCTAACTTTCTAGTTAGCCAATAAAAGGTGTCATTTTGCTTGGCTTTTCTCTACACTCTTTACCAATGAATGAGAGGAGATGTGGATTTTCCTTCCAAACAGTAAGTCTCATGTTTATTATGTGGGCTGATTTTTCTGGAAGCTTCTATTTAACTACATTTAGGATCAATAAAAAGCAGCCGTTTGGCACACGTTGAGCACACGACTGGATAACTGACATGTGGATTATAAATTGCGAGTTTTTTTTTTTTTTTTTAATTTATTTTCTATGGTCGTTTCTTGTTGTAAACTCCATCAAGTGCCATTGTCTTCTATTCTGTCGTGACAAAGTGGGTGCAGAATGAACGAATTAATACAACCAGAGCAGGTCGCTTTCAAATGAAGGAAAGAACAAACAAAAAGGAACACCAAGGGTTAACACACAGTTATTTGTTACTGCCGGTTATAAAGCCACATCATGATGATTGTTGTAACGTTCTCTTGTACCAAACAACATTAATAGAGTGGAAACAATAAAATAAATCAATCAAGTTATATAGTAGTGATAATCTCTCTGTGTACGTATGAACAACCCAACGTCGGCCTGCCTGTCTGTTCGCTACTTCACAGATTTATAATTTGCTTGAACATTCCTGTTGATTTTGTGACTTCTCTCATTGCACTAAGTATCATAGTTCACTTAAGGCAGTAATTTATTTGAACAAATCCGAGAGAGAGGCTGCTTCCTGAGGGGGGGACCCTCCTCACTCACGTACCAACTTTGGGGCATATCTTATATCCGCTTAGCTAGAGAAAGAGACAACTACTAAATGAATTTAGATCGGGTTTTTTTTCCTCGAATTTGTTTGAACATTCCGGTTGATTTTGCGGCTTCTCTCATGGTATTAAGAATCACAGTACCAATTTATTCACGTGAATCGGAGAGAGAGGCTGTGGGCCAAGGGGAGGGGGAGGCAGGGCCTCAGGGGTACGGAGCTGGGCGAGGCCTCCTCACTCACACGCCAGCCTACGTTTGAGTCGCTCTACCCCGTCGCCACATGTTGGAGCGCACCTTGCCTCCACTTAGCTAGCAATTCCTGTTTGTTCAGCAGACATTATCATCTCGAGATTGTTAAGGAGTAACGTTTGATGTTTTTGAGAGAGAGATCAGAGCTCCGTGTGTTTTAGAGGGGAGCTGCTGATTTCTCCTCGCCCGTCAGAGCTGAACATGATCAGATGCAGTGCCAATGTTTGACATTGGGGCATGCCCCCCTTCCACTTGGCCAGAATGACATTATTTTTAATTCATTTTTAAAGTTTGTCCCCTTTCACTACTATGTGGGCGGAGCCACAGGGGGACAGCTAGTACTGAATAAAAGAAAAATATACATATGTGGGTAAAAAACAAAAGAAACGAACTTAACATCACCAATTCCCCCAGCATAATCTGGCATTAAGTTAATCATACAAAGTTGAAATAAGCGTCAGTTTAAAAATCTGCTAATGTGCACAGACACAATCTTTAAAGGCTGACACAGCAGAAGAGCAGCAGGTGACAAACTAGAAAGGAAGAAAAAAAAAAACAAAAAGCACACACACTTGTCATCTACTTAAAGACATAAAATGAAAAAAGTGAGCGGGCACCTCCCTCTGCCTCTTTGCCACTACCCCTTAAATGTCTTTATTGTAACCGATGGGCCCCCCCCAAATCTAATGAGGTCTCTTAATTACTGGACATGGGCGGCAGTACCAGAAATCGACCGATTAATGAAAGATCACGACAAAAAAACTTTTTTTTTTTTTTTGTCACGATAAAATGACCTTTTCATACTTACAGACTTGATGTATACCAGCAGGCCATGTCACTTGCTGAAATTCTCAAATGACTCTGCACTTATGGGGTGTGTTGTGACAGAGGACAGGAGTCAGGGGGAGAACTTTAAGAACTGCCTGCAACTTAACATCAGCAAAACCAGGGAACTGCTTATTGAGGCGCCAAAGAGGCTCTCACTTACTTAATACTAGCCGTCCCCCGCGGCTCCGCCCACATAGCAGTGAAACAGGACAAAGAGGAGGGGCTCCCCAGACCTGACACCACGCCTCCGCCTCCCCTCGGCCACTCAGATCAATCGCTCCTGCAAGTCAACTGTGATACTAAACGCAATGGAAGAAGTCGCAAAATCAACCAAAATGTTCAAGTCAATTCTAGAAAAAAACCCGATCTAAATCCGTGAAGTCGTTCTCTCGTGAAAAGCGGACAGACAGACATTGGATTTTATATATAGAGAGAGAGATTTAGTATTTATTTAGTATAGCTAACATTTCTATCTCCTATCATAGCTCAATAAAGGCACCAAAGGAGCTCTATGTCCGGTCACTATTCAGGGAGTCCACAGCAATGGCTGGTCTTGTAACACAGAGGAGCTAGACAACAAAGGGCAGAGAAGACGTTTCTATCTTAGGTGAATGCGTTCCTTTAATGTGTGTGTAGTCACATCTTCTACAGCTGCTTAGTGTGGCCAGCTGGGCCAGGAACATCACTTCAAGAGAAGGCCCACCCAGTTAACAAGCTCATTAAAAGGGCAGGCTCAGCCATTTGGACGTCCTCTGGATCTCCAGGAGGTAGAACTGGAGGAGAGAATGAAGACAAAAGCGAGGGGCCATTATATACAACGCTGCACATCCTCTCTCTGTGACACACCGACATTGAGGACCCTCAGTCATTGAATTATTCAGCAGACGCGTGTCAAGGGGCTCCTTTATACCAACAGTGATACGCCTGTATGGCACCTTACTGGGACTGGGACTGCCAAGGAAGAAATTGGCTTCCATTTCTAATGTTCCTGCTTATTAGTCATTCTGGTGTGTGTTCAGACCACGATATACGTGTGTATGTGTGGATTATAAAATAAAATTAAATGTTATTATATGTGTGATAAGATATTCTAATCACCTTCTGTAAAAACCAAAATATCCCTCTGGGGTCAAACAAAGTTCTATCTACCTATCATATAGTGCCCTTCACTCACATCTATCTGTTATATAGTGCCTTTCACTCGTATCTATTATATAGTGCCTTTCACTCGTATCTCTCATATAGTGCCCTTCACTCACATCTATCATATAGTGCCTTTCATTTTTATCTATCTGTCTGTTATATAGTGCCTTTCACTCATTTATCTATCAATCAATCTATCATATAGTGCCTTTCACTCGTATCTCTCATATAGTGCCTTTCACTCGTATCTCTCATATAGTGCCTTTCACTTTTATCTATCGATCATATAGTGCTCTTCACTCACATCTATCATATAGTGCCTTTCATTTTTATCTATCTGTCTGTCTGTTATATAGTGCCTTTCACTCATATATCTATCAATCTAATATATAGTGCCTTTCACTCATATATCTATCAATCTATCATATAGTGCCTTTCACTCATATCTATCAATCTATCATATAGTGCCTTTCACTCATATCTATCAATCTATCATATAGTGCCTTTCACTCATATCTATCAATCTATCATATAGTGCCTTTCACTCGTATCTATCTGCTCTATATTGCCTTTCACATCAATCTGTTTTAGTACAATAATGCTTTTCTTAGGATAAATCTGACTCTTTCTAAAAGTAGGACAACCGGACAGCGTAGGACAAAACATCAGAGCGCCGCCACTGAACCATATCAGGTCAAAAAGTGACAACACATTCAAGTCATTTCCAGAGGAAACGTTCCCAGCACAGCTAATGCCTGGATGTCTTCCACGCAAGCCCAAAGGTTTGTGATCCTGCTAAGAGGAGGGCACCAGCACCCCAGAAAAAGGCCAGGTGCCCAGATTTGATGGCTACGTGGTGTAAGGCACATGCCATTGGCTTGTCTGTCCCTCTTTACGAGGCCCTCCCTCCAGCATGGAAAATGAACAACATCAGTTAATCTGCCCTAAGGAAGTTTGCAATAAATCTCATTGGAGTTGAGATGTGTGTTCTTCATGAAGATATGCGGTCACAAATTTTGGAATTCTTCTAATCGTTTATTTATTTATTTTGTAGACACAGGCAGAAAGTGACGGTGGATGAGACGCTACCTGCTTAGTGCTCCTAAAGTGGGCAACTCTGGGGTGTGGGCGAAGACCCCGACATTTCAGCAGGTCACTGGAGCGGATAGGCAGCTACCCTAACAAGTAAAGCTGTCGCACTTGACTGATTAAAAGCGGCCCCCATTAGCGCTCAGGACGGAGGCTTTGTGCCATTTTGGGAAGAAAATTTCTCACACCGTCTGCTGAATAAAAAATGTCCCAGTGTAATATAAATGGCCATTGTTGATGCACATCTCTTGGTAATTTTTCACTGCCTTATTGACAGTTAGCATCATATAAACTTGATATCCAGATAATATCAAGAGAAAAATAAAATTACCAGCCAATATAGCGATGCCTTCAGGGTTAGGAGGTCAAGGTAAACCGTTTTCTTTCATCAATGCACTTTATTTTCCTGCTTTGATTTATTTAGTATGCCTGACATTTCTATCTCCTCCATAGCGCAATAAAGTCACCGGCCCACCGACCGACCGACACCCTCACAAGCCCACCATCTGAGTGCGTTAAGGACGAGGGGCGGCCATCACAGGTGACACTCGGGGAGTTCACGGTGCGCCTGGCATGAGTTTGATCAACTCGGAAAAAAGAGAGACAAAAATAAAAAAACTATTTGTATATAAGTATTTATTTTTTATCTTTGTGTATATAAATGGCAGCTTTTTGTAAAACAGATTTCATTTGCTGCCTCTGAATCACTGTGAAAAAAGACAAGTGAAGAAAAAACAACCCAGAAGGAACAACGCAGTGGAACAGAGACAGGTGGATTTGAAAGGCGCTATATAAAAGATACATAGCTAGATATAAATGGCACTACATAAAACCGACACATAGGGAAGGCACTATAAGATAAATGTATGCATGTGAAAACCTCCATACAAAAGACAGACATGAAAGGCACTATATAACAAATGGACATGAAAGGGGCTCTATGATACATATATGTACATTAAACACAGTTTATAAAGAGCGATATTAAAGGCACCATATATGAAAGGTGCTAAATAGAAGATAGATATGAAGGGCACTACTGTATATAAAAGATCGGGAGATATGAAGGGTACAGTATACAGAGATGGACAGAAAAGGAAGGATCTCATAAATAGGCAGACAGTTTCTTTCATTTCTAACATGTTGTTCATATCTATCAAATAAATCTGTCAGTCAGTCAGCCAGCCATTATCCAAACCGCTATATCCTAACTACAGGGTCACGGGGGTCTGCTGGAGCCAATCCCAGCCAACACAGGGCACAAGGCGGGAAACAAACCCTGGGCAGGGCACCAGTTCACCGCAGGGCACACACACACACACAATCAAGCACACACCAGGGACAATTTAGGATCGCCAATGCACCTAACCTGCATGTCTTTGGACTGTGGGAGGAAACCCATGCAGACATGGGGAGAACATGCAAACTCCACACAGGGAGGACTGGGGAAGCGAACCCAGGTCTTCTTACTGTGAGGCAGCAGTGCTACCCACTGTGCCACCATGCTGCCCATAGATAGATAAATAGAGATAAAGGCACTATATGATGATAGACAGATATGTCACTATATAGAACAGATTTGAAAGGTACTATGTTAAGATACAAAGACATATGAAAGGCACTATATAAAAGATGCATAGCTAAATATTAATGGGACTTATAAAAGATAAAGCTGCTATACACTAGACGGACAGGTGGATATGAAAGGCACTATATATCAGATAATAATGAAAGAAACTACACAGCAGATTGCTAGAAATGTAAGGAGCCATAATAGAACAGGTAGCATATAGCAGATCAATAGGAATGACAGACACTGTACAATTGATATTAAGAAATGATTGGTGATGTGCACTGTATAATGTGTAGACAGATACTGTACAAAAGATTGATAAACAGAAAAGGGATTTTGTTAAATAAAGAGATGGATATCAAAGACACTATATAACAGATAGAAACGCAAGGCACTATATACCAGGCAGACGGATAAGAAAGGCCACATCCACCGTGTATTAGGCAGACAGAGGGGGGGAAGACGGTGCCACACAGCAGATCTAGAGTTATGCAAGGCGCTATATAGACAGAGCAGTCCCCTTCCAGCAGCGCCGCCCCTGCCTTTCGTCTCGTTGTTCCAATAAAGGAAGCCGCCATCCGCCTAATTCTCCGCCGCTCTCTACTCGGTGTTAAAGCTCAAAGGCAAAAGAAAATGAAGAAGGATTAGCGGAGTCCCAAATCAGCGCCATTACTCTCAACGACTTCTTCCAAAGTGCCTTCGCACACCCTGGCATGTTTAAGATGACATTTCAATTGTACGAGTAATTTGCATTCGATTTGACTCGAAATGACACCCTCGTTATTATGAATTCCGGCAGCATTTGGATTTCGTCAGTTCAAAGATATGAACTAAGCAGGCGAGCTTAATGAAGGTGCTAAGTCTCGCTGTCAATCTCGAGGAGACGACAAGGCTGCAGGTAAGCTAAATCTTATTGTGAGCTGTCCACTTCTGACACAGAACAAATCTTCAGCTAAGGCATTCTTCTTATTAAATAAAGATCTCTAACTGAACACATGTATCTGTAATATCAGTACAATCCAAAGAAAATTAAAAGACAGATTATGTCCAGGATATTACATGCAGCACCAGCGAGCGCGGCTCGAGCCTGGCATGATCCTGTTGCTAAGATACCCCGATAATGCCACGGAGACGAGCCCATCTTGCTAATCTAGTACAATCCATGCATGCCTCCACATATTTTGGCAGGGGAGCGGCGCAGTCCAGTCGATATTACGAGGCCCGGTCCCCGAGTTTATGCCTTTTTTTTCCTTGATCTCCGTAAGCTCTGCTTGTCTTAGCGAAATAAGAATTGTAACACTCTATTAATGGCATTTGGTTGCCTTATACCGTTTGAGGCAAGTAAGATTAAGTTTCATCCCACAGTATAGTCAATAAAAGTTGCAAAAAATGTAATTATTTAAGTGCCCTTCCTTGAAAAAAAAAAAAAAAAATGTAGATCACCATAAAGTCGGCATAATCTTAATACGGCCACCGTAACCGAATAAAAACTCAATTATAGTCGCGTCGCGGGGGAATTTCTAAAAATTACACTGCAGAAATGACATTAATGACGTCGGCGGGAACAAGGCCGGCCTGGGGGGGCGTCCGGCACCACGAAGCCAGCAAAGCGAGTGGGAGCCGCACGGCGGTTACTTTACATTTTTATTCATTTATTTGTTTTCAGACTAAGACCGGCAAGAGGAACTTCACGAAGGCGCGCCGGCGTCTGTTTCAATGGTGCGCGTGTGTCTGATGTGTGGCGCTCGCTGGCACCTCTTCATAAACACCCACTTTATTTATCTGGAGGGTATAAACAGAATTATTTGAGGGAAACACACACTGCAACCCCTTCTGAACCCCACCTGATTCAATCCAATGCCATGGGGGGTTCGAGGCTGTCCAATTACAGATGCACTGGCCGTGGGGCGGCGGTCAACCCTGGACAGGATGCCACTTCATCACAGAGCACAATAAACTGTCTGAGCATGAAGGGAACTCGGGGGATCAACAGAAGGGAATCCCAGACATGGACATGGAGAACATTCAGCCAGTGGACTTGATCCGACCATCTAAGATGTGACAGTTAACCCAAAATGAGAAACAACAGACAAAACATCCACATGGAAGAGGAATGCATGAAGAACTCTCTGTGCTAACACTTGAAAAATCTGGGCAGCCCCCAGGGCAGAAAATGTGCCAGTCACTGCTGTTCAGGACAACCTTAATGACACTTAAACGAGACATAAAACAATGGCAGCCAGCAACAGAATGTCCACTAACAAGACCTGAAGGAGCTCTCTGATTGGTCCAAAAATGACGTATAAAGCACCAATGACGCAGCAGTGTGTGAGGCGACCCAAAGAGTGAGATGTGCATCTGTCTAGCACAGGGGTGGCTCTTAACCTGAGGTCCCTAGGGGTCCATGGATGGCTTTCAGGGGGTCCATGACGGTCAGATAAAAATGAACATTTATATTTACTATACAGCCCGGTACTGTTGATTTACAGTTGATGTAGCAGTATAGAAATAGTAATGGTATAGAAAATGCTGTAGTGGTAGATCTGCTTGAATTTGTACAAGAATTGGAATGAGTGGCCATCAGTTATTGCATAAAAAAAAAAAGGAGTGTTTTTAAAGATTGTTTGAAATTTAATAATACTTTGAGTAAGTCATATATGTATGAGGCAATCAAATCTCCACAAATTAAGTGCATTATATTCATTGGATGCATTTCTGGGGAAGGGGGGGATCCCATAGGTTTGATCAGATTTTTTAAAAGGGGTCCGTGACTCAAATAAGGTTAAGAATCACTGGCCTGGCAAGTAACGCCTTAGTGATGCATCCGTCTCATATACTGTGAAAAGCACAATCTGTCTATCTATGTATTCTATAGTGCCTTTCATCTATCTATCTATCATATACTTCCATTCTACTTTTTTATTTATTATAAAGTGCTGCCTTAATGCCTAGATAGATATACAGGAATGAGAAGCACTATCTATCTATTACACTGTGGGTTTCATTCTATTACGTAGCACTTTTAACATCTTTGAATCTACCCATTTATTTTATAGTGTCTTTTAGTGCGAGTGCCCTCTTCTAGGAGGTGGTGTGCTGGGGAGGCAGCATAAAGCAGAAAGACGCCTCACGCCTGGACAAACTGGTGAGGAAGGCAGGCTCTGCTGTAGGCACGGAGCTGGACAGTCTGATATCCATGGCAGAGCAATGGGCGCTGAGCAGACTCCTGTCAATCATGGAGAATCCACTGGAGCCACTGAACAGGATCATCTCCAGACAGAGGAGCAGCTTCAGTGACAGACTGCTGTCACCGTCCTGCTCCACTGACAGACTGAGGAGATCGATCCTCCACCACACTATGTGACTGTTCAATTCCACCCGGGGGGGTAAACGTTAACATTATATAAAGTTATTGTCTGTCTGTTATACCTGCATTGTTATCACTCTTTAATTTAATATTGTTTTTTGTATCAGTATGCTGCTGCTGGAGTAGGTGAATTTCCCCTTGGGATTAATAAAGTATCTATCTATCTTTTCTTAAAGATCTATTACATAAAACCTTTCCTATTTACACATGTTAGTGTCATTCCTAACTAGTTATTATATAGTGCATTTCCTATCATTTTCTGCCTTTTCTATCTTTCTATTTATTCTAAAGTGCCTTTCATTTCTGTATATCTGCAGTGTAGCACCTTTTATTCCTATCTATCTGTTAAATTGTGGTTGATATTTCTACCTTTTAAAATAACACCTTTCCTATACATTCTACCATCTGTTAGCAAATTTAAAATCTATCAATCTACCTATTTATTATATTATGACTTTTCCTAACCATCTTCTATATCGCACCTTTTCTATTTATCTTTCCATTGTTTGCCGCCTTATAATAAAGTGCCTATTATTTCTACATATTTATTGCATTGTGCCTTTCATTATCTATTACGTAAATGTTGGCTTTAATTTCTGTTTATTTCATAGCACCTTTCCTACAGTATATATCCTTGTAGCGGTCTTCTACATAGCTCCTTTACAATCTGTCAATCTGCCTATTTATTATATAGTGCCTTTATTATCCACCTGCCTACTATATGGTGCCATTTCTACTTGTCTTTATTATAGAGTATCTTTCCACTTATTATAAAGTGCCTTTAATTTCTATGTACCTATGGTATAGTGCCTTTCATTCCTATTATATTGTGGCTTTGATTTCTATCTGATGCTTTTACATGATTCTTTTATGTGGCACTTTTACAATCTGTTCATTTGCCTGTTTACTGTATTGTACCTTCTCTTAACCATGTGCACCTCTACTTTCTATCATATAAAGCCATTCCAATGTTAGCATCTATTAAAGAGTGTCTTTTTATCCCTATAGATCCATTGTATAGTGCCTTTCATTCCATTTGGTATATGGTGGCTTTCATTTCTATCTATTACATAACACCTTTCCTCTCTGTCCTACTATCTATTTTTAAATATCACCTTAGTAGTGGGGTGTTGTACCGTGTTAGCCATTATGGATGTAGTGAGAAGTCAAGCAAAATGACCCCTCTAATCAGCAAACTAAAAAGATGACAATATGGCGGCTTTCAAGGTGACTCAGGCCCCTTCTTCAGGTGAGATGTAATGTACTTGACGTAGGGTGTAATTGGTATTCCATTTTGCCTGAAGAAGGGGCCCGAGTCGCCTCGAAAGCCGCCATATTGTAATCTTTTTAGTTTGCCAATTAAAGGGGTCATTTTGTCCGACTTCTCACTACATATCACCTTTAGATCTCTCGATTTCTTACATGGTACCTTTTCTTAACCCTCTCCTATATGGCACCTTTCCCATTCACCTGTCAATTCTATGAATTCCTTTCAGCAACACCTTGTTGTTGACTTCTGTTCTCCACTCTCGTCTGTGTCTTGTTTTCAGTTCCTCATCACCACACACAGCAGCAGCAGGACTCCTCCACATTAAGGAAGAAGTGGCCAGAATGGTTGTACAAATTCAGCGATGGTGCCAGGCGCCCCTACACAAAGGTCTTGTCTTTGGAGCTCAGCCTTTCCTAAGCCCGTTTATTCTAAGGCAGGGCCATGATGGCGGCGTCAGCACCTCATGCGAGGTAGAAAACAGCTGTGGATGTGACGCTTGTCCATCACAGGGCCCAATTGTCCACACACACACACTCTTACCAGAACACTTACTTACGCAGTGTGGCACTGCCAGTCAAACTGACCTGCATGGCTTTGGGAATGTGGGAGGAAAGCCCACAGAGTCAACACTCGAGCCATGAACAGCAGAGTTAACCACTGCACTCTGCCATCTTCCTTACTGTAAACTAGTCGTTTCTCCAAACGGGGACACAACCCCCATCCCCACACCCCCAAAATCCCGACTGGGTCACTGATGAACATAAGTAAAAGAGGGTCCCGAGGCCATAAAGGTCGAGAAGCACTGCCTTGTAGGAAAGGCACGACTGCCTCAACACACTTATCATCACTCTGAGCAGCGCTGGACACAAGGCAGATACCCTCAGTGGATGGGATGCCAGTCGAGGGGGCACTTGGACCACTGATCCTGCCACTTCCTCCTTCCAGTCCAATGTGGTCACCTTTAGCTGAAGGGCCGTTCAGTACCAGCTGTTCACTGTGGCTGCTGGCACCGTCATTGGCATCCTTTGGTATGTCAACATATTCCAAGTGCCTTGTTAAAGTGTTATCTGACGACTCGGTGGCACTGTTTTTAGGACTGTTGCCTCAGGGTGTTGGGTTCGAGCTCCACGCCTGGGCTCTGTCTGTGTGGAGTTTGCATGTTCTCTCAGCGTCCTTAAGTTTTTTGGCTTTTTTCAGGAGCTGCAGTTTCTCTCACATGTTAATTTAACTGGTCAATCGAAATGAGCGACTGGGACTGTGTGTGGCATCAGCCTGGGAAAGTCACCACCTCCAGGGGCGCAGGTTCATATTTAATGGTCACCTTGCTTAAGTGTGGATGTGATTGTGCGAACAATCAAGAAGAAAACCATGAGCCATCCTGGGGTTAATCCTCTCATACTGGACAGAAGTTAAAGCAGTCATCCGGTCATTATTTTATATAGCGCCTCTCCTTGTAAGGCACATATTCACCCACTTGATCAGCTTGCCTATCCTTGGGGTGCCACACAGGAACTCGCCCTGGACAGGATGCCCACCCATTTAAAATGGGACCTGCAACTCCCGAACTGAATCACAGAAAAGGCAGACTGGCTAGATGGAACGAGTGGGCTCTTCTGGGCAGCACTGGCTCCAAAATAAGTGAAAATGTCAGGACGCCTTTTAGGAAGCACCCACACCGACAAACAGAACAAGAAGACGACGATGACGACGTTCACGAGATGTTCCTTTGCGTAAAGCAATCCAGCAACAAATCACGAGAGCACAAGAGCAGCGTGTCACCCGTCACTATGTGACGGCACGTAGTAGCAGCCCTCACGAAACTCAAGACCCCTGAAACGGTCCAATAAATCTGACTCGGTGGTTACATCGAGACCAAAGATCCAGCAGGTCAAAGTCAAACCCTTTGAATTAGAGACTTTGGGGGCTCATGGTTTTTGTCTTTTGGTGGCCGAAATCTGATCAGCCACCAGTCGCTCTCAGCCCACCTGCTCAAAGGGCTCCAGCAGCAACTTCACAGAAAAGACCAGCAGCCTGTCTGGCCTGTGCCACTAGTTAGTGGGCCTGAAGAACAGAAAGCCCAGCCGCGCAACACCTGACTTTATGGGCCTTCAGACAGTGGGCTTCAATAGCAGAGTGGCCAAGCCCCAAACAACTCACCCGCTGCCACCATCAGCTCCTGCACTTTATTAAACACTAAGGCAAATGACTGGGATCAGCTGGTGACACCGGCTGAACATCCATGCCACATGTGTCATGAGTTCAGCTGTGCCAGGGTCACTTCAGGTACACCCAGGTATCACCTAGAAAACACGCAACAACGGAGTTCAGCCTCTGACTGGCACTTCAGACATTTATAATGGCTTCTTGCAGTATCTGTCAATGTAGAATAGCTATTCATTATATAGTGCCTTTCATCATCTGTCTGTATGCATATTTTTCCATCTATCTATCTTTCATATAGTGCTTTTTCTGTCCATCATCTTTATATAGTGCCTTTCATATAGCACATTATATCTCTATCTATCATCTCTATATAGTGCCTTTCAAATAGTGAATTATATCTCTATATGATGGGCTGGCGCCCTGCCCGGAGTTTGTTTCCTGCCTTGCACCCTGTATTGGCTGGGATTGGCTCCAGCAGACCCCCGTGACCCTGTAGTTAGGATAGAGTGGGTTGGAGAATGGATGGATCTCTATTTATCTATTATATAGAAAAGGCATTATATCTAGATATCATATTTTTGCTCTTTATCTATCTATCATATAGTGCCTTACACATACATCTATCCTTCTGTGTTTTACAGTGTGCATTACACCCCAGGCAATCCATATGGCCTTTATCTCTAAATAGCACCTTCCACATCCACCATCTTTATATAGTGCCTTACTCTCTTTTTTATAGTGTTTTAGACATTTACTCCATAGCATGTGTCCTATCAGTTATATAGTGCCTTTCATATATTTGCATCTATTTCAGAGTATCCATCGTGTGGATGGTGCTTTAGACGTATATGTATCTTTTTTTTTTTTTTCGGGCAGAGCCCCATTCCAAGTTTCTTTTCTGGTCATTCATGTAATTTGTTGCCTTTTGTGTTTTCTCTTCTAATTTAGGTTACATAAGAACTTATCAAACGAGGGGAGAGAATGCAGCCCATCAAGTTTGTCTGATTAGCTCAGCTGTCCCAGAGGTTACTGAACACGTGTTTGTTTTCTTCACAAATATCATTTAGTTTATTCATTATTTGGGATTATGTCAATTCTCTATTAGCTCTTTGTCTTAAGTGCCCCATGCTCTCCTAAGTTGTAGGCAGGGCCCACTGCTACCAAGAGACCACCTTCAGCCTCCATAATGGTTAGTGAAGCCTGAGCAGATCGCCGGACCGTCACTTCATTTTCGCTCATCGTTTTCCAGTCCCCTTCCTTTGACTTTGTTGGGCTCTTTTGCATTTTGGATTCCTCTCCGCTGCTTAATGTTCATTTTCCTTTAATTTACGGTGTTGCTCTTTGCATTCCGGACGTGGCTTTCAGTTTTCAAAATTCTCTGTTTTGTTGTTTTTGACTTAAGCCTTCTGTGAATCTTTAAAATTCTTATATCATCATTAAGAAATTCTGTTATATTTCTTTGGGTGAGGGATTTTCATGGTTCCCCTCTCCCTTGATTTTTGGAGGATCGTAAGCTCAGTCTATGTAGGCCACAAAGCCTAAATGGGTGGGCGTCCTGTTCAGGGTGAGTTCCTGTGTGGCACCCCAAGCACAAGCAAGCTGATCAAGTGGGTGAATGTGCGCCTTACAAGGAGAGGCGCTATATAAAATAATGACAGGATGACTGTTTTTACTTCTGCCCAGTTAAGATCCACTTTGTCCAGTATGAGGTGATTAACCTCAGGATGGCTCAGGGTTTGCTTGTCGATTGTTAGCACCGTCACATGCACACTTAGGCAAGGTGACCATTAAACATGAACCTGCGCCCCTGGAGGTGGTGACTTTCCCAGCCTGATGCCATACACAGTCCCAGTCGCTCATTTCGAATGACCAGTTAAATTAACACGTGAGAGGAACTGCAGCTCCTGAAAAAGAAAACCAAATAACATTAGGACTCCTCACTGTGGGCTTCATAGACCTCACTGGACCTTTGTGGCCACATTTTGGATGTAAAGGCCGTTTTTGAATTCTGTTAGGCTGGCGCTTCACTGCCAGGGCAACACCAGCCACAAGGGCAGGGCAAACTCTCACACATACATACATACAGCTCAGAGAGTCTGCAGACCACACAACTCTGGGACGATGGGCAGCAAATGCTGTAAAAAATGACATGCCATGGAGATGTGTGTTAAAGGGCACCATATAAAAACACACTGAACTGACTGGGAGATGAAAACAAAAGGGTGGGCAGGCAGGGGAGTGAAAGTACATAAAACATACATAAATACATAAAGCAAGACGTCACCCAAACAAACCCTGCAATCATTCAAAATCACACGTGAAAAATTGATGGCAGTGCGTCACCATCTTACTTACCAGAGCACTTCTGACGTCACATAATGCAATCCCTGGTCCTGGTCAACGATGGACTGTTGCCAACTAAATGAGCCCCACAAAATGGCAGTGCCCTACAAAACAAAATGGCAGGAAGTGTTAGACGATAACATTTAGTCACAGACTTGGAATCAAAAGGAGAGTAACAACGAAACACAGAAAACCTTTCAGATCACAACTGAGGAGACCCACAAGTCCTCAAGAAAGGACAGCTGGAGATGAGGGGGTTTGGTCCAACATACAAGAAGAAGTTATTACAAAAATCGTCCAAAATGAAGACAGCCAAAACACAATGTTAAAAAACAGAAAGTGCAAAGTTTAGTAGGAACAAACCAATACCAGGATAGCGACAGTGGAGTGCGGCCATCGTTTATGTGCCTGCAGTCATCAGGACATCACTAGTCAGGAAAGTGGAGTCATTTGATCCAAACTGGCCATTTGAGCCACACCCAAGATGGCTGCCAGAAAGAAAAGAAGACCTCATCAAAATGGCATCGAGAAACAAGGATAAACTAAAAAGAAAATCCGAGTGGTCTCCCCTGGACTCTCTCATATGCTCAGATATGCGGATGGATATTTAAGGAGTAAACCGCAAGACAAGGATTATATTTTTATATGATGGACGTTAAAGAATCATCGACAATAAATCAAATCAAAAATATATTGAACAATTATTTGAAAAGTAAAGTTGAATAAATCAGGTTCACAGAAATAGCCCAAAAGTTGATAGGAATCTATGTTTTGTACCTCAAATTTGGTTGACCGAAGTGAAAGCAAACTCGGGTTATCATGATTACACACACACACACACACATTCCAAAAATGGTATTTTCGGACTCAGGGAGGTGTAAAATGTCAAGATTCACCAAAATCTCAAAATGGAATTTTGGACGATTCCAATACTCTCCCTACAATTCGTATACGAGAAGGTAAAAAAGTGCAAACTTATGACAGTCGGTGTCTTTTCTGACAAGAACGCCCTGCCAATAAAGGGCAGGAAGTACATTTGGTGAAGCTGGTGAAGACAATTTGGCCACATTAAAAATATATAAACATCCATCAATATTTCAGTTTCCAGTAGCTATTTGGTCTGATTTAGGATCAATATAGTGGTGTAAACAAATATAAATACATACATACATATCCATCCACCCATCCTCTCTTTTTTGTACAGTGGGGTCCTTCCCCAGACTGAATGCCAGCCCACCACAGGGCACACCCTGCTGGATTGTGGTTCCCTTTACTCCTTGCCTTTCCATGTTTGTGCCTGTTTAATTATTAGTGTATTAAATCAACTAAAGAAAATCATTTTGTTTTGACCCTATAGCCAGGGGTTTCAGTTATCCTCCCCCTTGAAGAGCATTTTGAGTATTTTGAACTTGAGTTTTTATTAAACATTTTTTGCATGCATTTTTGAAATCAAACCTTCATTTTCAGGGATTTTTGAGGCTCCAGATGATGATTTTATTTTTGGAAATTCCACCCGTGTAAATGCTTTGATTGGTGCATTTTATTACTTTTGACTTCTGTGTGCCTAAACTGGGGTGTCTGACCTCAAAGAATCTGATTTTGTCCCTTATTTCGTGTTACTTTGTTGAAAACCGCCTTCCTGTGACCCCATGTTGGTTTCTTGTGGGATTTTGAGGGGTGCTGTTGCCTAGGGGATTTCCCAGGATTTCCTGGGAATACATGGCACATGACATCATCTGAACCAGTTTGGATGGAATTACCATTTGGTGTGTGTGCGTTTTTCTGACGTGTGTGCGTTTTTCTAACAACTTCAGATTTTTTAACATTTTCCAGTTCATTTAACAGATCTTTTTTGTCAACCCTAACCCTAATCTCACTTCATCTCCTGACTGCTCTAATTACAAATTTCTTTCACTTCTGTCGAGTCAGAACAGTTGGTATGTATGTAATGTTTGGCCCGTTTTGTCTGCTATTTTGTTTTTCTTAGGCTATATTTGTTTTGTTTGCATGGTCAGGATTTCTTCATGCACAGCTATGGGTGTCTTTGGTGGTCGCATAAAAATGTATCTCTGAATTTAAATTCTTTATACAAAACCAATTTTTCAAATTGCGCTAAAGGTTTTCAATATTTCTTTCTTTTTCACCGTGTATTTTGACCATGGACTTTGTCTCTTGGTTTGGTTCTGATGCTCGACCTCCTGATTGCGACTCTTTTCTGTTACTTGTCTCTTCTCTTGCTCATTTCTCAGATCCAGTCACTTTGAGAAGCCCAAGCCTCATTTTGGGTTGGCACAGGCTGAAAGTAGCAGTTGGGGGTGAACCTTTTCTGGAAAGGGTCAGTGACAGTCAGAACGGAGCTTTTTAGTAAACCTCCACCGCACTTGGTCACAATGTTTGTGACAACCTAACACAACACCTTTGTTCAAGACCTCATATAAGCCTTGAGGCCTTTCTCGAGTTTTGTAGAGCCGCACAATCAAAAGAACATAAGAAATATGACAAATGTGGGGCAGGCCACTGGGGGTGAGGCCCGATTCTGAGGCAGGTTAGTGAAGTCCTGTTTGTTTTTAATTTGTTTTGAAGCCTCTTCATCTCGCATTTCTGTTTTGTGATGGATATCACAATATTGGCAAAGGGTGAAAAAAATCATTAAGTTGCAGTGGCCAACAGTTGGGGTGGGGGGCGCAACGACTTTGCAGCCAGTCCAAGTTTTGCAGAGCCAACTGGCTGCCTAGTGGAGAGTCACATGGTAATGAGATGCAAGTTCCTTCCCTTTTTCAGTGACGGTCAGGTTCACTTCCAGTTCTTCACTAGCAGTAGACGTTTCACAGGCCAAGGTGGGCCTTCACTCTGTGTTCCAGTTATCCTTACCATCACTTCTAATCTGACTGCACTGCCCACTTTGGTTCTGCCGGCACCTAAGGAGTCCAAGGTGCACTCTCAGGACGTGCCAAGGAATCTGTGCACTGTTAAATTAGATTCCCACCACAACCCCCATTCTGAAATATCCACATGACATTTAATCCAGAAAAATGGATAGCACCTGTTCCGGGACTGGGCAGCCTGCTGCTCCTCGCCATTTGGGGGAAACCAGAGTCTTTGTGTGCCTCTGTGAAGTGTGCGGCTCCTGCCGTGTGGCAAATACCAGCATGTCAGCATCTCCCGGAAGATGTGGGCCTTTCCCCAAGTGCAGTCAGAGGGCACACACGCTGGCTTTCAATCCATTTTCTATGTAGAAGGTCATCATTAATGCTGCGTAAAAGACATCGACTTCTTCATTTAAGGCAAACTTTAGTCGCAGAGCATTCAATTTCAGCACTGGACAGCGCAAAGCGAGAGCAGAAATTCATTGGCGAACAGAAGGATCAGTCAGAGAGAAGGGAGAATCAATAAAGCCGAGGCGTGCGGACGTGGCCGAGGGGGTCTCAGCATCAATTGTCCCCATAAGAAGGACAGAAAAAATGTTTTGACAAACCTTTTACTGTTTTCAATTCTCGCTGGAATCCAAGCCAGAGGAGAAAATGGCTGTTTGCTGAGGAATAGACTGCAGGCGCCGCGAGGACCTGACTGCAATGGCTAAGGACGCCGCCGATCAATACCCATCTTCTTCATTCCTAAAGTAATAACACTCGATAGGAAAATCTATTTACTTTTACTTACCTTTATTTTATTTCATTTTACGTGAAAGAACTCAATTCCAGAGGGAGGGTTTAGATTGCAAAAAAGGCAGGTAACAAAGTGGCCATTTGACTAGAGGCCCTGGGGTGACAGCGCCGCTCCCACTCTGTGACATTCAGCACTGGACTGGCATGTCTGGCCTGGTGTGGGCCCCAACTGGAGCCTTTAACACAAAAACAGAAGGGCCCTGCCATACCCGCAACAAATACACAATTGAGATATGAAGTAAAAATGAGGAGATGCTAACAAATAAAATGACTACAGTACTGTGCAAAAGTTTTAGGCAGGTGTGAAAAAATGCTGTAAACAAAGAATGCTTTCCAAAATGGAAGTGTTAATCATTTACTTTCATTAAATCAACAAAATGCAGTGAATGAACAAAAGAGAAATCTAAATCAAATCAATATTTGCTGTGACCACCCTTTGCCTTCAAAACAGCATCAATTCTTCTAGGTACACTTGCACACAGTTTTTGAAGGAACTCGGCTGGTAGGTTGTTCCAAACATCTTGGAGAACTAACCCCAGATCTTCTGTGGATGTCGGCTTCCTCACATCCTTCTGTCTCTTCATGTAATCCCAGACACACTCGATGATGTTGAGATCAGGGCTCTGTGGGGGCCATACCATCACTTCCAGGACTTCTTGTTCTTCTTTACGCTGAAGATAGTTCTTAATGACTTTGGCTGTATGTTTTGGGGTCGTTGTCCCGCTGCAGAATAAATTTGGGGCCAATCATACGCCTCCCTGATGATATTGCATGATGGATAAGTATCTGCCTGTATTTCTCAGCATTGAGAACACCATTAATCCTGACCAAATCTCCAACTCCATTTGCAGAAATGCAGCCCCAAACGTTCAAGGAACCTCCACCATGCTTCACTGTTGCCTGCAGACAATCATCATTGTACCGCTCTCCAGCCCTTCGAACAAACTGCCTTCTGCTACAACCAAATATTTCAGATTTTGACTCATCAGTCCAGAGCACCTGCTGCCATTTTTCTGCACCCCAGTTCCTATGTTTTCATGCATACTTGAGTCACTTGGCCTTGTTTCCACGTCGGAGGTATGGCTTTTTGGCTACAACTCTTCCATGAAGACCACTTCTGGCCAGACTTCTCCGGACAGTAGATGGGTGTACCTGGGTCCCACTGGTTTCTGCCAGTTCTGAGCTGATGGCACTGCTGGACATCTGATTTCGAAGGGTAATAAGCTTGATGTGTCTTTCATCTGCTGCAATAAGTTTCCTTGGCCGACCACTGCGTCTACGATCCTCAACATTGCCCGTTTCTTTGTGCTTCTTCAAAAGAGCTTGAACAGCACATCTTGAAACCCCAGCCTGCTTTGAAATCTTTGCCTGGGAGAGACCTTGCTGATGCAGTAGAACTACCTTGCGTCTTGTTGCTGTGCTCAATCTCACCATGACATGAGACTGTCTTCACAACCTCACCTTGGTAGCAGAGTTTGGCTGTTCCTCACCCAGTTTGAAGCTGTTTCTGTTTCAGTTAATGACTGTGTTTCAACCTACGTGTGACATTGGTGATCATTAGCACCTGTTTGGTACAATTGGTTGATCAGACACCTGACTAGAATCCTACAAAATCCCTGACTTTGTGCAAGTGGACCTCTAAGAATTGATGCTGGTTTGAAGGCAAAAGGTAGGAACACCAAATATTGATTTGATTTAGATTTGTCTTTTGTTCGCTCACTTTGCATTTTGTAAATTGATAACAATAAACAATCATTATTTATATTTCTGAAAGCATTCTTTGTTTACAGCAGTTTTTCACACCTGCCTAAAACTTTTGCACAGTACTGTATATCGGACCAAAATGAGGTGGGACGTACTCAGCAATTGTGAGCCACCAGTCTGGTAAGAAATGGCGAGTCACTTATTTATTACAGGGGGCTTGTTTACCTGCGGTGGGTTGGCACCCTGCCCGGGATTGGTTCCTGCCTTGTGCCCTGTGTTGGCTGGGATTGGCTCCAGCAGACCCCCGTGACCCTGTGTTCGGATTCAGTGGGTTGGAAAATGGATGGATGGATGGATAAAATCAAAATAAAAATTCCAAAAGTTGATATACTTACATTTTTGCATGAGCACAGGGTCAGCCATTGTACAGCGCCCCCGGGGCCATTTACAGGTTAAGATCTTTGCCCAAGGGCCCACTGGAGTAGGATCCCTTCTGGCAGTAATAGGATTTGAACCGGCAACCTTCCAGATACCAGCGCAGACCTTTAGCCACCACTAATCCTTTAGAACTGAAGTAGCCATTGTCTTGTTACTGTGGGTGAGGAATTCACACAGTCTTCCACCATTTTGATGGGTGAGTTTTGAGATGAAGGCTCACCTTCTTGAAAGCAGGCCTACTTCTGGAAGCAAAGCCTTGAGTGGAGTTTTCTGAGCCAGCAGCAGACACACAAAAAGAGGCAGCAAGGTCAGAAGGGTCTTCATCTGAGATACGAGGGGAAAAAGAGAGGCTCGCAAATGACAGACATTCAAGACAAGCTGAGCAGACTGTTAGTCCACTTGTTGGACACAGAGGTGGGCTTCCAGCTTTAGGATCTAAATCTTTAGTTTGGTATTTATAACATGTAGTGACACTGGGCTAATGTATGTCACGGTGCTGCAACGTTATTTTGCATACGGGTGCTGCCATCTTAGGATTCCCATGACTGGCACTCTGTTCCTGGTTGCCAAGGAATGCAGTTTTGGATGGCTCTGCATCTTACGTCATCAGTACAACCCCTTAAATACCGGGACAATGATTCATTTGTATCTGTGATTTGGATAAAAAAGCTCAAACAAAAGGCGGTGCAAATTTTCCCCCTAGAATTTCTCTTTGGAACTTTCAGTTTTCCCTCCGACTTGCTTTCTGATGTGATTAGGCTTTAGTTCAGTAGAATTCTTCACCTTGGGTTTCGACTTGTCACCTACTGGGCCTCTTCCACCCTTCAGGCACAATTATTGTGTTCTTTGTATACACAGACTAGGATGTCACCACATAGAGGAATTATGGCCGATTGTTTAAGAATTATCACTAGATTTTGATTTCAGTCAATTTGGTGATCATATTAGGCTAGTCATTGTATTTCAGGATCCTGTGAAGGACAGCCGGGTCCCATGCCCGGCAGGGACGCCCCTGTTGCATCTATTCCGGGGGAGCCACCATGGGCAGCTCAGTACCTCCCCCGGGACACTTGGTGGCAGCCTCCCTGGTGGACGATGATTCCCCAACCTGGCGCAAGGCTCCATGGGACATGGAGTCCTCCAGAGCCTGGTTGGGGGCTTGGATGGCCGCCAGGGGGAGCTGCGTGGACTTACCAGCCCGGCTGGTCAATTCCTCAGCCCCACCCGGAAATGCGATTAGGCCCAGGTGACCAAGCACCTGGACTACATCCGGGTGGGGTATAAAAAGGCCAGCCACCACCACTCGAGAGAGCCAGAGTCGGGAGGAAGAGGACTAAGCCTGAGGAGGAGTGGTGGTGCTGAGATGGAGAGAAGTGTGGTTAATCGTGAGTTGTATTGGAAGTGCTTTTGGGACTGTGTTGGGCCTGTGGGACACGGGGAAGGCGTGCCCCACGGCTGAAGATAAAATAAAAAAGCCTTTTATTAAAGTACGTGCCTCTGCCTGAGTCTGTGCCGGGTCGGGCGCTATATAGCGCCTTTTACAATCCTAAATTTGACTATTGTGTTTATGGGGCTGCATGGTAAGATTATGTTGTCACCACATGCAGGTTAGGTGCATTGGTGATCCTAAATTGTCCCTAGTGTGTGCTTGGTGTGTGGGTATGTGTGTGTGCCCTGCAGTGGGCTGGCACCCTGCCCAGGATTTGTTCCTGCTTTGCGCCCTGTGCTGGCTGGGATTGACTCCAGCAGACCCCCCATGACCCTGTGTTAGGATAAAGCGGGTTGGAAAATGACTGACTGACCATCGCTGTAATCTACCTCTTAGTTTAGGGAGTTAAATAGAAAGATAGCCATTTAAAAAAGTGCGTTTATCATGATCTTCTTATAGAATACGATACCGTAGCTGTCAGTTTGTCTGTCCAGGATTTTTAAATCACCTGTAGCTCACAAACCGTTTGACCTAATGACCTGAAATTTGGTACACATTGTAAGAGGTATGCTATATAGCGCCCGACCCGACACAGATTGGACACGGGAGGCATGTGTAAAATAAAACATATATTTATTTTTATTCCCCTGTGGGCGCACGTCTTCCCTCTGTCCCACAGGCAATACACAGTCCCAAAACACAGCACACTAATAACACAAAAGCACTTTCTTCTCCTTGGCACCACCACTCCTCCTCCTCCTCCTCCTCCCAGGCAACCACATCCTCCTCCACCCGACTCTGGCCGCTGAGTGCTGCTTTCTGGCTCCTTTTATAGTCCACTCAGAAGTGCTCCAGGAGCTTGATCACAGAGTTCCAGCTGTGATGAATATGCTGTCCACACGGGCTGAGGATTCCCAAATACAGCACCCCCTGGTGGTGCCTGTGGGACCCAACAGGGCTGCCCCCAACTCCAATTCCCATGCAGCCCTGCAGGAAACCGAGGCACCGCTCCAACCTAGGGGGTGGCCATCTAGCGTCCAGGGGGAGGTATTACACTGTCCAGGGCTGCTCCCCCTGGAAATATAGTGTGCAGGGGCGTCCCAGCTGGGCATGAACCCTGGCCACCTGCCACAACATATACTATGTGACCTCTACTGTCCGCTTTCGGGGTGATTTTAAATACTCTTTTTATTTTATTTCATTGAAGAATCAACTCTCAGCAGTGGCCGTGCAGCGCATGGGTGCCGTTCTCATCCCTACCACCTTCGCTGTCACTTCCCCTACCTCTTCATATCTTAACTCATTCTTGAGGCAGATTGAAGACTTAAGTGACAGCTTAAGTGAAAAAGAAAAACGCAGTAAGCAATTGCAACACAAACAGGGACTTAATCAGTTTTAACGCATAAAGATGCCGACGGAAGAAGAGAAGAAGAGGGCGGCTAGGGTGGAGAAGAGAAGAGCTGCTCAGGAAGCAACAAGCACATCAACCTCCAAGTAAACAAATGATAAAACATAAAGAGAAAGAAAGAGGAGGAAAACGAGGAATGCTCAAGTCAAGTGGATTCACTGCACGTTATCGTTATAGCAGTGCGCCGTTACTGGTATTAAAAAAATAATCTTTTTCACTCATGTGACAAAAATTCAGTTTGTTTGGGAAATCTGATATGCAAAAATGAAAGAAAGCTTAAACATAACAGCACAACTACTACACATTTTTTGAAATGTACATAGTCATCCATGCCGATTGACTCCTTTGTCGTGTTCACAGGCTGTGCGGATTCCACTCAAAGCATCTCTGAGCTCTGGCCATTGTGACAAGAGGAGTTTTCAGATATGCACTTGTTCAGATAGACAGAACTTTAGGGGTCTCCAGGGGGGATTTGGCTCTTATTATAAACTGTAACAACTTGGGAGGCACAAGAGAGGGAGGAAGGAAGGGATTCAAGCACCTTACACTGGACCACTGATGTGGCCCTACAAAGAACCTTTGGTTTCATCAGTGGTGCCAGGTCATCTCAGTCCAGAAGGTATGGCATTAAACACAATTTCTTATTCTTTAACTGATTTTAGAAGTCTATATCTTCATAAGAGGTCTGAATAGGTAAGTAAATGACTTATTATGACACAATTATGTTACCAAAAACATTTTTTAAACCAGTTGCTGAAGAAAACTGCTTTATTTTAATGTACATCCTTCCATCCGTTTCCTATATCCACTTTATCCTGAGAAGGGTTTTGATAGTCCATCACTGAGTGTGCGCGCGCACACACACACACACACACACACACACACACAGGGGGATTTAGCATCACCAGTTCATCTAACCTGCATGCCTTTGGATTGTGGGAGAAGAAAGGAGCACCAAGAAAAAATCCACATGGACAGGGGAGAACATGCAAATTCAACACAAGGAGGACTCGGGACTCTACTGACCCAGTAGGGAGAATTTTTTTTTAACGGATACGAAGTAATTGTTCAAAAATTCGATTCAACATTTCAGACCTTCCTGACTTTCTCATATAGGAAGTAATGGGAAAGTATTGGAATCCTCCAAAAATTCCATTTCAAGATTTTGATGAATCTCGATGTTTTAGACCTCCCAGAGTCTGAAAATACCATTTTTGGAATTCTGTCTGTGTGTAAACACGATAACCCGAGTACATTTTCACAGAGGTCAACCAAATTTTGCATACAAGTATCAGGTACAAAACAGATTTCTCTCAACTGTTGGGCTATTTCCATTAACCAGGAGTGATACTTTACCTTTAATTCATGCAGCTGCTGAGTCCGATTTATTCATCCATCCATCGATCCATCCATTTTCCAACCCGCTGAATCCAATCACAGGGTCATGGGGGTCTGCTGGAGCCAATCCCAGCCAACACCGGTCACAAGGCAGGAACCAATCCCGGGCAGGGTGCCAATCCACCGCAGGACACACACAAACACACCCACACACCAAGCACACACTAGGGCCAATTTAGAATCGCCAATCAACCTAATATTCAACTTTACTTTTAGAATAATTATTCATTATTAATTTGATTTGTTCTTGATGGTTCTTCAATGTAAATTAATAAAAAAATATAATCATTCTCTCTCGGTTTACTCCTCAAATATCCATCCCCATATCCGAGTATACGAGAAAGTCACAGGGAGACCACTCCCGATTTTTTCAATTTCCTACTTATTCCAAATTTTGGGATGTACCTATCCTGCATTACACTTAAAATGTTTTTAAACTGTTCCACTGCTGTTCAACTTTAAATCTTATCCCAATCCATCCTCCTTAGACTTTGCTGTATCTGCTCAAAATTTGCCCTACCAAAGATAAATTTAACAATTTTAAGCTTTGCATCCATGCTCTTCCGAAACACTAAGACTTGTCAGTGAATTTGAATATTATTATTATTAATAATAATAATTTATTTGTAGGAGCCTTTCTAAACACTCAAGGACACCAAAGAGTAGATAAAACACAGATTATAAACAAGAAGTAAAATACAAAAATTAAAATCAGAGCTAATTGTAATCAAAGATAAAAAGCCGTTTTAAACAAATGAGTTTTAAGCTTAGATCTGAAAAGTGAAAATGATTCAATATTTCTAAGCTCAGATGGTAGTGAGTTCCAGAGCTGGGGAGCAGAGCAACTGAATGCCATGGTGGTAAGACGGACAAAGGGGGCAGTCAAGTGGATGGAGGAAGAGGATCGAAGGGTACGGGAGGGAATGGCAACATGGAGGAGGTCAGACAGATATGGAGGGGCGAGGTTGTGGACACCCTTAAAAGTTAGTAGGAGAATTTTGAATTGAATTCGGAACTGAACTGGAAGCCAATGAAGCTGCTGCAAAATGAGAGTGATATGGTGAGTAGAGGGGGCTCTAGTAAAGATGAGGGTGGGCAGCTGAATTCTGGACCAGTTGAAGCTTATAAAAAGAGATTTGCGAGAAAGACCAAAGAAAAGGGAATTGCAATAATCGAGATGAGAAGTGACAAGACTATGAACAAGGAGAGCAGTGGAGTGGGGATTAACGTTACACAAGTGGAAATATGCAGACCGGGAGATGTTATTGATGTGGGACTGAAGGGATAAAGTACTGTCAAGGATGACAACTGTGGGGAAGGGGAGACAGAGAAATTATCAATAACAAATGACGATGATCAGTTTTGGATAATGTTGATTTTGTACCAATGAGGAGAACCTCAGTTTGTAACTATTTAAGAAAATTTGAAGAAAACCAGGATTTAGATAGATAGATACTTTATTAATCCCAAAGGGAAATTCACACATTTCTGCTATGCAATCAATAAGTAAGGAGGGTGGAAAGGAATCAGTAGGTGTGCTAGTGAGATAGAGCTGGGTGTCATCAGCATAACAGTGGAAGCTAATGTCATATTTATGAAAGATATTACCAAGGGGAAGGAGGTAAATAATGAAAAGGAGGGGTCCCAGGACAGAGCCCACCTGAAGTAAGAGCAGTGGGTTGGGGTGTGAAAGTTTTAAGATGAACAAACGGAGTGCAGCCTGAGAGGCAGGATTAACTGTCCACTTAATTTGGAATTATTATTCCAAATGAAACATCTATGAGGGGAGAAATTGTGTTTGTATGCAATCAACCAAAAAAAAATCAAGGCTTGCCTATGGAAGTTAGATAACGTAATGGGGAGTTTATTGACATCACAATTACATTAAACCACAAAAACAAAGTTTGGAATGAAGAACCATAATTTGTCTTTTGAGTTAAAGTAATTCTAAATCAATTTAATCTTAAACATGGTCTAAGCCAGCGGTTCTCAAACTGTGGGGTAACAAAAATGGAGGGCACAAATGTTGCCATATGTGGCGTAATTTCGCTATTCATAGGAAAATTTTAAACTTATAGCAGTGTATCGGCAGCAAAAAAATACAGGAATAAATTTTATCAGGGTTTCAAAAAAACGTTAGGGGGGCGCGATTAAAACGGTTATGAAAACTCAGGTCGCAAATACTTAAAGGTCGAGAAACGCTGGTCTAAGCAGGTAATACATGCTGTAAATACCTTGAAGGGCAGCCATTCCATATGGTTAGCAGATTGCCCCCCCCAAAGGATATCATTTGTATTTATGAAAACAAATATATTGATTATACCACATTCATAACCATAAACGGAATTGTTCCTGCCTCGCACCCTGTGCTTGCTGGATGGGCTCCTGGTTAAGAATGAAGCCGGTTTAGAAAATGGTGTCTTATGGTATGGAGTAAATGGACCAGATGTAGTCCTTTGTTTAACCTTCTCCTTCCGAGTATTTGGCACACGTAAGGCCTGTTGAGGGCGGCACGGTGGCGCAGTGGGTAGCGCTGCTGCCTCGCAGTTGGGAGATCTGGGGACCTGGGTTCGCTTCCCGGGTCCTCCCTGCGTGGAGTTTGCATGTTCTCCCCGTGTCTGCGTGGGTTTCCTCCGGGCGCTCCGGTTTCCTCCCACAGTCCAAAGACATGCTGGTTAGGTGGATTGGCGATTCTAAATTGGCCCTAGTGTGTGCTTGGTGTGTGGGTGTGTTTGTGTGTGTCCTGCGGTGGGTTGGCACCCTGCCCAGGATTGTTTCCTGCCTTGTGCCCTGTGTTGGCTGGGATTGGCTCCAGCAGACCCCCGTGACCCTGTGTTCGGATTCAGCGGGTTGGAAAATGGATGGATGGCCTGTTGAGTTAATGAAAAGCCGCAGAGCTAAAAAAGCTGCTTAAAGTCTGCCAATCTGCTACTCAATGATTCCTGCCATTATGAGAATATTATTGTTGACGTCTTCTTTGTTTCCTTTATTCAATTTGAAAATTTGAATGCAGTATTTATATTGTTAAAATACAGTATATCTTAAATATTTTGCATAGTATTGTAAGACTTTACTATCCAAATATAGCGACAAGTCAAGCAAAATGACACCTTTTATTGGCTAACTAAAAAGATTACAATATGCAAGCTTTCGAGGCAACTCAGGTGAGATGGAATCAATTATAATCAATTACAAACAATTTCAATTACAATAAATTGCAATTTCAAGATTACATCTTGCCTGAAGAAAGGGCCTGAGTTGCCTCGAAAGCTTGCATATTGTAATCTTTTTTAGTTAGCCAATAAAAGGTGTCATTTTGCTTTACTTTTCACTACATTCACAATGGCTAACACGGTACAACACCCTAGTTCTACAAATAAAATATAAAAATAATAAAGTTACCTGACAGGTGTCAAAGGCCTATGAATTTAAAAAATTGAAAACATTTAACTTCACGATGCTCCCCGATGAGAAATCCGGACACGTCTCTTTTTTTACATTACATCATAACTTTTTTTTTTTTTTTTATTATCGAATGAAACACGATACAGCACAAAACTCTCGCACAGGATATAAATTCAAATTTCAAGAAAGTATAAACAACATTCAAAGTACGGCGCAGGCTAGATTAATTTCACAGTATACAAAACAAATAGGGAGCAAAGGCCAAAAGACACAGGAGGCAAATAATTAATTTTACTCCAGGAATATAATTGAGGTCGACATTGTCTTTATTAACAATTAAAGATTTCGAATTTTACTTTGAAAAAGAACAACGTTTCAGTTATTCACCATATTTAAGGACTGTGATTAACAGAATGAATTGAATCCTTCCTGAAGGAAGATAAGCCGCGCGGTGCAAGATGTTTCCTCAGGGCACGAGAAATACGGTTTTCTTTTTCATTTCCGTATGTCCCTTCAGGGACTCCGTACCGCGGTGTGTCCGAGAACGTCTATAATAAAACGTTACCTGCGTCTATGTTTCTTCCTCGTGAAGTGCAGCTTGTTGGCCGTGGTGATCTACTGCTTCTTCATCTTAATCTTCATTTTACAGCGTCTTATTTGAGTTGCGCAGGAGAAGGGGTGGGGGGTATTTGGACTTCGCTAGCCAATCAAACAAAAACACTGCCCGCGTCACGTGTTGTAGTTTGTGGCGCCGTATCCCACCATGCACTTCGTTTTCTTTTCCGTCCCACCTGTCTTCTCGTTAAGGTTCCCGCTGAAAGTGGACGGCGAAGTGTGCGGTCGAAGGGAGGTAACTGAACATTTGCCTTAATCATTTCAGAATGCGAGGGACATCATTGTGAATTCTTTCTTTTTTGATCGCTCTGTGCCCTTTTTTATGTTTTAAAAGTATGGAGATGGCGGAGACTCGCACTGACACAGACGTCGTCTTGATTGTGTCTCACGGTACACACTGCCGGTCGCCGGACCCCATTTTTCAGTCCCCTCTGCACTAGCAGTCATTTTAATGTTTACGTGTGTGCAGATGTTCAAGCTGTTAAATCTGTTTTTACTTTCATTATTATTGTAGCACTTCGCTGTAACAGGTTCGAAAAAGAAAACACGGAAAAACACACCGGACAAAGAAGTCATTGCAGAAGAGTCTGCACGTCCGTCCGTCCATCCATCCATTATCCAACCCGCTGAATCCGAACACAGGGTCACGGGGGTCTGCTGGAGCCAATCCCAGCCAACACAGGGCACAAGGCAGGAACCAATTAGGGTGCCAACCCACCGCAGGACACACACAAACACACCCACACACCAAGGCCAATTTAGAATCGCCAATCCACCTAACCTGCATGTCTTTGGACTGTGGGAGGAAACCGGAGCACCCGGAGGACCCACATGCAGACACGGGGAGAAGATGCAAACTCCACGCAGGGAGGACCCGGGAAGCGAACCCAGGTCTCCCAACTGCGAGGCAGCAGCGCTACCCACCGTGCCGCCCCAGTCTGCACGTAATTATAACATTTATTTCTAGAGCACATTTTCATACAAATGCTGTAGCTGAAAGTGCATTACATGAAGAAGAAAGAGAAAAAAAAAGACAAAATAAGAATTAAAATAAGAGAACACTAATTAACATAGAATAAAAGTAAGGTCCAATGGCCAGGGAGGAAAGAAAAAAAAAATCTGCAGGGGTTCCAGGCCACGAGACCACCCACCCAGCCCCCTCTAGGCATTCTACCTAACAAATGACCTCAATCAGTCCTCATTGTATTCAGGGTTCTCATGGAAGGACTTGATGATGACGGTCATGTGGACTTCTGATCCATCAATGGAGGGACATCACGGTGCTTTGATTAGGTGGTGGTGGCGCAGATCAACACCACAGAAAACTTGAAAAAGAACTGAAGATAGAGTAGGGGTTAGTACGGATTTTGGAGCCACCATGAATAATAATGATAATTAATTGAATATACAGAGCATCAGGATTAAACTAAAATGAAATTACGAGAAAGCCGTGTTAAAATAATGTGTTTTCAGCAGTGTTGTAAAGTGCTCCACCACATTAGCCTGGCAAATTCCTATCGGTAAGCTATTCCAGATTTCAGGTATAACATAACAGCAGAAGGCCGTCCGCCTCACCACTTCTTTTAAGTTTAGCTCTTGGAATTCTAAGCAGACACTCATTTGAAGATCTAAGGTTACAATTTGGAGTGGAAGGTGAAAGACATTCCGAAATATAAGATGGAGCGAGATTTTTTAAGGCTTTATAAACCATAAGCAGCATTTTAAAGTCAGTTCTGAATGACACAGATAACCAGTGTAGTGACATCAAAACTGGAGAGATGTGCTCGGATTTTCTTTTCCTAGTTAAGATTCTAGCAGCTGCATTCTGCACTCATTGCAATCAATTGATGTCTTTGTTTGGGTGGTCCTGAGAGGAGTGCGTTACAGTAATTTAGTCGACTGAAAACAAACACGTGAACTAATTTCTCAGCATCTTTCAATGTTATAAGAGGTCTAACTTTTGCTATATTTCGTAAGTGAAAAAATGCTGTCCCAGTCATCTGATTAATATGTTATTTAAAATTCAGGTCACAGTCAACAGTTACCCCTAAATTCTTTACCTCCTTCTTGACTTTTAATCCTAATGCATCAAGTTTTTTCTAATAACCTCATTATATCCATTATTGCCAATCACTAAAATTTCAGTTTTCTCTTTATTTAGTTTGAGAAAATTACTACTCATCCATTCAGAAACACAAGTAAGACATTGTGTTAGGGAAACAACAGAGTCGGGGTCGTCAGGTGCTATTGATAAATACAGCTGTGTGTCATCTGCATAGCTGAGGTAGCTCACATTATGTCCCAAGATAATCTGACCTAACAGAAGCAAATAAATTGAAAAGAGCAGCGGACCCCGGATAGAGCCACAATCTCATGCAAAACAAAAACGAGCGAAATTGAACTGGAACTCTTTACAATTATCTATGAACCGCCCGCCCTGCAAGCAGGCCACTGAGAAGAAAAAAAAGTATATATTGATATGTTGACTTTATTCTCTACCTTTCCACCTTATTCCCGCCGTTTATATCGAGATTAAAGTCGACGTTTCCACTTTAAACCCTTGTTTTTTTTCTCTCTCTAGTTTAACTTTGCCATGTCGTAAACTTCATTTTAAAATCAATGTTAAATTTACTTGATTTTCTCAAACCCTGTCATAAGTCATGTGACAAGTGTTGTTAATCACTAAACGGTTCTTTAAACTGACTTCTTTTTGCACAGAAAAATAATAATAATAATTCTTTGCATTTATATAGCGCTTTTCTCACTACTCAAAGCGCTCAGCAATTGCAGGTTAAGGACCTTGCTAATGGGCCCAACAGAGCAGAGTCCCTATTGGCATTTACGGGATTCGAACCGGCAACCTTCTGATTGCCAATGCAGATCCCTAACCTCAGAGCCACCACTCCGCCTAGAGAGGAAGGTCAGTAGGACCACCAAGACAGAATACATGTGTGTGAATGAGAGGGAGGTCAGTGGAATGGTGAGGATGAGGGAGTAGAGTTGGTGAAGGTGGATGAGTTTAAATACTTGGGATCAACAGTACAGAGTAATGGGGAGTGTGGAAGAGAAGTGAAGAAGAGAGTGAAGGCAGATTGGAGTGGCTGGAGAAGAGTGTCAGGAGTGATTTGTGACAGACGGGTATCAGCAATGTGAAAGGGAAGGTCTACAGGACGGTAGTGAGACCAGCGATGTTATATGGGCTGGAGACGGTGGCACAGGAGACAGAGCTGGAGGTGACAGAGTTAAAGACACTAAGATTTGTATTGGGTGTGATGAGGATGGACAGGATTAGAAACGAGGACATTAGAGGGTCAGCTCAGGTTAGGAGACAAAGTCAGAGAGGCGAGATTGCATTGGTTTGGACATTTCTGAAATTATTGATTTTCTCTTTTCTAAGAGCAGCATTAAAATATTTTGGGGACCTGACCTTCATCTTTCTTTATGTTCAGATATTATGTGACGGTCACAGTGTGCTGCTCATGTTTTGTATGTCATTCTTGTTTGGCTGCTAATTAAGGAAATAGAAACAATTGAGGGGTCTGAGTCTTCAAGACCAAGTCAATTAAAATGAATTCAGAAGAAGTTAATTAGGAGCAAAAACAGGTCACTAATTAACAAAAGAGTTAGAATGAAAACCGCAGCCGCAGCGGGCCTCCAGGACCGGACTTGGGGACCGCTGATGTATCATATTCCGCCTTTCAGAGCTATTGTTTGTCTGTCTCTTATGTAATTTATTTCATGTGTGTTATATAGCACCTTTCCTATGCTCTAGACCAGGGGTGGGCAAAGTCATTCCTGGAGGGCCGCAGAGGCTGCAGGTTTTTGTTCCAACCCAGTTGTTTAATAAGAAGCCCTTATTGCTCTAGAAACACTTCTGCTTCATTTTAGTTATCTCCCTCATTACGATTTTGAACCCTTATTGCTTATTTAAGTCTTAAACAGCTGCATTCTCGGTTTTTAATTGCTCCTTATTAGCAATAAGATGCAAGTGACAAAAGAAACCAGCAGTTATCCATTTTGCTTGTTACCCTTTACACCTGCGTGTATTTATCGTGCACTATTTGGTTTAATTAAATACTTGGAAGGAAAGAGAAGAGAAAAAAGTGAAGGACTGAGAATTACCCATCTGTTTTATACTTCAGAGTATTTGGATGATATCCTTAGAAGGGGAAAAAAAATCTAGGATATGAGAATGACTTGACATAACAGAGTTAAAGCACTAACAAGCCATGAAATGTAATTATTGGCAAGGATTGTTTTCTAATTAAGCAACTGGGTTGGAACAAAAACCCGCAGCCACTGCGGCCCTCCAGGAATGACTTTGCCCACCCCTGCTCTAGACCACGGGTGTCAAACTCCAGGCCTGGTGGGCCGTAGTGGCTGCAGGTTTTCATTCTAACCCTTTTCCTAATCAGCGAGCAGTTTTCACTGCTAATTAACTCCTTTTACCTTCATTTTAATAGTCCTGTTTTTAAGGATTCAGTCCTCTGTATTGATTCATTTCCTCATTAGACGGCAGCCAAACAGAAGTGAGATGTTACATGAGCCGACAGATGACCAGCTAAATTGGGGCTTCAAACTCCAACCAGTTTCACTGTCTTAATGAAAAGAAAATTCTTGCTGTTAATGAAACCCTTTATTTAATTCCACAGCTTGTTGCTGCTCTCATTCTGCCACAGCAGATATTTCCAAAACTGTTGATCTTCTGTTTTTTCTAAGAACACCATCAAAAAGTTTTGGTGACCTGAGAGATCAGCCTTACTGAGACCTTCATTGCATGATGGGCACAAATGAGCTGGTCATGTGGTGGCTCGTTTTGTGTCTCATTATTGTTTGGCTGCTAATTAAGGAAAAAGAAACAACTAAGGGGTCTGAGTCATCCATCCATCCATCCATTTTCCAACCCGCTGAATCCGAACACAGGGTCACGGGGGTCTGCTGGAGCCAATCCCAGCCATCACAGGGCACAAGTCAGGAACCAATCCCAGGCAGGGTGCCAACCCACCTCAGGGGTCTGAGTCAAGTTAATTAAAACTGTGGCAAAAAAGTTAATAAGCAGCCAAAATGGGTATCTAATTAAGCAGATGGTTAGAATGAAAACCTGCAGCCACTGCGGCCCTCCAGGACTGGAGTTCGACACCCCTGCTCTGGACAGTACCCCATCTATTTATGTATCTACGCTCTATTCATGTACTGTGTATTATATAAGGCATTATATATTGCCTTTCACATCTATCAGATGATGCAATCTTTATTTTCAAATTTTATTTTATTTCAAGAATAAAAGTAGAATTCCCATATGATAAGACCGGACCTCAGCCGTCTGTAGAGCTAGCGCTCCCTGCTGGACACTCCCACCCAAACATCAGTGTATAGCTCCGCCTCCTGCCATCCAGGGTCAGCGTCCTTCTCTAGAATGTTCCCAAGAAAGAGCACACAGGATGAGGTGAGGAGTCGCAGCCTTATGAGACATCAGCACGAGCCACATGCCAGCGTCCTGCCACGTCTACTGACCAAATGCAAACTCTTGCACTTCTCACACTGGACCACACATACAAATAGAAGCAGACATTTAATCTCAAAGTTTTTCATCAGATTGTTTTTATTCTCCACTGAAGTGCAGTCAGATATTTTGGTGAATGCTAATTTCAAATATCAGGGTTCTCTTAGTATATGTTTTGAAGATGGTCAAGCAAGTGGGTATCAGAAGACATCAGGAGACACGTCTGACTCTGACTTGGCCTCACAACAGCAGGAGTGCAAGTTGAAGCGCCACAAGAAAAAGCTTCTCCGCAATTCCTGGCCGTGTGGATTGCCGGCTCCAGGGCTTTCCGCGCTCTCTCAGCTTCATCATCGTTAAATATTTGTCTTTTTTCTTCATTACTTGTTTATTTAGTTTCTTGTACATCTTACCTTTGACGTTTCTAAACTCGATTTAATTCTGGACTTGGCATCAAACCACCCGAGTGGAATCTGGACTGGCGTGGCCTTGGACAACGCCGGTCACTTGTCGGGTTTTTCTCATTCTGCCAGAATTGGAGCAAAGTCAACGAGAAAGGGACTGACCGAAAAAATATATAAGTAAATAAGCTGTAAAGAGTAGAAATGCGATCCGAGTTAAAGAGAGTCCTTGAGCAAAGCTTTGAAGCAAATTGGCCAAAGCGCCACTTGATGATCAAGGCTTACACGTCAGACTGCTCACTCGGAGTAAATGCGTGTGACCTCCAGCTATCACCGGGGCACAAAAAGAAAAATCTATAAAGCGGCCTGGATTGAAACACACACACACACACACAGTAGGGGGCGATACTCCAGACATGGAAACGGGCAGAGCAGCGTGGCATCGACATCTCCGAGGCAGCCAATCCAATAATGGCACACGTTTGTCACAGAGAAGCACAAGCAGCTGATTGACAAGGCAGACCAGGGAGGGGTAAAGGGAGGAATGAAATGTTAGGAGACTTCAGGGCTTCTTTCTTTCTTATGAGATGTCCTGCCTTGCCGTGCTCTTTGTTGTGCTGCTCATAATGAAAGGTGCTATATGCCCTTTCATTCTTTATTAATAACCTGTACTAAGAATGACATTATTTCAGTGATTCTTATTTCCTGCTACACAGCCAACATAGTGATAATAAAAATAAAAGAGCGTCTATGCTTCTATATGTTATTAAAAAGGGGTTGGAAATGTTATGTTATGAAAATATACATTATAATAAACATGGTAACTTTTTTTTTTGGATACTGTTCTCAGATCCACTTAATCCAAATGAGTGTTGAAGGTTACTGGGAGTCTCTGCCCGTAGCACTGGGTGCAAGAAACCAACACTGGACCGAGTGCCAGTCCATCACACCCACGACTGTCCAGACCCATCTACCGGCTCACCTTACCCATAAGTGTTTGAGGATGTCCATGTGGATGACACGGTAAGCTCCACACAGCTGAGGTAGCAGGGAACATGCTGCTCCCAATTTTAACTCTTTATTAAACATGTCAGGCTACATCACGGGTGTCAAACTCCAGGCCTGGAGGGGCGCAGCGGCTGCTGTTTTTCATTCCACCCCTTTTCCTAATCAGTGACCAGTTTTCACTGCTAATTCACATTTTAACAGCCGTGTTAGAAGGATTCAGTCCTCTGAATTGATTCATTTCCTCATTACATGACAGCCAAACAGAAATGAGACGTGAAACGAGCCAACGGATGACCAGCTAAACTGGGGCTTCAAACTCCAAGCAGTTTCTTAATGAGAAGCTAGTTCTTGCTGTTAATTAAACCCGTTATTTAATTGCATGGCCTGTTGTTGCTCTCGTTCTGCCACAGCAGACATTTCCAGAACTGTTGATGTTCTGTTTTTCATAAGAATATCGTCAAAGTGTTTTGGTGAGTTGAGAGGCCAACCTTACTGAGACCTTCACCTTTCTTTATTTTCAGATATTGTGTGATGTGGCGACTTGTTTTGTGTCTCATTATTGTTTGGCTGCTAATTAAGGAAAAAGAAACAACTAAAGGGCCAGAGTCAAGTTAATTAAAAGAAGTAATTAGCAGCAAACACTGGTCACTAATTAAGGAGATGATTAGAATGAAAACCTGCAGCCACTGCGGCCTTCCAGGCCTGGAGTTTGACACCCCTGGGCTACATTATGGGCTGCAAATACTTCATCATCATCATCATCATCATCATCATCATCACATTAATAGTCTTTATTATTATTTTTAACATGGATAGTACTAGGGAGTTGTACTGTGTTAGCCATTACAAATATAGTGAGAAGTTGAGTAAAATGACCGACCCTTTTTATTGGCTAACTGGAAATATTACAATATGCAAGCTTTCAAGGCAATTCAGGCCCCTTCGTCTTCATCTTCATCTTGCCTGAAGAAAAGGCCCGAGTTGCCTCAAAAGCTTGCATATTGTAATATTTCCAGTTAGCCAATAAAAGGGGTCATTTTGTTAATGTCGGGGATACTGATAATGAACTTTATTAATCCCCAGGGGGAAATTGTCTTTTTTCGCATGAACTTTGGTGGTCAGAACGCAGGGTCATCCATTCTGCCGCACCCCTGGACCAATTTTAATTGCTCAATGGTGTCGGATCCCTTCCGGCTATAACAGAATTTGAACCAGCAACCTTCCAGATACCAGCCACAGAGCCACCACTCTACCCTGTAAGTAAATTTAAAATGAAGATGATGATGATTATTATTGTTTGCTATTGTTACTAATGTGTTGATAAAGAAGTAAATGAGGATAATAAGATAACGTCTTCAATCCCACATCTGCTTTATTGTGAGGCAGGACCGAGTGCCAGTCCATCGCAGGGCACCACCCACGACCTTCCAGGCCCAATCGGCAGTTCACCAAACCCAGACGTGTTTTGGGATGTGGGAGGAAAGCCCATAGGGATACGGGGAGAACAATCTAGTGCCACATAGCCCGGTGTTGGATCTGTTAGGCAGTCGTGGACACCACACAGTATGGGGGTCTGCAAACGGTGTCACAAGGGTGAGTCGATAATTAGCCAAATGCTTGTAATAATCTCGTTTGGATTGACTGGACAGCCTTCCCTGTGGACACGCGGTGTGTCTGTGGTCACACTGCTCACATTTTGACTGAGAACAGTCGGTTTCTTTTGTTTTCTTCTAGGAGTAAACTTGGCAGCTCTACTCTCCATTTGCACCAAAGAAAAGCAGTGAGGGGCCAAAATCCTGTTGAGGTCATCAGAATCGTGGTATGGACGTGCTTGACGTTGTTGTCGGTAGTGAACGTGGATGGGCGTCCTTCTCCTTTTGCATACCCAATACCTGTGTGACCATTTCTGAACTTCTCAATCCATGCGTACACACTGTTATGGTAAAAGCTGCCTGTGGATTTTGGGCTCTTGTGCAACTTCAGCCCATTAAAAGGGAATCATTGCTCGCTGCTGGTGTTTAGCACAAACAGAGAGAGTGGAGTAGCCATGTTCACTCCTAGAAAACAACAAGAGAAACTAATTAACCAAGATCAGAACATGACCACGGTGACCAGAGACACACCACTTGTCCACATGTGCGCAGGGAAAGCAGTGCAACCAATCCAAACACAATTATCACAGAAACGCAGATAATTATTGACTTACCTCTAACTAGCTGTGCTGTCCATCTAAGGTGAGCTGAAATCTCAGTAATCAACGTGGACCACAGTATTCACATTGGCAGTGCACCTTCTGTTTAAATTTATGTAGTAATAAAATCCATGGCATTTTTTCATTCCAACAGATGGCGCATCAGAAACTTTCAGTCTAATAAAATGCATTACTACAAATGTTTATGATGCACCATCTGTTGGAATAACATAGACATGGCCAACAAAGGGACCCACAGATACACAGACATAGGTGGAAGGAGAGGTTAAATTTGGTGTAAAACTCTCTCCTTTACTATTTCAGCCATCTTATCTAATTGAACAGCTGATCAGATGAAAAACACTTCAGGACTTTTTCGTGATAGGATATTTAATTTTTCTTTTTGCTTTTAAAACAGATGTGTTTTTTATTTTTTCTTCATTTAAGGCCGGCTTGAGAAACTTCAAGTGCTGCACAGCCCAGGCAGAGAATTGGCAGAGCGGGCTGATAACGTCAGTCAGTGTTGTGGAAAAAAGAAAGAAATGTGACTTTGTCACCTTCGAGTCCTAGCAGCGTGCATGGCTGTTATGCTAAATTTGATCTGCATGCCTCAGATGTCCATTAATCGTGGTCTGACTTGACATGAGAGTCGAAGTGAAGTGGAGGAATGGCTGATACTGGATACAGTGGCATGGACCTCCGTGGCACACTGCGTTTGTTTGGGTCGGCCTGTATTTGGAAATGGACGCCTGAGCAGACTGGCATTGTAAGAGAAAGAAAGAAAGAAAGTCCTACACTGTATTGCAAAAAGTAGCAGGACTCCTGCCTTCACACCCACATGAACTTTAATGATATCCCCTTCTTCATGTGGAGGCAGCCCACCCTTTACAGCTCTAACCGCCTCAGCTCTTCTGTTGTGCAGGAGTGTGTTTAGGGGGATTTGTGACCAGGAGAGCATCGGTGAGGCGAGGTGAGGCGCTGATGGTGGATAAGAAGGCCTGGCTCACTCACTCGCTTGAATTCATCCCATAGGTGGTCTGTCAGGCTCTGTCCCCTGGTCCTTCCATGCAGTTGTAGGCGTCTCAGCCAGGTAATGGCCATGGATGCCCGTCACAACAGATCTTTTCAGAAATATTCACTTGTGCTCAAGTCTGTGCTTGCGGGTGGGCCGTGCAGGGACGTTTACACTCCTGTGAGGTCTTTGCTTTGTATCCTGAGGTCCAGAGCAGGTTTTCATTAAGGACGTCTCTGTTCCATTCAGTTCTCCCTCAACTCTGTCCAGTCTCCCAGTCCCTGATGCTCTCATTCCATGCTTCCCCTTTGGAATGGTACTGCACAGGTGACGAGTGGTGCCTCGGCTTCATCAGACCAGAGAATCTTGTCCCTCATGGTCTGAGAATGCTTTAGGCGCCTTTTTAAAAACTCCCAAGCCAGTTGCATGTGTCCTTTATTGAGGAGAAGCTTTTCTCTGACTGCTCTTCCATAAAGTCCAGGATTAGTGGAGATGTTACAGTGTTGCTTGTCCTTCTGTAAGGGTCTCCCATCTCCACACAGATTTTATGGAGCTCAGCCAGAGTGACCATTTGCTTCTTGGTCACCTCTCTTTCCATGGCTCATCACCTCTGGGTGGCCAGCACTAGGAGTAGCTGTGGTTCTTCCACACTTCTTCTGTTTAACAATTACTGGGGCCACTGTGTTCTTGGGAGCCATCGCTGAGTTCTTGTACCCGCACTCACAAAACCGGGATAAAGCTGAAGAACTGGCTTTCTTAAAAGTCCGTGTTTACATGATGCCAGCATGCTTCTCATGTTCTCCCTTCACAAAACTGCACAAAAAAAGAGCAAAACATCACCATCAGCCACCATGAACCCAAAAACGAGCATGAAGCCTGTGATGATCTTCATGTGTTTTAAAAATACGTTTACTCCTCCATGTGCAGTGAAGTAAATCACATCCATCTCTCCTTTTTACATCCTCGACTGACCTGAGCCCTTGAAGGTGTGCGGTGTGAACACTGACTGCTGTGCCACCCAGTCACACATTTCAACATGTCAGTAACAAGCAGCTGGATTAAAGCTAAAGTGACACTTTATCTATAGGGGGCCGTTGCCAGATTGCACACAGCTCGCTGTTTTCGGCCTGCAGAGGAGCGCCATACTGGCACGTGTGCGTCACGTCTTACAGCAGCGCTGCTGGGAGAACAATAACAATGCAGGTGCTTTTACTTCAATAAGATAAGTAGTGTGTGTGTAATAAGATACAAGAAACAATACGAAAGTTTGGGGAATCCACCCCGTATAGTGTCGGGTTTGCACAAAATGGCTCAAAACAACGAGAAATCATTCAGCACCGAGTCATAACATAGACTGCAACTTAAAACAAATGCTCCGGCTTTATAGTTGAGGGAAAGGAAGAGGCGTGTCTTCGGGGGGAAGTGAGGTCAGCAAGGTTGTGAAATGAAGTGGGAGGAGATTTAGGTGGGTGTGTCTTCTGGAGGTCTGCAGCAGAGGGAGAAGAGGCCTTAGTACAATGAATGAAGTCCCACCTCAGCCCTTAGACTGCGTCCCATGCACACGTATGTTACTTTAAAAAGTCATCGGACCACATAACATGTTACTTTTCACGTGTCACCCCCAACATTGTGCCGCTGGTCTTAGTGCTGCGCGATCGGCTCATCAACTTGAAATGTCAGATGACTGGTTCAGATGATTTCAGCCAGGAGAAGGAATAATGCGGCCGCCTGAGCATCTGCCTCAGGAAATTGATCTTGTGGACGCTTCCATCTGTGGCTGCTCAAAGTGTGTGCAATGGACATGCGGAGACTACAGAATCCTTAACTGTCACCTGGCGAAGGTTTTCACAGTCACATAACCAGCTTAATCGTGGAGAAGTCTACGGCTGTTAGGGACCAATAATCCAACATCTCTGAGCGGAATACGAGTTGACGTGGCAGTTTAGAAACCGGATTTCTGTGCATAAACGTGTTATTAAGGCACACGGAATCACACTGAATGCTGCAGACCCCCCTTGGTGGCCTTGACGCCATCCCGTCTCTAAGCTCGGCACCTGCAGGCCCTTCGACCTCGGGGCGTAGCTTTTGTTCACCTGTGGACCGCTTTTCCTGAGGTGATCTCCAGACATCTCACTGATGAGCAGTAGAACGAGATGTGCCCGAGGTGTGTCACTGGGACATCTCCGTTTGTTTTTTATGTTTAATAAATTTGAAGGCATTGCTGAAATCCCGTTTTCACTTCGTCATTCTGGGTGTTGCTTGATGAGGCCATCCCAAAAAGGAAATGTGAAAGGTGCCATGAATAAAAGAATCTGATGATTAGATAGAAAAGACCTTGTATATTAAATCTGCAAGACACTGATTATAGACAGATTGATTGAAAAGGCACTATATGAGACCTGTGACGAATGCTGCATAATAGAGAGATAGAAGTGAACGTGAAACAGAGTGTAAAATGGCACCATAAACGTGAAGAGTGCAAGATCACAGATTATAGATACTTAAATAGCAAAGGCACAATTTAGGACAAGCTTAATGTGAATACTTTATTAATACAAATGTCAGTGATGCCCCATCGGTTGGAATGAAGAAGGCATACGTCTCTGTTATATGCCATTTGGTATGGGCTTCATAAAAGCTGTGGTAATGTTTATGCTGTGCCATCTGTTGGAATGACAAATGCAATGCATTTTATTAATACAAATGTCAGTGATGCCTGCATCAATGGAGGGCATTAAGTTGACGTCCATTTAGAATGTTATGACCAAGCATTCTATGAAAAGCCACTACAAGGTTGTCAGCTTTGGAGATGAGGTCAATGGCGCTCGGACATATCCGTTAAGTTAGAGCATCAAATTAGGTCTGCAAAGAAGCAGAGACTCCATCAGCAAAGAGCAAACAAATCTGCAATGCTGGGCACCTTCATAGGCACAGACGGTGATGGTCAAAAAAACACATCCTGGTATATTTGAGCATAACGACAAGAAGTGGCCACCCAGACAAACCAGCTTGGCAGTGCTGGCCACCTAATTAACATCAGGTCAGGTTATGAAGGCCCCCAAAGTCCAAATCCTGCCGTCCGCCACACTCATTGGCTTGGCCACTCATTCCATGCAGGGTTGCATTGAGACCCTTTGTTTTTTATTGGAGATTTCCGGATTCTGGCAACAAAATACACTCGGCTGTCAGTGAGTGCAAACGTCTGAACGGTGGCTGCGTTTCTAGTATTTACCACCTTCTGAATCTTCATATAATTGTTCTATATGGTGTATATTTGTTTCACATTTATGGGTTACACCCCAGCAGGTGGGGCTACCATGACATCACTGCTGAGGGACCGCCCCAAGGCGGTCATTGGCTGGCATTCAGATTCCTCTTTTATGTCCTTCTTGTCCTTTTATGTTAAAGTGTTACTTGTGTTAGTTATTTGCATTATTCAGTTCTTGCTAGTTTTGTGTTCTGTTTATGTTTAATAAATTTGAAGATATTTCTAAAATCCTGTTTTCCCTTCGTCATTCTGGGTGTTGCTTGATGATGCCCTCCAAAAAGGGGAAAAAAGGGAATGTGAAAGGTGCCAAGTATGAAAGAATCTGATGATTAGATAGGAAAGACCCTGCGTATTAGAAGTGCAAGGCACTATATAACTGATTATAGAGAGATTGATTGAAAAGGCACTATATGAGACCTGTGAAGAGTGCTACATAATAGAGAGTGAAACAGAGTGAGAAAAGGCACCATAAACATGAAGAGAGCAAGAGCACAGATTATAGATACTTAAATAGCGAAGGCACAATCTAAGACATAGCTTAATGTGAATTAGTACTAGTACTGTACAATAGGTGTGCAACATATAGAAAAGACGCTATATGAGACAGCTTAATATTGAAGGGACTGCTTGATAGATTATAGACTGAAAGAAAGGGCGCCATACAAGACAGATAAATCTGAAGAATTTAATGTAATGGGTCAATGTGTCAGATCATAGTAATAATAATGGATTTCATTATAGAACAATAAATAGAAAAGGCAGAATTGAAGACACAGATCTATGTGAAGGGTACAATATGATAGATGTGAAAGGCACTATATGACGTAATAGAAAAGGCAGCATATGAGACATATTGATAATAAGGGTACTGTTTGATAAAGCGCGGCACGGTGGCGCAGTGGGTAGCGCTGCTGCCTTGTAGTGAGGAGACCCGGGTTCGCTTCCCGGGTCCTCCCAGCGTGGAGTTTGCATGTTCTCCCCGTGTCTGCGTGGGTTTCCTCCCACAGTCCAAAGACATGCAGGTTAGGTGAATTGGCGATTCTAAACTGTCCCTGGCGTGTGCTTGGTGTGTGTGTGTGTGTGCCCTGTGGTGGGCTGGTGCCCTGCTGGGGTTTGTTTCCTGCCTTACACCCTGTGTTGGCTGGGATTGGCTCCAGCAGACCCCCATGACCCTGTAGTTAGAATATAGCAGGTTGGATAATGGATGGACAATATTAAACATAGATTCATGTGCTATATCACATGTCATAGAACAATACATAGGGAAGGCACAATAGCAAACATAAATTAATGTGAAGAGTACTAAATGATAGATGTGAAAGGCACTATATGACGTAATAGAAAAGGCAGCATATGATAATAAGGGTACTGTTTGATAAGTTGATCTAAAAGGCACAATATTAAACAGATTCATGAGCTATATCACATATGTCATAGAACAATACATAGGGAAAGCACAATAGCAAGCATACATTAATGTGAAGGGTGCTACAGTATATAAAAGATTTGAAGGACACAGATTATAAAAAAATTCAAGAGGCGCTGTATTAAACAAATTAATATGAAGATACTGCATGATAGATTTTAGATCAATAGAAAGGTCCTACTGTATATAAGACATGAAAAGGCTTCTGTATAATAGATAGAACAACGTGAACGGCACTCTATCAGTTTATTGAAAACGTGCCATGTAAAATATGAATGTAAAGGCGGAGTGGTGGCTCTGAGGCTAGGGATCTGCACTGGCAATCGGAAGGTTGCCAGTTCGAATCCCGTAAATGCCCAAAGGGACTCTGCTCTGTTGGGCCCTTGAACAAGGCCCTTAACCTGCAATTGCTAAGCGCTTTGAGTAGTGAGAAAAGCGCTATATAAATGCAAAGAATTATTATTATTATTATTTACTGGATGGTAGATGTGAAAGGCACTATATAGCTGATTACAGATAGAAATGGCACGTTGACGTAAGACATACTAAATAACACAAGCAGCGACCTTCAAAACCTGACTTGATGTCACTTTGGATGAATTGGGATTTTCCAGCTTGTTGGGCTAAATTTCCCATTCGTGCGTGAAATGCGCTATATAACGGGTAGAAGTGGTCCAGTATGAGCCCCAGATTAATGTGAAGGGTGCTATATAATAGATAGAGAGATGGATATTGAAGCAGCTGCCAAACGTTTGTCTTCACCGCCATCACCAAATTAATTTCCACTTTCTTGCCACTTCTTCCTAATATGAAGCTGTGCTGCCGGCACCGCCGCCGCCACTGCTGGGTGATGATGAGGAACTTAATACGAGATCAAAATGAGAGTGAAGGAGAGAAATCAACAGCAAGGTGACCTCTGGGGACGAGTCGCTGTTCAGACATAATGAAATTCTCACATCCCCCTGTGCAGCAGGCTGTTGAACAAAGTTACTTTTACACGCCACGGCCAAGGAAGTCTGAAAATGTGAGCCATCGCCGACTATTCCATGGTGTTTTTTGAAGCGGTTTGTCTTGCATTTTGCACTTAATTAACCAATCAAGATGTCGTCAAGATAACCTTCAAGTAGTCTTCGGTTAGGCGCGGCTGTTTTAAAATGGCAGACGGACTTACTATGTAGAGTGTGTGTGGCGTCACTGAAGTCATTACTCAACTGCCTGTGTGTGTTTTCCTAATTCATTAACACAGCTCACATTAATGGGGGGGGGGGGGCGCTATACATACATCTTTGAATTCATTCACAAATGATCCATCCGTCAGTATGAGGCCTGCTGCCCCCCTGCTCTCCAGGGGGCCATGATGGAGCTCATTTGTGCCATGTGAGTGCCAGGTCATAAGATTCAGTAGACACAGAGCTTGGAGTTCTGCCACTTTAGTCTCATCAGACCAATGACTCTTTCTCCTCCTCATCCTCGCGGAGTCCTGTCTTATGCCCTTTTAGTCAAGAGTGGCTCCCATCAGGCCGTGTCATCATAAATGTCTGATTGACACCGTTCTGCCTTTCCTCTGACCGATGCCTTTTGAGTGTGACTTAGAGTGACCGTGACGTTCCTTTGCTCACCTCTCTCTCTGACTTCTCCTTTCTTGCCCGGAAACTCTGATTGGCTGGGAAGAGTCCTGGTGCTTTCAAACTTCCTGAGGCCACCGTGCCCCTGGGGACACTCGGAGCTTCACAAATGGTTTGAGCCCCTTGTCCTGATCGGTGCCACAGCAGCGCTTGATCTTGGAGGTCCACACAGAGCCCCCTTTGGACTTCATGGTTTGGTTTTTATCCTGACGTGCAGCAGGAATTGTGAGATCTTCTATACACTGGGCCGGGCCGCATGTGAACTTTCCATAAGATGTCCAGTCAATTCAGTTCAGCCAGTCAAGTTCTGGACACGTCTCAAGGAGAATTCAAGCAAACGGGACACCATTTGGAGGGCAACAGCAAAGGGTCTGAATACTTAGAGTGGTGTCAGTTTTTGATTTTTAATACGTTTCTGAAAACACGGGTTCACTTTGTCATAATGGATGTCTAAATGTAGATGGATGGGGAAAAATGGCAAATGTATCCATTTAAAATTAACACAAAACAATGTGCAGAAATCAAGTGGACTTGATGCTTGGTTTTTGTGTGTGTGTGTGTGTGTGTGTGTGTGTGTAGCTCTGTCTAATCAAAGTGATCAACATTAGACCTCAGCGTTAACGTTTGCACTGCACCATCTACAGTATTGTACTGTGTTTGGTAATAATGCGTGTAGTGATAAAATGCATCCCTTTTGTCATTCCAACAGATGGTGGCTCACAAATATTTGCAGTAATAAAATGAGTTGCTACTGTGAAATGAATGCCAATGACACAGCAGAAAGGTTTGGGGCAGCCACCTCGTATACTTGAATAGCTGGCTGAAAAAGAGGCAAAAGTTTGAGCAATGGTCCTTACAGACATTAGTCCAAAGCAGAACTGGCGGCATAAGAGACAAACATGGCGGTTTTAAAGCTGGACAGGAACTGGAAGTGACGTCATCAGGCCCAGGTGGAATTTCCTGAGGTCGGCCTCAAGATTAAGAAAAGAGAAAGGGTCGGTACACTCTGCCACCAACTGGTCCGGCATGGAATTATCCTCTTTTGAGCCCTTTAGCTGCGTCCCATGCGCACGTGTGTGACACTACAAATGTCTGTGATGCACCATCGGTTGGAATGAAAAAGGCATACGTCTCTGTTATATGCCATTTGGTATGGGCTTCATAAAAGCTGTGGTAATGTTTATGTTGTGCCATCTGTTGGAATGACAAATGCAATGCATTTTATTAATACAAATGTCAGTGATGCCCCATCAGTTGGAATGAAGAAGGCATACGTCTCTGTTATATGCCATTTGGTATGGACTTAGTTAAATAGGTAGATAGATAGATAGAGTGAAAGGCACTATATGATAGATAGATAGATAGATAGATAGATAGATAGATAGATAGATAGATAGATAGATAGATAGATAGATAGATAGATAGATAGATAGATGAAAGGCACTATATAATAGATGGACAGATAGAGTGAAAGGCACTATATGATAGATAGATAGATAGATAGATAGATAGATAGATAGATAGATAGATAGATAGATAGATAGATAGATAGATAGATAGATAGGGTGAAAGGCACTATATAATAGATAGATACTTTATTAATTCCCATACTCCAGCAGTAGCAGCATACTGATAATAACAATATTAAACTAAAGAGTGATAACAATGCAGGTATAACAGACGATAACTTTATATAATGTTAACGTTTAGCCCCACGGGTGGTATTGAAGAGTCACATAGTGTGATGGAGGAGCGATCTCCTCAGTCTGTCAGTGGAGCAGGACGGTGACAGCAGTCTGTCGCTGAAGCTGCTCCTCTGTCTGGAGATGATCCTGTTTAGTGGATGCAGTGGATTCTCCATGATTGACAGGAGTCTGCTCAGCGCCCGTCGCTCTGCCACAGATGTCAAACTGTCCAGCTCCGTGCCTACAATAGAGCCTGCCTTCCTCACCAGTTTGTCCAGGCGTGAGGCGTCCCTCTTCTTTATGCTGCCTCCCCAGCACACCACCGCGTAGAAGAGGGCCCTCATCACAACCATCTGATAAAACATCTGCAGCATCTTATTGCAGATGTTGAAGGACGCCAGTCTTCTAAGGAAGTATAGTCGGCTCTGTCCTTTCTTACACAGAGCATCAATATTGGCAGTCCAGTCCAATTTATCATCCAGCAGCACTCCCAGATATTTATAGGTCTGCACCCTCTGCACACAGTCACCTCTGATGATCATGGGGTCCATGAGGGGCCTGGTCCTCCTAAAATCCACCACCAGCTCCTTGGTTTTGCTGGTGTTCAGGTGTAGGTGGTTTGAGTCGCACCATTTAACAAAGTCCTTGAGGTTCCTATACTCCTCCTCCTGCCCACTCCTGATGCAGCCCACGATTGCAGTGTCGTCAGCAAACTTTTGCACGTGGCAGGACTCCGAGTTGTATTGGAAGACTGAAGTATTTTGGCTGAACAGGACCGGAGAAAGTACAGTCCCCTGCGGCGCTCCTAATGGTGTTTGAAGTGCTCAGATCTGTCGGAGGCCTTAAATTGTCCTGACCACAGCTGGACACTTCTCCCTTTAGGTGACTTTCTGGGCTGTTTTGGACTTGTTGTGCTATGGAACCCCAGGTTCACGGCAGACTTTATATTCCTGATAAGCAGATGATGAGGTCTTTCGCTTTTTGGACTTTTGGCTTTGTCTGTAGGTTATGGACGGCTCTTGTAGTTTTTTGATTCCCTTATTTTTTGCTATTTGTACCTGCTTTGCCTGTTTATCCTCCTTTTTTTGATTATTTGATATACTCTTTAAAGTTTTTAATTTTTTTGCTTTGTCCTTCAAGTCAGAGGGTTTATTGTTATCCTCTCCTTTGATAGGAACTTTTGAGTATTTTGAGCTTTTCTTTTAACCTGTAAAAGCTTGGGTCCCCTTTTCAGGCCGGTGCAGGTTGTTCTCACTTGAAAAGATTGCCCAACCAGAAGGTAAATGTTATCTAAAGCCAAGCCTCGATGCTTTAACTAAAAATCCATCCAATTGTTCACCAAAACAAAGTCAAAGTCTACGAAACCAGAAAATCGAAGAAGAAAACGCACACCAACAAGGAACAGCTCAGTCTGGGATACCTGAAGGTGTATGGAGCTGACTTTTTGTACCCTTGGCCCCTAATGACATGTGCAGCGTGACACAGGATGTCACCCGTAGCGACCGCTGGCACAAACTGCATTGAATGGCAGTTACTTATTCAGATGGGTGACATGCAGAGGGGGCAGTGAAGTTTTTTCTTCCTTTCTGTCAGATGGACGTTTAAAAACGGTGTATTGTGTGCAGTCAGGTTGTCTTTGGTGTTGTGTTGAGATCAGACACCATCAAGGGTTATGAATAAGCAAAAATAGAGGATGGACAGGATTAGGAACGAGGGCATTAGAGGGTCACCTCAGGGTGACGAGATGGCGTTGGTTTGGAGAGATGCTGGGTATATTGGGAGAAGAATGCTAAGGGTGGAACTGGAGAAGAGGAAAACCTAAGAGGAGGTCTATGGATGTGCTGAGAGAGGACATGCAGGTGACAGGTGTGACAGAGCAAGATGACGAGGACAGGAAGATATGGAAAGAGATGACCTGCTGTGGCAACCTCTAACAGGAGCACCCAAAAGAAGAAGAAGAAGAGGAAATCAGGAAAGGGGGCAAGTCGTTTTTCACAAGACTGTGCTTGTATCAGATGTCCTCGTCCCCAAGCCTGGCTGCCTGCCGTCCAAGTCCCCCTGTACTGCTTTAGCTAATTCTACTGTACATTGTCTGCCATTCCGGCTCCCTTGGTTTCCTCGTCAGACGTTTTCTTTATATCCTTATCAGATCTTTGCAGTAGCCCAGCTCTGCCCCCTGATGGATGCCACTATTCTGTTAAGGTTTTTCTCCCACAATCCTTTGCTTCCTTTTGTTCCTGTCTACACACAGCACCCCAAATTCCCACCTCCTTTAGTTTGATCTCAGGCCTCTCCTATCTGAAAGCCTTCTGAAAAATCACCAAATGATATCGCAAGCCCCTCTCTGCTGTGCCCGACTCGGGCACCCCCGGGCACAGGTAAGTCGCCCATTCCGCCAGTCGGCCCAGGCTTTGTCCTGGTGGCATCACGGGCTTTGTGTCCGATCGCTCACTCACTCACTGGCTGGCTGGCTGCTCTGATCCTAATGAAGAAGCTCGCCAGTGTGGGAAAATGTTTCATTCCGTAGCTTGCCCGCTAGAGGTCAAATCCTCTGGAAGTTGCCTGAGGCAAATTTTTTCTCTCTTTTTCTGTGCGCGAAAGGAGCGAAATCCCAATAAAGCGCGAGAGAAATGTGCTTGTGTTTCCACTTTGGAGCAGTTAAATAAGGCACCTGAGGGGCGAAGACAAGCGGGAGTCGCTCCATTAATGCCGAGCCGGCCTGAGGAGCACGCGGCCCCGTGGACGTCCGCCAGCCTCCTGCGCTCCGCTCGGCTCAATTATTCCTTTTATCTTGCGGGTGCTAATTGCACAACATGTGCTTTGTGAGCTAAATTCGTCAATTCGTTTATTTTAATCTCCAATGTCTTCATTATGCCTCACATCCATGGTCCGGTTATATCGAACTTTCTCATCTCTGACTGGCGTGTGTGTGTGTGTGTGTGTGTGTGTGTGTGTCTTCCAGTACGTCAAACTGTTAAAGGGGAGCAAATGAGTCATAAAAAGACGGACGCGAGTGAGGGGAGGACGAGGGGCCGGGCTGGAAGGAAATGCGACATAATCGTGAGCGCCAGCAGGGGGCGCCTTCTGACTCGCCCGTTTTCTGGTTTACAACCAGTCCGGCTTTATTTGATGAGGGGACTCTCTTTTATGACAATTGTTCCTCCGACAACACACCAGAGTGTTAAAAACAGAACAAGCTTGCCGTATGCTTTGGAGTTTTCTCTTCCCGTGCCTCCATCTTTGATTGGCTTTTCATTGATGTGCCACCATTTGCTTTGGTGGGTAGGATTGGCTTTGATTCTCTTTTGATTCTCGTCAAAAGTCCTTCTAATGTTCTAACTGTTGCCACACACGTGCGTGTCGGAGGCTGCTAGAGGGCCTGAATGAGAGTAATTCCACGCCAGACCAGAGGGTGGCAGAGTGCACTAACTCTTTATCTCACTTCTCTGCAGACCAGTTATGGCAAAATCTGCCTGGCCCTGATGACATCACTTCCGGTCCCAAACACCACCACCCCCATCCCCCCACTGATGATGTCACTTGCGTTTTTCGGTTGGGGTCGGGGGTGCCTTGGGGGATTGGAGGGGATGATCATTGATGATGTCACTTCCAGTTTCCGGGGTCCACTGATGATGTCATTTCCAGTCTGTGCGCCCACACTGATGATGTCACTTCCAGATCCGGGCCCACCACTTCCAGGCAATGGGGGGGTGGCTTTGGCCCACTGATGGCGGCATTTCTGGTTTCCGCCCCCACTGATAATGTCACTTCCGTTTTTCGGTTGGGGTTGGGGGTGTCTTGGGGGATTGGAGAGGATGGTCACTTCCAGTTTCCGGGGTCCACTGATGATGTCACTTCCAGTCTGTGCACCCACACTGATGATGTCACTTCCGGATTCGGGCCCACCACTTCCAGGCAATGGGAGGGGTGGCTTTGGCCCACTGATGATGTCACTTCCGTTTTTCGGTTGGGGTCGGGGGTGTCTTCGGGGATTGGAAGGGATGGTCACTTCCAGTTTCTGGGGTCCACTGATGATATCACTTCCGTTTCCGCCCCCATTGTTGGCATCACTTCCGGTCCCCCCACCCCCCCACCCCCCCTCCAGGTAATGGGGGGGTGGGTTTGGCCGACAGATGGCGGCATTTCTGGTTTCCGCCCCCACTGATGATGTCACTTCTGTTTTTCGGTTGGGGTCGGGGGTGTCTTGGGGGATTGGAGGGGATGGTCATTGATGACGTCACTTCCAGTTTCCGGGGTCCACTGATGATGTCACTTCTGTTTCCGCCCCCATTGGTGACATCATTTCCGGTCCCCCTGCCCCCCCCCCCCCACTTCCAGGCAATGGGGGGTGGGTTTGGCCCACAGATGGTGGCATTTCTGGTTTCTGCCCCCATTGATGATGTCACTTCCGGTCTGTGAGCCCACACTGATGATGTCACTTCCGGATCCAGGCCCACCAATGATGTCACGTCCAGTCCCGCCCCCATCATTGACCTTATTTCCTCTGTTGGCCTTTAAAGCCGCCACCTTTTGGCCATGAAGTCAGTTCTGTTCTGGACTCCGATCTGTACACATCTGTACAACAATGATTCCTATTTTTGCAGCCAGGAACCAATATGCAGGTGGCTGCCCCCAAACCTTTTTTATGTCTCCAGTCCATTCTTGTGACATCGTCTTAAGAAAGAATAATCAAAGTGTTAAAGACCCCCTCACTCTTGGCCCCTAACCCAACATCCTCAGCCACACCAGCTGCACTTCAGAAGTGGTCGTCCACCTGAAACTAAGCCAGTTCAGGGATGGGAGACCATCTAGGAAAAGCTTGGGTTGAGGCCAGTAAGGGGTGCGTACCCTGTGGACTGTGTCCTGATCCCAGAGCCCCTGTGTAGTGACAAGGACCGTGTGCAATAAAACTGGGCACCGTCCTTTGGTTGAGGTGTAAAACCAAAGTCCTGACTCTCTGTGGTCATCAAAGACTGTAGGGTGTTTCGTGATGTCCTGGCCAAATTGCCGATCACAGTCTGGTCCTTCTAGCCTCCTAATCATCTCCTGTCCCTTATTGTCTCACGGTGTCACTGTCACCTAATAATTAAAGTGTGGTGAGCGTACTGGTGTAAGAATGGCTGCCATCACTTCCTCCAGGTGGATGCTGCACATTTGTGGTAGTTGAGGTGGCTCCCCACTCTCATTGTAAAAATGCTTTGATTGTCTTGAAAAGTGCTCTACACATGCAATAATCTCATCTTCTTCTTCTTCAAAGCAATTCCAAGGAGACCACAAGGCCAAAAATGAAAGGCTTAGTAGAAGGAGGGATGAGCACAGGGAGTACCCACAATACAGTATACTCCAAAAGAAGCACAGCAGAAACCGGTCATCTATTTCTAGGCCTCACTAACAGGTGAGTCTTTCTGGGTGGGCCCGCTGTGATGTCATTGCCGCCCTTAGCCTGTTTATTCTGGCAGAAGTCGGAGGTTCAGCCGAGGGGTATTCGCTTTTATGGAGTGCGGATCGCCATTGTTACTATTATTTGAATTTGTAGTTTCTGATTTTTAACTCCCCCAAATTGAACACTTCTTATAGGCATCATAATTAATGGCAAATCCTTCACCAAGTCTAATCCATGAAAGAGAAGTCCTGAACCAGGAAGTCAGGAAAACAGAGGGCTGAAATCCAAACCCAATTCTTAAGAGAGAGAGAGAGAACCTCCACGAGGAACTGAAGGTTCTCCATCCATTAAAGCCTGAGGGCACTCCCTCTGCTACAACATTAGGTGGCACCCCCCCTTAGTTCCTACACACATTCATGTAAAAATTTTCCAATAAATAGAATCTTGTAAAAAAATAAGAAGACCCCATGGAAATTGTTGACATCTGAACAGGCGGACAGTAGATCTTCAAGCAGACAGAGCGTACAGGGGATACACTTGAACAAATGGCACGTCACACTGGCATGGTGAATTCCTGTAAGTCCACCCCTCCATTTATCAACACTTCAGATCCATCAAATTCAAATTGGGTGTTCCAGATGAGATGCCAATGAGATTAGAACCTTCTTGAGTGGACCCTGTCTTATTAAAACTGCAGCGATTTCCAAGTATAAACCTCTGCAGCCTGGAGCTCCCAGTGGGTGGAGTTGACTCCAGCGGGCGGGCCAGGTAGGTGGAGGTGAGTGCCAATAGAGTTGGCTCCAAACCTGCAGAGCTCCGCCCAGTTCCACATTGGTTAAGATGAGAGTTGTGGGAGGGGTAACTGACTCAGATAATGCAACCGAGTGCCCAGTAAGTCAGCCCCACCTACTTGGAGCTCCAGGGTGGAGGCTTCAGGCTCCAGACTTGTCATTTTGGATCTGGTGGTCTGTTTGCTATTGATGTGTGTGGTGTCTTCATGCCAAGATCAGAAGAGCTTGCTAAGACCCTCACACAGAAGCTTGTGGATGTCAAATTATTTGAAATCAGCCGTTTCACTGTAAGGAAAATCATCCACAAGGGATCATGTGAGTCCAAAGAGCTGTGAGTTTGTCCAGAACTGCTCAACCCAGAAAATTGAGCTGACCATATGATAATAAAAGAAGCTCCCAGGAACCCCAGAAGTTCATCACGGGGTCTGCAGGTAACTCATTTCGGGTCAAAGTGCTTGTGTCTCCATTCAGAAGAAGTTTGGCCTGCAGGTGAGTTGTGCCAGGAGAAAAATGGAAAGCACATCAGAGCAGGACTACACATCTGAGCAAAGACCAGGCCTTCTGGGATGGATGAAGCAAAGGCTGAGTTGTCTGGCCAGCACAGTCACAGTAGACATGTCTGACAGCATCTCAGGAGAAGACCCTCAAGGCGGTGGAAATGCTCTGGTTTGGACCTCAGAGCCTGGGGCAGCTTTCCCACATGGAGTCAACTATGAATTCTGCATCACATCAAAGTGTGCTTGAGGAGAACGTGAGGCCATCCATCCATAACCTGGAGTTGAACCAGAAACGGACCTTTCACAATAATAAGGGTCTGAAGGACACTAGCATGTCCACCACAGAGTGGCTCATGAAGAAGAACTGGGAGTTGTTATGCATGTGTATCTGTGGATCACCTAAACAGCTCAGATCAGGTATGCAGTACCACTCTGTGACGAGAGGGGGCGCTGTCGCGAACAGTCAGTTGAGACCACTGAGCAGAGAAGGTGCCCTGGTAATGCTGTGTGTCCCCTCCATCTCTGATCTGTCCCACCGGTTACTACCACTGCTCTCTGTCTTAGGGGTTAATAAGTCACCCCGGTGTCCTTCCGCCATCCTTACCCATTTGAACCCGAGTCCCCACAGCTCTCCGGGGTACGTAGGTCTGCCCTTGTCCATGACCCCTCAGAATGCTGTCCTGTAATCCACTTTGCCACATTTATTTTCTGTTGCCCTGCTGGAATGTCAGTGGTTGAATTTTACAAGCTTCTCCAATGAGGCGTGACGCCGAGGGGGCACATTAAACATGGAACTGGCACGACGCCCGCTGGTCGAATCGCCTTGCCACATTCAAGGCTCTCCTCCCCGACTTCCCACTCTTTTTTTTTTTTTTTTATGGAATCCACTCCGAGGAACCCTCGGCTGACTGCGACGGCCGTCTGCCCGCCCCGCACACACCCACATTAGCTGGCGTCTCCCCACCTGTTATCCCAGCGCTCGGCTCTTTGTGTGGCCTTTTATTTTTGGCCGTGAGAAAAGCAGTTTGAAATTAAATTCGTTCACACAGCCAGCCGGTCTGATCTTCTGCCGTGGGCGTCTCACGCTGAAAAACGAGAATCTGCTTTGTGGAAGGTGCCCTGTAAAAAGAGAGGAAGAGCTGGCATCTTCAGTGCCGTGTGCCCCACACAGCCGCCCTCTCTTATTGTGTCCCACGATTCTGAGGTTTTATGGGGGCCTTGACACCTGCGCCTGACCTCAAAGACTTGTGGTGACCTGCTGCTGTAAATTACCGGGGACTCAGAATGAACTCGGACCCCCTTCACTTCCACACACATTACTGTGTGGAGCAAATTGCCATTTTTATCCACAGTCTACACTCCATAAATGACAACATTTGGAGAGAAAGGTGTGCAAATTTAGTAAAAGTCAAAAGCTGAGAGTTCTCATTCCCAGACGTATTTAACACTTTGTAGAAGCCCCATTTGGCCGTCTTCTTAGCACACCTGGATTTGGGCAGTTTCATTCTCATCCACCCGGCAGGTCCTCTTAAACACCATTAGATTGGAGAGGAAGTGTGTGTAAAGTGCCATCGTCAGGTCTCCCCACACAAGTCCTATGGGGTTTCAGTCTGGAATAAAGGGACACTTAGAGACGTGTCCTTAAAGCCAATCCAGCGTTGTCCTGCCTGCCTGCTTTGGGGCACTGAAGCGTCACACTGGTCTGAGGTGCTGTGCACTCTGGAGAAGGTTTCTCTGGATTTGTGCTTCCCTCAGCTATGACCTGTCTGTCTGTCTGTCCCCATAGGGTCATGCTGCCACCACCATGCTTCATCCTAGTGATGGGATCAGGCAGATGATGAGGAGGGAGTGCCCAGTCTTCATCAGATAGAGTGTTTGGAGTTCAATTTTTGTTTCATCAGACCAGACCAGAGAGTCTTTGTCCTTTCAGTGCCTTGTCACCTGTCTGGCCACTCAACCATTAACCCCTGATTGATGGGGTCCTGCTGAGAGGTTCCCCCATCTTGGCAGAGGACTTCTAAAGCTCTGTTAGGGTGCCCACTGGGTTCACTGTCACCAAGGACTTTATTCAGTTTTCGCCCCAAACGTCTTCCATTTCACAATTCCTGAACTCGCTCTGCTACTGGGGACACTCCAAGTTATTTCCTCGGCATGAGTTATGTCTGACCACAATTTGATCGTGGTGGCCTACACACCGTAGACTTCTTTGGATTGGCTTTTATTAAATTGTGAACCCTCTCTACACAGGTGGAGTGGTGGCTCTGAGGCTGGGGATCTGCAGTGGCAATCAGAAGGTGGAAAATCCCATAAAGGGCAGAAGTGATTCCACTCCATTGGGCGCTTGAGTAAACCCCTTAACCATCCAGGGTATGATGTTAACCTGCGTCCATCTAGGTCCTCCAACCTGCAAGGGCCAATTTGGGAGTTGGTGGCAGGACTGGCACTCCAGCCACCATATAAAACCTCCTCCTGTTCCAGTCTGGTGCTGAGGTGTCACTTGCTCCACTTGGGTCTCAATGATGGGTGTGGCATCGGCGCCTGAACCCAACCCTCCCTACACAGGGCCACATGTGCCTTTCTAAGTGACGTCCAGCCAATTCAGTTTGCCAGTCACGGAGAATTAAAGCAGACAGGGTGGACCTGACCAGGGGCCTCATGTATAAACGGTGCGTACGCACAGAAATGCTGCGTAAGAACGTTTACACGTTCAAATCGCGATGTAAAACCTACACTTGGCGTAAAGCCACGCACTTTTCCACTGTACCTCATACCCTGTCGTACGCAGGTTCTACGTTAGGTTTTGCAGACTGGAGGCACCCAGCGTCAAAGCAGTGCTACTGTTCCTGTGTGGTTACCCTTTCTTAGATCCACATCCACGACGGCGGCTCAAGTGCTCCTTGTAGAACTGTTTGTACTTGAAAGTTACCGTGAGGTAATTGTACTTATGATACAGTTATAATATTGCACAACCTGAGCCACTTCATGAAGCGCGTATTTACATATGATGACAATATCATTTTTAAGATGAAATGCAGTAAAATATGTTGATTATATTATACAGATAAAACTTTAACTACACGGTGCTGCAGCACTAGCGAGCTTGAGCTTTGTTCACGGTTTGTTCCTGCCTCGCGCTGTATTCATGCTGTGGCTGCCGCGACACTGGAAGCATAGATGGATAGAATAATTAAATATTACGAAGATATATCAATGTTCCTTAAACGTTTTGAAGAATCGGCGTTCTAAGCTTACAGATGGCTTCACGTCTATTACAGAGCTGATTGTGTGGCGACTGGGTATTTGGAGAAAGAAAAGTAAGGACAGGAATTGGAGGTTAGTATGTTTGAAAAAGACAGTACTTCTGTAATAAAGCATTTCATCGAAGGTCGCGCATGGCGCCGCAAGCATCACGTTGCTGTAAGACTTGAACAATCACTGCGCCACCATGTTCCCATGTTTAATAACGTGCTTTAACTCATATCATCATGAAAATGATATCACGTATACATCTCAGTATTTTAATTACTCAGAGAGCTGTAATATTACGAATGTAATGGATTCTGTGTCCTGTCGGAGGAAGAGCACGCAGTGATTCACACACATAGAGCACATAGAAGATCAAATGCAAAACAAAGCATTTAACGTGCTACCTTAGTTACGATAGGATTTGAGAAACTAGTAAATTAAACGATTTTAAGATGAAGTTTATGATGTTCTACTTTAATGACAAAATAAACTATGTGATTAAAGTGGAAATTTCGAGATTAAAGTTGACATTTCGTGCTTTTTTCTCACTGTGTCCCTATTTTTTTTCACTGTACCCTAATAAGCTTTCATATGACACTCAGACATTGGGCTACGACTCACCTTTTCACGCCGACTTTGATATTTGACAAGTTCTTTTTTATTTCAGGCACTGTGCGACTTTGTGAACTTGAGCTTTGGAGTTTCTCCGACACACTATGTCACTCGATCAACTTCCTTTTGTTGCTTATATCACTGTTTAAACTATCAAATAGGACGTTTTTCTTTGCCTATATTTGGTATTCGCTGAAATTCTTCTATTTTTCCTCATACTTTTGCCATTGTCATTTTCACAGAACGCTGAGCTTCAGGGCTATTTATATTGATTTGCATATTCAAAGAGACGTAATTCTGGGAGGAGTTGGGGCGGGACAGCAAGCGCGTGTACGTGCGTTTATTTCCACACTGAGCGGGATTTATGGAGCGGAAGTTGGCGAACGCACAGATTCCTGCATCTGGATTTTTCTGTATGTAAGCACATTTCGGCTTTTGTGCTTACATCATGTTATAGTGTGAATTATACGCACGGTGTTATACATGAGGCCTCTGATCACCCACAGCAAAGGGTCCGAGTACTTCTAGGAGGGAGATCATTAATAAACTTTCAGGCCTTCCTGTAAACGTGCTGTCACTTGGCTGATGGAGTGTGGATTAGTGGGCAAAAGTGGCAGATTTAATCGTGTGAAGTGAAATCTACACCACAAGATAGTGTGCAGAACGTGAAGGTGTCCGAGTGCGCACAGAAGCCGCAGTACATGCAAAAATATTGGTGCGTATTTTTCAGTAAGTTGAGGTTTTCATTCACCTAAAACAGGGGTCCTCAACTCCGGTACTGGAGGGCCGCAGTGGCTGCAGGTTTTCATTCTAACCCTTTTCTTAATTTGTGCCCTGTCTTTGATGCTAATTATCTTCTTTTGAATCGACTTGTCTTTTAAGATTTGTTGCCCGGAATTTCTTCATCATTCCTCTGAATTGCTTCATTTCTTTCCTTAAACAGAAATGAAATGTGAAGTGAGTGAGCCGACAGAGGACCGACTACCGTATGTACTCGCGTATAAGTCGGGTCTTGAAACCTGAAACATCCATCCATCCATCCATCCATCCATCCATCCATCCATTATCCAACCCGCTATATCCTAACTACAGGGTCACGGGGGTCTGCTGGAGCCAGTCCCAGCCAACACAGGGTGCAAGGCAGGAAACAAACCCCGGGCAGGGTGCCAGCCAACCGCAAAACCTGAAACATCGATTATAAAATCAGACCCCGACTTATATGCCCATTAAAAAATACGACACATACATTTTTTTTACATCTTCCAGTCTCGCTCATCAGTTTCTCAGATACATTGAATTTTGTTGCAGCAGCGCAGTTACCAATTTCTTTCATCACTTCAACGACTTTTAATTTGAAACCAACTTCATATTTTCTTCTGATTGAATGCTCTATCGTAGATAAGGGAGGCTGTTACAATGAAGGTGTGAAGGGTGTGAGACACAAAAAACACAAAACAGGGCAAATGTCGCTTCGGACTATTAATGTGTAGTCACGTGGGCACAATAGAGAGAGGGAGAGGTTAGGAGTACACGCCAATACAACACATTGCTGCACCCACATAAGAAACAAAAGGCCATGTGCCCCGTGGTTACTCTCTCAGATGGGCATTAGCATATCGTAAACTCTTGGACCAATAGCGGGAGTTTTCCGTGACCAACATTATAAAATACCGGAAATGATACAGTAAAATCAAGTCTGGACTTAAACGCGAGTACATACTGTAAGTCAGGGCCTCAAACTCCAACCACTTTCACTCCAACCAGTTGCTTAGTTAGGCGCAGAGTCTTGTTGTTAATTAAACCCGTTCTTTATTTCCACGGCTTGTTGTTGCTGCTCTCATTGTGCAATGGTAGACGTTTCTGTTGATTTTCTCTTTTCTGAGAGCACCGTTAAAATGTTTTGGTGACCCGAGCAGATCAACATTCCCTCACCTTTCTTTATTTTCAGTTATTGTGTGATGGTCACAGTTCACTGCTTGTGTTTTGGCTCATTTTGTATCTCATTATTGTTTGGCTGCTGTTGTAGGCTGAGATTTTGCATTTAATTTGATAAATATTTTGTATGTCTTTATTTGTATGGTTAGGTACTCCAGGACTAAGTCAGGATAGTGAATTTTATGACAAGGGTGAGGGGAAGGGCCTCAAACTAGTTGGGCAAGGGATTCTGTGCAGGACCCTCTCAGTCAACCCCAGCAGAGAAGCCAACTGTGTAGCTGACAAGCTTCACCTTAACACCTGGTTTTGGGGGGATCAGGTGTGACGGTATTCTGTGCCCCATTGGTCTGAAGGAAGGCTGTTTAGGATTGGCTTGTATCAGAAGCCTTTAAATACCATGACGCCCTATTGGCTGAGAGTCTATTAAATGGCTTGCTTTACCCCTCCCTCCCTCTCTCTCTCTCTCTCTCTCATACCACCTGATGAAGGAGCAGCTCACACACCATGAACTGAAAAGGACAACACAGTGAAGAGCACAACTCGGCAGCCATACTGAGTCAGGCATGAGCACAAATGAGGCCTTAACTGGAGACAAGTCAGTGGGCCGCCTGACACTCCACTCAGCATTTATCAGGCTGTATGGCTGACAGAGTTCACTTGTACTTGGCTCATTGTTATGATTTATGAATATTACCAATAATACATTCATATTTAAAGTGTAACTTAACTCCTGCTTGTCTTTTACTACACCTAATTGTCTGAGGTTATGAATGTAGAAGGGAAGATGAGGAGAAGTTATAAAGTACAATGGCTTAGAAAGAGTGGCGAGTCTGTGAGATTTGACACTATCTGATAAAGGCTACACATTAATAATACAAAAGGGGGACAGTCGAGGAACAGAGAACTCGACCGAGACAAAGCAGCTGAATGGGTCCGAGTCTTCAAGAGCAAATCAATTAAAATGAATTCAAAAGAAGTGAATTAGGAGAATAAACAGGTCACTAATTAAGAAAAGGATGAGAATGAAAACCTGCAGCCACTGCGGCCCTCCAGGACCAGAGTTGGGGACCCCACTGCTCTAAAGTCCAATTCTGTCATTTGTGTTTTTTAGGTGACACTTTTTTTTTATTTTTTTAACGTCTTGTTTTCCCATATTTTCGTGATCATGTGACCGCGTCTTTGTGGCGCTCTCTGTCAATGTGGCGCTACTCGTGTTCTGTTTGGTCTCCCGTAGAGCATCAGGGCAGTTGTGGCGAGAGGAAGCCGTTCAGCTCCACAGGCTCCTCCATCCCGTTCACCTTGATTGTCCAAAATAACATCCAGTCGAGTTCTGAGGGTCTCTATCTAGTCCTGCTGTCCACCAGTTCCAGGTGTCTCTGGTTGTTTGAGTGAAGAGAATCTTTCTAACATAACAAGGATGGATGGTGGGGTTCTGTTTGTCATTTTGTTCTGTTTTGTCCATTGTTGTTTTTGCGGTGTCAAAGTGTCTTCTGCTGTTTCCCTTGTGTTTTGTGGGAGGGACCCCCAGATGGTGGGACCACCTGCCCATAGCCTTATAAAGGCATCACGAGTCCCCTGCGGTTCACTGTGGTGGCGGCGAGTTCTTCTGGGTCTTTTGCTCTTTTTGATTTTTGTGATTGACTGGTCTTTAGTGACCTTTGCCCTGTCTTTTGACCCCTGCTTTGTTCACTTTTGAGGTTGCCTATTTTGACGCCATTGCCTTCTGTGTTTTGTGTGCTCTTTTGGAGCTTCACAGACTTCTGAAAATTTTTGATAATAAATCTTTTATTTATGAAGACGCCACGTTTGTCCCTTTCTTCAAGAAGCGTCCAGCTGCAGTCAGGATGGTTTTAGGCCTTTGACAGATCTGAGCACTTCAGACACCGTGAGGCCCGGAGCCTCCTGATGTTTATTTGGGCCTCCTGTATAATTTCACAATTAAATAATTTACTAAGTCGATTCAGTAGACACTTTTAATGTGATGTGTTGCTAGAAAACTGAGTCGTTTTAATTTCTCACACAAAAAAGTGACATTGAAAACTTTAAGCAATAACAAAAGAGACACATCAACAGAGAGAGACCTCAACAGTTTAGAAGTTTAATTAACGCTGAGTACACAGGCCTCAAAACTACCGAGTCCACAGGTTTGAGAGCAGAAACTAAAAGGAATTGAAACTGACATGGCGGGCGTGTGATATAAGGCTGAACAGAGGAGTGGCTCCTGGGAAGTGGGCGGAGTCAAGCCGAGGCTGCTGACAGGGGCGTCGTCTTACAGGCCTCAGAATGTCTCGGGTCGCTGACTCCGCCCGAGGCTCCAGACTGTCTCTCCTGCAGCCGGACTCTGTGGCCTAAAGGGGCAAAAAACAGTCAAACCCCGACAAGTAATGAGGGGGCAAAACATAAAGATTCATTTTCAACAAAATTTCTCAGTAAGAGCACAAAAAAGCAAAGACGTAGTTGCTTCAGTTTTGCACTCCACCCTAACAAACAATGTCCCAAAGCACAAATCCAAAGACAGCATAAGCGATCAAAAATCACAGAATAAAGACGTGAAATATAAGGGGTCGGCTCTTTGGTCTTTGCCCGTGGTGGTGGTGGAGAGTTTGGAATGGAAGAAACTGATTCTGTGGACTGGTGGGCTTTATGCACATCACGAGGTGAGATCAGGAGTGTCTGTGATTGATTGATTGATTGTAATGTGTATGCCACGTGGGCACACGGCCAATCTGTGGGGGCCCGAATTCCAGCAGGGTTGTAGTTGATCAAATCCTTATTTCACTCAATGACATGCAAATCAATTTATAACTTTCACGTCATGTGTCTTTTCTGGATTTTTGGTCGATATGCTGTCTCGCTCCATTAAAATGAAACTGTCATAACAAGGAGAGACTGTTCAGTTCTTTGTAAAGGAGCAAACTTACATATTCAGCAGGAGATCAAATGCTTATTTCCCCCACTGATCAATGCGGACCACCTCTACGTGTGAGGTGTCTCATATAAGGTCACTCTAAGGCACACTGAATTCGTTTAACCTTCTCACCAACATTCTTTCTGCGCTGCTAACGCAAAACATAAAATTAAACATTTATTAGTCTGTTTGCTTTGTAATGCGCTCCTTCTGTTTAGAGTCCCAGACACCCCCTAGTCGTCCAGGGTGGTGCCCAAAGTCAATCCTGTGGGGGGCGACTGAGAGCTGAGACCATCCACCTGATTTTCCTCCCAAATTATACAGAAACCCCGACGAGATATGTGTGCCCCCCCAGCTCTCCTTACCATTTTTTAATGCGATTTCCCTTTGGCTTGGCTGACCAACATCACAGCCCCGCTTGATCCCAAAGTCTTTGTGGGCCGCCGGCCTTTCGGCTCAGGGGGCGGTGGACGGCTGATTAGATCTTTAAATATGTATAATTCAGTTGATCGAGTCGGTGACCACCCCCCTCCCCGCCCCCAAACCGCGCCATCCGAGTTCAATAAGGTCAGTGGCGCCGTGCCGTTTTGACATTGAGAGGTGAATTGAAAGGCCGCTCCAGTGTTTTGCAGCCTGGAGAAATTTGTGATCTGAGGCAATTTTTAAAGGTCAGGGGGCATCTTTATTTGTTGCTACTGCAGACTATGAAATTTGATTTTAAATTAAATAGTCTCCACATCATCCAGCCGGAGAATCCGTATGAGGACACCACGCCAATCAAGTCACCTCTCTCTCCGCCGCCTTCAGAGGATGGAAAATGTCAAAGTGGGAATGAGATGATGGTGGAATTGATGGACACAGTCGCCCAATCGATGTGCTAGGAGGAGTAAAGCCCGGCTTGTAAAACACGTTACTTCATCATCATCATCACCTTCATCCCATTTTCTGTTTTTTGAACCCCTGTATTCCAAATGGGGGAGGTCAAGGGTCAACATGGCTGGGCATGGCATCTGAGCCAGGATGGCACCATCCCAGGAATGGAGGTCAGTATAATGAAAGGGCTGTCACCCAGGGCCGTGTGTTCTCCCAGTTCACTGGGTGCTGGTCCTTCTGGTTGGACACCCACACAGGCTGTATGGGAGATGGAGCCTTTAATGGACAGGTAGCCCTGTTGAGGTCCCTTGGAGCTGAAGGAAGCTACCAGGAGGAGGCTCCTCTGTTCTTAGAAATGCTCTCGGGTCGGACTTTATAAGGTGGCCGAGCGAGTCGCAGTCGGGAGCAAAGGGGGACAACTCTTATCTGGTGAAGAGGAGGAGGAGGAGGATGAGAGCAAGATTACCATGCAGGTGTGATTACGTTTCAGAAGCAGAGCCTGTGAAGGAGATAATGAAGATCTTATCTGACCTGCCGGCTCCTGGCATTCAAGACCCACAACTCCCCGATTCCGCGACCCACAAGCTATGAGATGCATGAGGGGAGATGACACTCATCCGATGAAATGTCAAAGGTTAAACTGCTTGTTTGGGGGCTGCTGTGGAACAATGGCTCCTGTCACCTTTATTGTACAGTATGTCAAATTCCTAGCATTTCATATGGTCTTGGTAATAAAATCAATGTCAGCCAATCACATCACGTGATGTTGTCAGCCACTTGACGCTGTAAGTCAGCGTTAGGTATGGACACGGGCCACGCCCCGGCCCCTCCCTTCCTGTGTGTGAAGTTGCTAGGCCACCTTATTTATGAGCCAGTCACATCTTGTATTGTTACTGTCTGCTTAACAGTGTTACTGTTTGGCTGAATTCAGCATCAGGCCACACCCCTGGCCCCTCCCTCCCTGTGTTTGAAGTTGCTAGGCAACACAGAACCTAAACTAATCACATTGCTTGACGCTGCAAGTCAGTGTTAGGTATGGACACAGGCCACGCCCCGGCCCCTCCCTTCTTGTGTGAAGTTGCCCTTATTTATAAGCCAATCACATGTTATGTTGATACTATCTGCTAAATGTTGTTACTGCTTGACTAAAGTCAGCATCAGGTGTGGACCCAGGCCACACCCCCTGGCCCCTCCCTCCCTGTGTATGAAGTTGCTGTGCAATCACATTGTGTGATGTTGTCAGCCGCTTGACGCTAGGTATGGACACGGGCCACGCCTGGCCCCTCCCTTCCTGTATGTCAAGTTGCTAGGCAACCTTATTCATGAGCCAATCACAATCACTGCTCTATACCATAAGAACTTGGCCAAAGTCAGTGACAGGTATGGACCCAGGGCCCTCCCTCCCTGTGAATGAGGTTGCTAGGCAACACAAATCATGAGCCACTCATGTCTTGTGATGTTGCCAGCCGCTGGACACTGCAGTTGTTTGGTTAAAGTAAATGGTCGGAATGGACCCAAGCCACACCTCTCGCCCCTCCCTTCGTGTGTGTGACGTTTCTAGGCAACCCAAATCATGAGCCAATTGTATCTTGTGATTGTCTGAGTTTGTGAAAGTGAAGAAGTAGCGAGTGTGGATGGATGGCACAGAGAAGACACACCCGGCATCCCACGTCTCACGGTAGTAGCATGTTATTACATACGCCAGAATGCTGGCCCATTACACATTTTCCGGAACCCGAAGACTGCAGAGGAGAGGCGCTATATGGCCCACCTGACATTGGGTGGTCAGTGGTGGAGTGCAGTCAGACACTATAGAATGCTGGTGGCTCTTCTGCCAGCCAATGATGTTCTGCAGTGTTGCCAGTGTATTGCATATGTATGAGGTCGATTAGCATACTCCATGTATGGCAGCCAGGCGGAGTCTGAGGTGCGTTCACATCTGTTGTGTATTGTAAAAGGTAAGTTGTGTGGAACTGTGCATACGACAGGTTTTATAAATTGGGATCTTTCCGTATTTTGGTGTTCACATATTTTCACACTCAAATCCACACTCAAATCCACTTGTGGAAGAAGAAGCCCAGGGCCGGATTAAGAGGGCTTTGGGGGCCTGTAGCACATTTCAAATTTGGGGGCCCTTTTGGTCTGCATCATCTGAAGTTTAGATTCTGAACAGTTCAAACCGGACTAAATAATTATTTTACTCTCAATTATAATAAGAACCTTATAATATTTATGTGAATATTATGTGTTGGGCCCCTAAAGTTTTGTTGTGTAAGAAATTTACAGTTTAAAAACATAAAGATAATATTTTTAAAGACCAGTTTTTCAATGCTACACTTTTTCATTAAATATTGGGCCCACCATTTGGGGGCCCCCGAAATTGCGGGGCCCGTAGCATATGCTACATGTGCCTATTGGTTAATCCGGCACTGAAGAAGCCTTTCTGTGTACTCTGTCAAAAAAAATTAATAATAATTTGAACCTGGGACTTGTGTGACAAAAGTTGTGTCTTGAGTTTGGGGCTCTCTTACGCCCCCTACATGCCACAGTTAGCATTGTACTGAAGAAAATTGTATGAATCGCCTGTTAATTGATAAGTTTTCTATTAGTGTTAGCTATGAAAGGCGCTATATACAGTAGACTTTAAGTCTTTGTTTTATGCCCTCTCAGTGCCTGCCTGTGGGCAATTACTGGGCACTTATTGGGGTTGTGGGCAACGCGGATGGGCAGTTTGAGTTCTCTGCACCTTCCCGATTGTGTTCTTGTCGCAGGCGTAGCTCTTATGTCGTCTCCCTAATTAGTCGCGGTTTTGTTGGACCCCCGTGCACCATTTTCTCTTCTTTGACCTCCCTGTATGTCCGTTTTATGTGACGAACTTTGAATATGGTGGCTGGGCCTGAGCTCCGAAAATAAAGACTGAGCAGGCGTGAGAGCTTCCAGAAAACTCCATGAAGTGTCCTTAAGGCAGCGCGAGACACATCCATTACTGGGGGCTGACAAATGCTGGAGCTGCGCTGACATCTTCAAGTGAATTATTCAGCCACCAATGAAGGGTCCGGCAGCTAAAGTTTCAACAGCCGCCGATATTTAATACTTCATAAAACCGGGCGCACTTGAAGATGCCGTCAGCCTGTGCCGCATTCCAGGATGTGCCAGCTGTAGGAATAAAAAGAAGAAGGGAGGGAGGACAAAGGGTCTGCCAAAATGATGGGGGGGCCAGAAAAATCAGGGGACAAAGTGAAATGAGGGTAATGACAAATAAAGTTCATAAAATGGCACACGACGTCGTTGATCTGAAGGTTCAGAGATCTTTAGAGAGGAGGAACTCAAAGGAGCGCAAGCTCAGGGTGCAAGACCCTCTTAAACACGCAGAACAAAGGCTATGAGGGCGGGTGGTCCACGGCCGTTAACAATGTCTTTACTCACAAGCAAAAAATGTATGTCTGTGGTTTACAAGATGAGTGGGGCATGTAAGGGAGGGTGGACCCTTAGAAGGAAGCCACTGGTTATAATGGGGGGGGGGGGGGGCTTGAAAGAAAAATCAGGAAGGAAACGAGACTGGCAGAGTGGGAAAAGGAACCTGCCACATCGAGACCACCGGGTGAACCCAACCCTGTATGATGGGCAAATCTTGGAGTGGGTCAAGCCATGCTGGGCGGAGGAGCAGCTTAAATTGGGCCAACCGCTTGACGAACGCAACCACTCAACCAACCTGGGAAACGACTGGCACCTCGTCACAGCCCGAGGGACTGGAGTCTGTCACTGCAACAGCGCATTGTGGCCGGACCCCCTGATTGGTTTGTTTTCACTGTTTTGTGTGGGGGTCAAGTGGATTGTTTAGAAAACAATCCCATTGGAGGTGGTAGGGGGTGGAGTTGGGGAGGAGGAGGAGGAGGTTGGAGGTTCACTGCCACACCCACCACTTTACGGGGAGGGGGGGGGGGGGGTTGTTTGTGTTATTTATAGTTTTCTAATCTTATTTACCCTTTTGTGTGCTCGTTTGAGTGCTGATGTGTGGTGAGATGAAGGGAAGTTGTGCGGGTCACCTGCAGTTGTTTGTGCTGCCCCACTAGGGGTGGTGATAGGTGGACAAACAGACATAAAGATAGGAAAGGCACTATATAATAGATAGATATGAAAGGTGCTATAAACACATAAATATAACAGGTGCTATACAACAGAAAATGAGGTCATTTGCCCTTAATGGGCGGGGCCTAATCCCCAGTGTCTCCTTGACCCTCTAGGGTGTGGTCTGTCAACTCGGACCTGGGGCTTCACCTGTGAGAGAGAGAGAGAGAGAGAGAGAGAGAGATAGATGTGAAAGGCACTATATAATAGATAGATAGATAGATAGATAGATAGATAGATAGATAGATAGATAGATAGATAGATATGTTAAAGGCACTATATAATAGATAGATAGATAGATAGATAGATAGATAGATAGATAGATAGATAGATAGATAGATAGATAGATAGATAGATAGATAGATAGATAGAGTGAAAGGTGCTATATAATAGATAGATAGATAGATAGATAGATATGTGAAAGGCACTATATAATAGATAGATAGATAGATAGATAGATAGATAGATAGATAGATAGATAGATAGATAGATAGATAGATAGATATGTGAAAGGCACTATATAATAGATAGATAGATAGATAGATAGATAGATAGATAGATAGATAGATAGATAGATAGATAGATAGATAGATAGATAGATAGATAGATATGTGAAAGGCACTATATAATAGATAGATAGATAGATAGATAGATAGATAGATAGATAGATAGATAGATAGATAGATAGATATGTGAAAGGCACTATATAATAGATAGATAGATAGATAGATAGATAGATAGATAGATAGATAGATAGATAGATAGATAGTGCCCTTTATTGTAAAGTACATGTCAATGCACATTATTCTTAATCTTTATAACACACTGGTGAACCCTCATCAGCAGTTTTGGTCCCTGGGCTTCAAAAAGACATAGCAGCCCAAGAAAAAGTCCAGAGAAGACTGACCAGGCTGATTCAGGACCATGGAGAGCAACTAAAGAGGGCAAGTTGATGGGCTGGACCTTCAGAGCAAACAAAGATTAAGAGAAGCTCACGACTATATAGATCCTGTCACGTATATAGGGCTCCTATTGTCCCATCTACAGAGTCCAGTGAAATTTCTGTTTGCGTGTGTTAATCAACATGAAACATGTGACCACTCTCTGAGAACATGATTAATGATAGATAAATAGTTATTATGGATGTGGTGTAACAAACAGGAAAGGTGCTATAAAATGCATGACAAAATGTGAAAGGTGCTATACAACATCTTTATAGGGTCATTGTTGTGCCATATGCAGAATAGATGGATAGAAACAAATCGCATTATATAATAGATAAAAGTGAAAGGCACTACGTGATAGATAGATAGATAGATAGATAGATAGATAGATAGATAGATAGATAGATAGATAGATAGATAGATAGATAGATAGATAGATAGATATGAAAGGCACTATATTACAGATAAGGGCAGCACAGTGGTAGCCCAGGGTTCATGTCCCGTCCTCCTTGTGTGGAGTTTGCTTCTTCTCCTTGTGTCTGCGTGGGTCTTTTGTGGGTCCTCCAGTTTCCTCCCACAGTCCAAAGACATGCAGGTTAGCTGGATTGGCGATGCTATATTGGCTTTCGTGTGTTTGGTATGTGTGTGTGTGTGTGTGTGTTTGCCCTCCAATAGACTGGCACCCTCTCCTGGGTTTGTTCCTACCTTGCACCTTATGCTAGCTAGGAGAGGCTCCAGCACCCCCTGCGACCCTGTTCAGTGGATTAAAAATTGAATGTCCGCCTATAGAAGAGATGGGCATACAGTATAGAGAGATGTGAAAGGCGCTATACAACAATAATAGATGATGCCTTTCTCATCTAATTACATGTCTAATAGGTTTATGGATGAATAGATAGATGAGACTTTTCCAGAAATGGTAACAGTAACTGCTATTTGAGACCCCTCACTATCTGTTCTGATGTAAAGTCCCCCTGAACATTTTATATCCTGAATTGATATTGTGATGGTTTATCCAGCTGGTACAGGGCCATCAGGCATGCCCGTTTTTCTATGGTCTTGAAAAGCCATTATAGATCAGCACCAGCCACATCTAAATCTAAAAGGATGATGGAAGGGAATTCTCCAGATGTGCCAGTCTACAAAAGCCTGGCAGTAGCCTGGCAGCTCCAGTAGCCCCTTTCCAGGCACATTCTCTCTGTGCTCCTATTGGTAGCTGACTATCCCTGGCATGAATGTCTAAGTGTAGGTGTGTGGCTGTGTGTACTTGATGTACCCTTCCATTCAAGGCCATGTCATGCCAACCCTATCCTCCTCTCCCCCTGTCAGCAGGGACCCTGGGCATTAACGTCCTGCCATTGAACTCAAACAGTAGCTGAAAGCAGTCACATGTTTCTGAGGGCTTTAAATTGCTCAAAGCATGAAGTGCCAATCCTCCATTATTCCTTGGCCAATCAATCCTCAAAGGCAGACCACAGTGGGGACCCCCAGACCAGGAACCAGGGGTCTTCTCTGGGCACATTTGAATTGAATTAATAATATGCTTAAACAAAACTCATAAAACTTCCACACTAACCCCTGGCATCATTTTGCCATGCTGCCCATCTTGGGTGGATTCTTGTCTTACGCCCAATAATATTCAGTGTCCCCTGGCATTAAATTCAATGTAATTAGAAGTGAACTAATGAGCAGTGGTCTGTCATTAGGGGGCTTGATTTGCCTGCTGACCCTAAGTGGACAGATGACGTGGCGTTTTGTGTTTTTACCTGACGGACGAGGGGGTGAGTCACGTGCTCATTTGAACCCCCGATCCCCCCGCCCCTCCCAGTTGTGAGGTGTGCCATTTAACGAAATCAGTTTCTCTTCCCGTCATGCACACATAGACGGGCCCTAAGGGACAGCGACTCCAGTTCGCCCAGCCGATGATCAGTAGCAACCCGTTTGAACGCCCTGGCAGATGTCACCAATGCCACCCCCCTAAGCCTTCACAAACAAGCGTCCTTTGTGCCGGGGCTCGAAGCGCTAAAGAATACGAGAAATGTCACACGTCGTAACAGGCAGGTGTTGATCCAGCAGCGCAACTGACGGTAATTTGAACCGCCGCCGTTTTTACGAGCTAAACGCTTCGTTCTGTGTGGCGTAAACTACCGATGCAGAGCAAATAAAATCCTCCGGGCTTTACAGACGTGCACTGAGACGATCACAGATGCCAGCCGCTGTACGTGACTTCAACTTGGTGCCCTGAATGTCGTCGCGGTGCCCCTTGCTTGCCTTGGCAGACACACTAACGAGCTCTCCGGCAGCCGTGCAAATCCCGTTATTTAGCGTCACATGCTGTAAAAGAGCCCGCAGTTCCCACACTCGCTGGACGGCCCGTCCTCGATGCCACAGACCTTTAGGTCCCCTGATCAAATGCCAGGTGTCCCCGGACGGCCATTGGAGACCTGCTAGCAGTGCCGCCTGTTGTCTCTCCTTTTGATTTGCTGTCACAGATGGCTCCACTTTCCTGTAGTGTGCGGGTCAGTAGCAAGTGGAAAACCAGGAGGCTGGCACACCGGGTACACCTTGAGGTGATTGTGCCAAGGTGCCTTGCATGGTAGAGCACACGCTCATTTGTACTGATTAATTCATGCCAGGGCCGGCTTGCACCAATGCACAGGCTTTCTTAAACTGGTGCCCTGGAGAATTTTATTCCGTCACCTTTAGAAGTGTCATTGTGATACCCAAGTGACCACATCAATCTCACATGGATATGACTGGTGCCCCAGTGCCATCTGGGTAGGCAGTCACAATACAATAAATTCATAATAGGAATTGTTCTGGGAGACATCAGAGCAGGGGGGCTTACATAGCAGGGTTTCTGAACCTTTCTAGTGTTGCCATCCATTTTTCCAATACAAGCGTCTTCACAACCCACCAATTGGGGCGGGTGGAGGGCCGGTGTCTCCTTGGTGAATTAAATGTGAACGTCAGAGCAGCGACCCGCCACGACCCACTGTGCAACCCACTGTGACCAGCCACCATTACAGTATACACAACAGCAAGTTACAACCCACTTCTAGTAATTGAGAAACATTCTAATATAGGACCCCACGTGGATGTTTCTAGAAGGTTCCATCCATCCCACTAGTCCAACTCTAATTGCATTTACAAAAGTTCAAAGTTGAAAGGGGAGCCAGGTCTTATTGGGTGTGACCCAGGAGCCCACCCTGGATGAACAGCATGGCCAAATTATACAAATGCTTAGGACTGAAGGGGGGCTCGGAGGTTTTCAGACTTTCTTGACCAATTTTAAACAAACCACTAATTCATTCAAATGCACCCAGACGAGACTTTTATCCCAGGTTCGAGTGATTATGAAGACCCCCCCCATGTCTGCTTATCTGTTGACTATGAACTAAGTGGGCATTTGGACCTTTTATTCTGAGTAAATACAAATAATTTAAAGACACCCGATTAAATAAATAAATAAATAAGGCAAGCTTTTGGAAGCCCTTTGAGTTGACAGGCAAAAGCTGTGAGTTGGCTAAGAACAGGGCACTTAACGGGCAAGATCTGTCTAGAAAACCTGGGCACAAGGAGAGACACTCCAGAAGTGCTCATCGTGTCTTCTCTGTCTTTCACAGGTGGAGACCGGAAGTCAGAATAGACAGACCACGCCCACGAGGGTCAAGGAGAGATGGGATTAGGCCCCGCCCCTTAAGGGCAAAAAACAAGCCCTTCTGTTATATAGCGCCTGTTCCATTTATGTTTGTATAGCACCTTTCACATCTATCTATCTATCTATCTATCTATCTATCTATTATATAGTGCCTTTCACATCTATCTATCTATCTATCTATCTATCTATCTATCTATCTATCTATCTATCTATCTATCTATCTATCTATCTATTATATAGTGGCTTTCACATCTATCTATCTATCTATCTATCTATCTATCTATCTATCTATCTATCTATCTATCTATCTATTATATAGTGCCTTTCACATCTATCTATCTATCTATCTATCTATCTATCTATCTCTCTCTCTCTCTCTCTCTGTCTGTCTGTGTGTCTGTCTGTCTGTCCGTCTGTCATTATATAGTGCCTTTCACATCTATCTATCTATCTATCTATCTAGTGCCTTTCACATATCTATCTATCTATCTATTATATAGTGCCTTTCACATCTATCTATCTATCTATCTATCTATCTATCTATCTATCTATCTATCTATCTATCTATCTATCTATCTATTATATAGTGGCTTTCACATCTATCTATCTATCTATCTATCTATCTATCTATCTATCTATCTATCTATCTATCTATCTATCTATTATATAGTGCCTTTCACATCTATCTATCTATTATATAGTGCCTTTCACATCTATCTATCTATCTATCTATCTATCTCTCTCTCTCTCTCTCTCTCTCTGTCTGTCTGTGTGTCTGTCTGTCTGTCCGTCTGTCATTATATAGTGCCTTTCACATCTATCTATCTATCTATCTATCTATCTATCTATCTATCTATCTATCTATCTATCTAGTGCCTTTCACATATCTATCTATCTATCTATCTATCTATCTATCTATCTATCTATCTATCTATCTATCTATCTATCTATCTATCTATCTATCTATTCTTCTCTGCCTCTCTCTGTAATATACAGTATAGTGTCTTTCTTACGTGTCTGTTTGTCTGTCTACCTGTCTATTTAATGGCACATATTTTCCTGTTTATTGCTATAATTTCTATTATATTTCAATATTATCCTTCTGTCATATAGCTCTTCCTATGTCTATCTGTTGCTCCTGTTTCTCGTGTCGCCTGTCGTGACTCCTCGGACTACATGGCCGCACATCGCGCCTCGCCCCCATCGTATTTTTTAAGCCCCACTGACACCCCGTCAGGCTTCTCGGCCGATTCGGATTCCTGTCGGTGTGCACGGGGGTCTCGATCTCTCGTCCTAACACAGAGGGGTGGGCGACAGCAGCAGCAATGCAGACACGTTTGTCATTTTGTCACGTATGTTGCCGGTGACTACGCTGATCCCCCACTGGCATCCCCCCGACTCAAACCCAAACCCCTCCATATCCGTTAATTCGGGGGGATTGTTTTGTGGCCGTATGGCAGATCCTCGTTTTAACGTTCACACGCCTCATGCGCCTGCCTTGAATTACGAAGACGGTGCCGGCGGAGCGGCATTCCCAGTTCATCAGAAATTCCAGACTTTCCACCACATGCAAGGCCTGTAAAAAGAAAAAAAACCTCCCAGTAAGCCTTTCGACGTGGCAGGAGCAGCCCGTCAAGCCCGTGGCACCGTTTGCAGTTTGCTCATCTCGTCCTGCCGTCTTCTGCCAGCGAGGGGCAAATCGAAGGTGACACGAGGAGGAGGCGGACGCGCACGTCTTTGCAGCCCTCGCCGTGGAGACGTCGGTACCTGCTTTTAATTTGCAGGCCACCAAACTCTCTGGGCTTTTTGAACTCGCGGGATAAAAATAAAAAAAAAAAAAAGAAAGAAAGCGGGAATGGGGTGGGCACCGTTAACTCCTTGAGCGCCAGTGAGCCAGACGAGATGGCACCGGAGGAGATGATCGTGTCCTCATGTGATGGCTGATGGGATTTGTCTTTGAATGAAAGCCACAGAAATGCACGGGCACATTGGACGTCCAGTGGGGTGGAAATGTGAAGGGTGGCACAGCAGTTAGTGCGGCGGCCTTGTGGATGGAGCGCCTTGGGTTCAGACATCCACATGGGTGACGCATGTTCTCCCCGTGTTCATGTGGGTTTATTCTCAATGGTGTGTGCAAGAATAATGGGATTTGCCCAATTTGAGTGACGGACTGGCACCTGCTCCAGGCTTTTAATATTTAAATAAAACACTTGTGTGTTCTGAGATGTCCTGCTGGTGACGAGCTGGCATCCCCATGATGCTGTTGGGCAAGCTGACCCTGAAATGTGTTACTGTAGGTGGGTCTGAGAGTCTGACACTGTGCTCTGTTGGGGGTCCAGGGAGCAGAACCAGTGCAGGATGGTCGGAGGACCTTCAATCACATGACTACTAAGGGACCCTTAAAGAAGGGTCACCAATGTCCACACCACTGGAGCTCAATGATGTCTGGAACAAACTGACTGGGGGTCCTGAGGCTCCTGAGGCTCACTGTCTTGTATTTTATTTTATTTATGAGGAGACGTGAGTCCTGGCCGGGCTCTGCAGGTTCTCCCCGTGTTCTCCCAACTATGGCCACCCTGTGCGTGTTTGTACCATCTGATGGACTGATGTACCATCCATGAAGTGGATTGTTATTTTTGGTTATTTTTATATTTTAACTCTCGGGGGTCCCAGGTGCAGACACTTCATAAATTCCCAAAACCAAAATCTCAGTGGCTAAACCCACCATGGAGAGTAACGTCGCCTACTTGTGCCACACGCCAGACAAAAACCCCCGTAAGGAAGTGCGGGTGCAGACCTGACATAAAAATAGAAGGGGGGGGGGGCACGAGGGGCAATGAAGACCGCGGCTCACCAGCATGGATGTGTGTTCCAGAGTTCAGCTTCATTCATCCTTCACCGTTTTATTACACTTCGGATATTTCTTTATTTGACTGGCTATCATCCATGTGCTCTGCGTATTGAACCTAAGGGGCCGGGGCCACCTGACATGGCGCGGTGAGGACCACCTCAGCCTCTTCTGCTGACATCTGTGGTGAGGCGTTGCGTCTTTTTCAGAGTTGTTGCTGATCTTTGAAGTTTTCTCTTTTTATTTATTTTATTTTTTGCCCCGTTGGTGACTTTTACCTTTAGGTCACTGCTGTGAATCATTACCAATGCTTTGTCCTCAACACGAGACTCCAATACTCCAGGGAGATCTTTGAATTTTTTACTGTGGATTTTGATCTTGGGGAATTCAGCTGTACGATATTTGAGTTTAAGCTTCTTAATTTCATTATCATTATGCTTGTAAAATTAGCATAGTAACCTTTTTTTAATGTTAAAGTGCCACCAGGCCATCTTATCAGCATCATAGACCCCCTGGCAAAGCAGTGCACTGGGACCAAAACAGAAACATTGTGGGCCCCTGGGACCCCCGGCCAATGCCCACTGTGCCCAGCCATTGTGTGGTGTCCTCACTTGATGACATCACCAACTGGTCCAAGACTGCGGATCACTGAGGCAAACGTCATGAAGGATTTTAAATTTGGGAGAAACGCGTGGGCCGAGCTGCTCCAGCGTCCGTCCGGATTCTCGGATTTCACACTTCGCTTCGTTTGAATTGTGTTATTGAATCGAAAAGTGTCCTTGAGGGTATGAAAGGCGCAACATAAACACAAACTTATTATTATTATTATTATTATTGTTTGATTTCTGCACCTTCCATCTTAAAGGCCTTCAGTCACTGAGGTTGGATCATATCAGACTCGGCATTGGTTTGCCTCTTTATGTTAATTCTTTGCCTTTTTTGTTTTAAAATAAATTCTATATTTTATTAAGAAACATTCATACTTTGGTTACTCCAGGCCAGGGGTTTTACGGTTCTCCTCTCCCTTTTTGAATTTACAGATTTTTTGCTTTTTTGCACTGCAGGCCACACAGTCTGCCCGCTCCTTCAGTTGGTTTTTTGGATGTCAGGTGTGTTTTGTAGCTTTGAGGTTTGCTTGGTGGGGGAGAGCAGGACTGTCATTGTTAAAGTGAGACCCCCATAAAGCTTAACGCACCACGTGGGAGTCTGGTGAGTGGCCTCTGGTAACTCTGCACTGATAAACAAATAAAGAAACAAAAGAAAACAGACAGTAAATATAAAATATGTTAATACTGTACAGATAATATGATAATAAAAAAGGAAACAAGAAGCCAGTCTTCATCTGTGGTTAGCTCATATAGTGCCTTGTATTAAGAAAGAAAGAAAGAAAGAAAGAAAGAAAGAAAGAAAGAAAGAAAGACATTTGTTACTCAATTGCTTAATTCCATGAAGATTACATAAAAAGAAATAAAAATGAAGTAGTTATTATTAAGCTGCCTTTAGTCCATATAGCGCCTTTCTTTGGTATGAGAGCATAAAAAAGAAATAAAAAAATAGCAAACAACAGACATTAAGTAAGTTAATGCTGCTCAGATAAAATGAAAATAAAGATAAAGTAAATGGTAAGTTGTATTTTGAAGTCAGCTCATATAGCGCCTTTCATTAAAGAAAGAAAGAAACAAACAAACAAAATGGATGCTCATTGTGTTAATGTCGTCAAGATCAAGAAAAACCAAAGAAAGAAAGAAAGAAAGAAAGAAAGAAAGAAAGAAAGAAAGAAAGAAAGAAAGAAAGAAAAAGAAAAACATTATGTGGTCGTTTTTAATCTCTTTTGCTCACATGGCGCCTGTCATTCGCATGGGAAAGGAATAAATAAATGAAGAACTAAAAGAAAGCAAACAAGAAATGTGCAATACATTAATGATATAAAGATAAAAGAATAAAACGAGAGCTCAAATAAGCAGCCAGTCTTAGTCTGTTGTAAGCTCATATAGTGCCTTTCATAAAAGAAAAGGGAAAATAAGAAACCATTCAATGCTCAGGGTCAAATGTTGTAAAGCTTAGATTAAAGACTGAAAATTGGTGATCGTTCTTAAGCTGCTTTTAGTTTATATAGTGCCTTTCATTAGTATAAAAAACTGAAAAAGAATATAACATCAATAGATGTGAAAGTGCTATAAAAGAAAGAAAGAAAGAAAGAAAAAAAGAAAGAAAGAAAGAAAGAAAGAAAGAAAGAAAGAAAGAAAGAAAGAAAGAAAGCCAAGCGGGCCCAGGCTGTCCTGCATGGCGGTCTCGCGGTGAGGCGAGTGGTCCTGACAGGCGTCAATCTGGGCTGGCCTGCCGCCGCCCGGCCCACACTTTCCCAGAGACCTCTTAGCCCGGCATCTTTGTTCCGTTTTCAGATAAACAGATCCGATTTCTCCGCAAACAGAGCGCTCCGGTCCTTCAGATAACAATGTAATAATTCAAAACAAATGATTCCCGGCTTTGATGACTGCACTTTTATGGGTCAGGGAGAAGTCCTCCCACCAACATCTGTTTGATTTTATCTACTTGAACTTTATCCTCCCACTTGAAGATTTATAAGCTGAAATCATCCCAACCTATTAAAGTCAACCTAATAAAGGAGCAATAAGAGCTCCAAATGGCAGCACACTCATCGCTCCTTACCTTTTAAAATTTGTCCTGAGCCAAAAATTCAAAGAAAATTTGATCCCACAGAAAAGAATCAGACGAGCTGGCAGTCAGCCGCCAGGAAAACACGTCTGGTGAACTGGGAAAAATCACGCCAAGCGATTGGGAACCCTGAAATAGTGAAAAGAAACAAAAGAAAAATCAACAAAATACAGTTATTTATTAAGACAACATTAAAATACACAACATGTGGGTGCCTGCTTAGAGCAAAAACCACACCACTGGTGAAGGAAATCTGCTCCAGATTGTCAGCCTTTAATATCCGCGATGACCGAGTCAAAGCACTTGCTGCTGATTATCAAAGAGTGCAAATGGAAACCTCGACCTCCAGGAGGCGCTACAACGTGGGCACTGCCAGGGCATCAAGCCAAAAAAAAATTTCAAATAAAAAAAGCACAGGGAGGACTGGCACAAGCAGGTAGTGCCAATCAGTCAACTCACTGACAACACAACTGAGTCATCGATTATGTAATCAACCAGGCTATTATATAGTGCCTTTCTATCTATTTGTCTGCTGCACATTTCATGCTCTCTGTTTTCTCCATTCCCATTGGTGTCTACAGTCACTGCTAATTTAAATAAGTTGCTGTGACAACTCCTGTCCCTCATGGACGTGGCCTAGGTGCCCATCCTCATGTGACATTGTTGCCTTTACTTTCTAATGAATGCCTTTGGACTCCAAGTGCCTGAGACGATAAGAAGATTAAGGCTGGGGGCGGTCCTTCAGTGGTGATGTCAGCATGGACACGCCTCCTTGGGCTCCTCCTACAAAATATAAGAACACAGGACCACACATAGAAACTAATCTGCATACTGAATAAATATATTACCAATAAAATGTGAAAGGCACTATATAATAGATAGATAGATAGATAGATAGATAGATAGATAGATAGATAGATAGATAGATAGATAGATAGATAGATAGAAAGGCACTATATGATAGATAGATAGATAGATAGATAGATAGATAGATAGATAGATAGATAGATAGATAGATAGATAGATAGATAGATAGATAGATAGAAAGGCACTATATGATAGATAGATAGATAGATAGATAGATAGATAGATAGATAGATAGATAGATAGATAGATAGATAGATAGATAGATATGAAAGTAAGTAAGTGAACATAATAAGCCTGTGAGAAACGCTTCAGTTTAAACAACAAACACATAGAGAAGGAACTTGAGCAGAACATAACAACAAGATGCAGTAACAAAAGAGACAGAGAAATTATAAACTTTTGGGACCACCAAAGTCAATCCCCATATATTATAAAGAAAAAAGAAAATGTGGTGTAGATGCCAATCATCACCCATAGCAACAACAATTGAGCACAAAAAGGATGTCAGACCTCAAAGGAAAGTCAGCAGAGGCCTCACCCCAAGCAGCCCAGTTCCAAACTCCAATGGCAGGCCCCTGGCCTAACAGTTCACAAAGAGGAGATTCTTCTTCCTGTAATGGTTCTGTGCGTGTTTCTGAGGTGATTCTGCTCTTCTCTGTGTCTTTTCTGTGGTTTTCAGATCCAAGAACATCATTTCTGCAGTTTGAGTTTTGTTATAAAGTTTATCATTTTTCATGTGATCCATTTTGTTTGTTCAACGGGAGCCGCTCTGCTGTTCATTTCACGTTGTTTGTTACCTAGGTAACAATTTCACAGCGGAACAGTGATATCATCAACGTGAATAGATAAGGATGGACATTTTCAATTCTAATTTAAAATAATAATAATAATAATTACAAAAATAATAGTAATTAAAAATAATGAAATAAGAATAATAAAATAATAATAAAATAATAATGAATTAATAGTAATAAAATAATAATAATAAAATATTAATATTCAAAATGAAATAATAATAATAAAATAATAATAATAATAGTAATAATACTAATAATGAACTAATAATAATAATAAAATAGTAATATTAATAATGAAATGATAATAATAAAATAATAATAATGAAATAAAAATAATGAAATAAGAATCATAATCTATACTAATAAAAGGCAAAGCCCTCACTGACTGACTGACTGACTGACTCACTGACTGACTGACTCACTCATCACTAATTCTCCAACTTCCCGTGTAGGTAGAAGGCTGAAATTTGGCAGGCTCATTCCTTACTGCTTACTTACAAAAATTAGGCAGGTTTCATTTTGAAATTCAAAGCGTAATGGTCATAACTGGAACATATTTTTTGTCCATACACTGTAATGGAGGAGGCGGAGTCACGTATCGCGTCATCACGCCTCCTATGTAATCACGTGAACTAAAAACAAGGAAGAGATTTACAGCACGAGTCGCACGCGGGAACGAAGGTAAATGACGTTAATTTTTGACTGTTTTTTAATACTGTGTAAGCATACATATTAACACATGTGCAATTAAACGTGTGCATTTACGGGGTGATTTCTCAGGCTTAAAAGCTCACCTTTTATCAAACGCGGGAACAAAGGTAACTGACGTTGTTCACTGTCTTTTAATACTGTGTAACCATACATATTAACACATGTCCAATTAAACGTGTGCATTTACGGGGTGATTTCTCAGGCTTAAAAGCTCGCCTTTTACTAAAAAGGTAAATGCAAAACTATTTTCAATCAGTTTATTGAAACGCTCCCGTTAAGGATTGCAATAACATATTCGCGAGATAAAAGAACGAAGTAGGGGGAAATGGAGGAAGAGCCGCAAACAGCGAAGAGCAAAAAATTAATTAAACAATTGAGAACGGAGCGAGTTAAGCATACAAGCATGTTCATAAGGGAAACAAAGCACGGTGTAAAACGTAAGTTTAAATTAAGTTTATAGAAACGCTCCCGCTGCGGATTGCAATAACATATTCGCGAGATAAAAGTTTAATGAGAAGACACGAGGTATAAACGAACCACACGCCGTGGCGCAACATTAGGGGCAACAGTTTCAACCATTCTATGATCTGCTTCTCGCAACTGAAAGACGGCACATGGCGGATGTTAGCCGACTTGCTGACCGCAACGTTAGGGGCTTCAACTATGGCGCTGACGCCACATCTCAGTGCCAACACTTTGCAGACTCTACTTAAAAGACACGCCCTCCTCACTGGACAGTTAAAAACACCAATCAAACTAACGATGACATCAAGTATTACCCAATCAAAAGTAGGAAAGGAGGCATCTTCATAAAATGCGTGTGGGATGATTTGCATGAGACGCTGCTTTAAAAAAAAAAATGATAAAAAAAATACGGGATAAATCCTGTCCAGTATTGATTCAAAACGGGACGCGCAATTTCATTCTCAAACGCGCCACGATTCCGTATTTTAAAGGACGGGTGCCAACCCTACAGTGCCAGGTAACCACCCATACAATCAGATTGTGATTCAGACTAGGAATGCAATGAATGTAATTACCCCCGATCTACATACAAGGCGAAAGTCTTGCAACATTCAAAGATGATGGTTTGGGATAAGTACACCATACAACATAAAAGAGCTTATGAAGCCTTGAACCGAAAAAAGCAACATCTCAGAGATCGTAAAAAAAAAAATAGGAGGTAATGTTGTTTTACTCGCTGTAGATTTTAGTCAAACATTACCAGTTATTCCACGAGGGACACCAGCAGATGAACTCAACGCGTGTTTAAAATCCATGCTTCTCCCACGGTCGGTTATATGTCGCGTGTTCTCGGGTAGGTACACCAAAAAATGTATACATTTAAGCATGTCATGGGCAAAGAAAAAATGAGGTATACCCGAAGGCACTGCAGTAGTACTCAATGTAACTTTACTTCTTAAATGTTAATGTTTTACTGTTTAATAATTTATACGCTTCTTATATGTTGTTCAAATTCTTTTATCAAAATACCAGTGACAGCGCAATGCACGATAACATGGAGTGAATACACCATACGCATCTGCCCACGGCCGCCCTGGTGTGCGCAGATAGGAGTTGATTCTACAATAAAATAAAATAAAGATAAAAAGAGTAATACAATCATCACCCATAAAGCGTGTGTGTGTGTATATATGTGTATATATATATGTTGATATGTGTATATGTATATGTATATATATGTTTATATGTGTGTGTGTGTATTTTATATATATAAAACACAGCAACACTCATAACAATGACAACACAATTACATTGACAATCATGTTACGTTATTTTTAAAATGTTTCCTTTACTTTTTCATAACCTCTTTAACACACTACTTCTCCGCTGCGAAGCGTGGGTATTTTGCTATATAATATATGTGTAAATGTATATATATATATATATATCTGTATGTCTATATGTGTGTATATATATATATATATATATATATATATATATATATATAATATATCTGTATGTGTATATGTATATATATATATACTACCAAAATATGTGTATATATATATATATATATATATAGATAGATAGATATATGTGTATGTATGTAGATAGATATGTATGTATATGTATATATGTGTATATATATGTAGATATAGAAATATGTATATGTATATATGTGTATATATATGTAGATATACAAATAAGTATATGTATATATGTGTATATATATGTAGATATACAAATATGTATATGTATATATGTGTCTGTATGTGTATATATATGTTGATATATGTATATATATATGTGGATGTGTATATGTATATATATATATGTATATATGTTTATGTATATATATGTTTACATAACCTCTTTAACACACTACTTCTCCGCTGCGAAGCGCGGGTATTTTGCTAGTAAAATAATAATAATAAAATATTAATATTACAAATGAAATAATACTACTACTAATAACAATAATAATAATAATAATAATAATGAAATAATAATAATATTAACAACCCAGGACTTGCGTGTCGATAGTTTCTTTGTATTTCCAAGTTGTGATATGGAATTCCAAACACCTCCGAATGGGGGTGTGGCCTCCTGAGGGGACCAGGGCCTCAGCTTAAGCAGCCGGCCCAAGGAGACTCCCAAAAGTCCAGCTGTCCTCTGAACTGCGAGCAGCAGGCTTCAGGCCTGGCAGACTCCAAGACCAGGAAGCTACCAAAATAATCCAAAATAACCAAAAGCCCCTCCAGAAGAAGGATAACTGAAAGGAGTGCAGTCAGGGAGGTCCCACCTCCTGGGGCTCCGCCCACAACAGCAGGAGTGGTAGCACAAGTAAAGGGACAATATGCAAATGATGTCAATAATAGAGGACACGTGAGCGGGTTTCTGACTTCTGAGTGCAGCTTTCGCTGTTCCCTCGCCGCTTTGAGGGGTTCGGGTTCAAAGGCGGAGGCACCTGGGCAGCCCTTTGTCGTCATCTTCTTCTGGTCAGGTGGCACCCTGTGACCTGCTCGGTCAACGTCTTGGGCTCCGTCTGCTCCTGCCTGTCATTTTGGCCGTGTGGTGTCCCCCGCTCTGGGGTGGCACACTGGGTGGGCCTGGTGGAAGGTCTCATTTTTTTTTTTTAGCCTTTCAAGTCGCCCCCCCCCCCCCCCCGACTTCCTGCCTTTGGGTCGTCACGCGAGAAGATTAGCGGGCCTCTCCGTGTCAGCCTTGGATTACGACGTTCGCTCAGCGCTCGCACTTTCCAGGGGCCGCTCGTAAGAAAATGCAAAGAAAACGTTAAAAGTAAAGACGATCAAAGAAAATGACATGCAAATCAAACTCACATTTCTTTTCATGTAAAAAGAGCCCCAAAAAGTCTCAAACACCCAAAGTGCGAACTCACTGCGGATTAATCGCCCGCTTTGAGGGGCTTAATGTGCGCCTGCCGTCGGAGGACTTTAATTAAATATGTGAGTGGATTTCAGAAACGGATCAGAAAACAAAACGCCAAATGGCAGAGCGCTGCGTCTCGATGGAGGCACCGACCCGGGCTGGCACACCATGGTGCCAAGGCGTGCAAAGTGGCAGGGTGGGCACCATGACAGGCTGGCAAGACGTCGGCCCCTTGATAACTACGTGACAGGCTCAGGGTGGCACTCTTCATCTGTTGGTGTTCTGCTCAGGTTCTGAGGGGTCGTATTACTTGCATTTTGGGATGGCACAGCCGTCATTACGAGGACCATTTTGTGTTCTGGTTTTCTGGGTATCGCCACCATTTTGTGACTATCTGCATGGCTGCCATCGTGTTGTTGACGCCCGCCGTATTGACTCGCCATTGTCTGCCTACTGAAGACGGCGACACGCAGGCGCTGTGCTGGCACTCGGGGGGCTTCACAAAACCTTCAGACCCCCTCACTTTCACATATTTCATTCATTTACATCAGTCGACACTCAATAACAAAGTAATGCTGGGGGGCGGTCCCTGGCAGTGATGGGCAGGTGGCTCCGCCTCTTGGGGAACCACCCACAAGACACCCAACCCAGTAATGCTAATAATTAACAAAATTAACATTAACTTAAATAAAAGAATCAGGGGGACCTGAAACTGGCATTTGAACCCAAGCCAGTGGAGGAACAACAAATGGCGTCACTTAAGGTGCCCTCTGGGTCCCATTACCTACAAACTTAGGGACACATCTTTGCACAAAGTGGCGGCGCTTGTCACAAAGCAAGATGGCAGCAAAGTAAACGTTAAATAATTCACACACTTCAGACACAATGATGGCATAAACTGCTGAGCAACTTTGGGTTCCTACTGACACAGGAATCAACTTGGGAAAAGGAGTTAAGGTGTGCGACAAATGACAAATCGGGTGTAATGACCAAAAATGACCACTAGAGGGGGATATGCTGTGAAACCCTGGCTACATGCAACAGCCAATGCAGGATCTTGTGGTCACCCGAGTGAAGGAAGGTCGATAAAGCAGAAATATTATGGGGTGCCAACACGGCCCTCTCTATTTACTGATAGCATCCAACGATGACATGAAAACAAACAACCAAAAGCAGTCGTCACCGTGTGGAGTGGCTCCTAATTAATGTGGCTCTGCCGATGGCTCGTCTGACTCGGAGCTCCTCCTGCTGGGCGATTGGAACTCCAGGACTGGGAGGGGCGGGGTCAGTGGCCCTCACTGGCCGGTTTCTTGAGACTTTGGAGGAATAAAATGTCGAGGCCCTTAGCAGCAGCGCCCCCTCTCGACCCGGGATGGTATCACATACTTGAGAAGATCCTCAGACACAAAGGCACAGCAATTTATATAAAATAAAAAAAATTATTATTCTCCAAAAGTTGCTCTTCAATAATGATGAAACTCCATGGAGCACAAAAGTCAAAATGGAGTTGTTTAAAACAATAAGGCAATCCAATGCATATAAGAATCCAAAAACAGACGGAGCCAAAAGGTCAAAAATCCAAAACATCACAATAAACGCAGTCGCCTGAAACTCGAGTACACCGCCAGGAACTGTGGGTAACCCTCACCTTTATAGGGCTGAGGGCGGTCCCTGGTGGTGATGGGCAGGTGGCCCCGCCCCTCATGGACCCACCCACACAACACAAGGCGCACAACTCAAGCACAGAAGACAAAGCAGACAATTAACAAAAGTAAAACTGACAATGAAGAACAAGGACATGAAACCCCAGTGTAGCGGGGGAGCCCACCCTGAGATGTGACACCTGGCGCCTTCTACATGGGACACGACGAGTGACTGCTGTATAACGGAGAAGAGGGTAAGTCGGGAGAACAGACCAGCGCAGACACGGCCTTCACTCCCCAATGGCTACCTGCAGGCTTCGGCCTACGCGGGCCCAAAAATGGGGAGTTGGCTTTAAAAGTTCAAAACGCCAAACAAAACACAAAAACTGACCCAAAAATGAAAAAGAGTCACCTGAACGGCAATCCACAGGGAAAACATCCTTCTAGATAATCTAGAAATCTGTTCGTCCACATTCCAGAGTCGCCTATCCTGAGCAGGGTCAGGTTGGGCACAAGACAGGAACAGCCACCGGGCAGGGCGCCAGCCAATCACAGGACACACACACACACCAATCAGGGCCAGTTTAGCGGTGCAAATTCACCTGACCTGCGTGTCTTCATAATGAGGAGGTAATCCACGCAGACACGGGGAGAACAAGCAAACCCCACGCCGGGAGGACTCGGGACCCCCAACTGCAGTCTCCATGTTTTTGCCCATTGTAAGCCAGCAAGTGAGCCATTTGTGCTTAGTCTGGACTGAGTGGGTGGACACTTGGTGGCACTGCCTGGGGACAGGGACGTCACGTGTGACACCCATTTGTCTCTCAGTGATGGAGTTCTGCGTTACGGCGGTGGTGCACTTCACACACACTTGAGTGCTTACTGAAGTGCTGACGTCATTCTTATCGTACTTCGCTGAACGAGACTTCGGTTTCTGTAAATCTTCAGGTTAACTTCACAGTTAAAGCTTCATAAGCTCTGAAGCACGAGATCCCAAATAAAACGGAACAATTCTGGGCCTTTGTGCCCCCCAACGAGGAGTCCATAACTGCAAGGCCCGCTTTTATTAATTTGACACTTGTAATGCACAAGCCGGGTTTGGTGGGTGCGGTCGGACCCCCCAAGTGCTCTTAAACGTTTGAGTCCAGGAGAAGAATCGGCCGTTGGTGGACTTCAGGGTAGGAGAATGCATGTGAGTGTTGATCAACGGCGTCCCCAAAGCCACCCCACCATCAAACAGGCGATCTGAAGACAATGAAGTCCTTCATAATGAAGAGATGTCTGGAAATTAAAAGCCCCCAATTGCTTACAACCTGTAGACCAAAAGCTGCAGACACAATTGGGGTCAAAGGGGGGCTGACTGGCCCTGCTGCAGACATACAGAAGAAGGCCAAGGCTCTCAGACTTCGATGAAGCCAGCGTACGTGACTCCCCCCCCCCCCCCCCCCCCGCCTATCAACTCTGCCCAGTGGGCGTCCCCCTTCAGAAGTGACTGCCTCTCTGGTAGGTGGCACACAGCACTCTCCTCCTTCTGTTTATGCATTTTAAGACTCGGGGGGCTCCTTAAACAAACAAATGACATCTCTTCCTGGCAGAAGCTAATCCTGCATTATGAGCCCCCCGGTACCTGAGCCATTAGTCCTGTTATCCAATCAGAAGCTGCAGAGGAGCAGAGCCCCTCACTGGCACACGTTGGCGCTCGACAGACCAGGGGTGGACCCCCCAACTCAAACTGCGGACTCCCTCACAGTTGTTCCTCGTCGGCATGAAGCCGTCAGAATGTTTAGGGAACTTGTAAACACCTGACGGCGTGACCCCCGAAGGCCTGTGTCTGAGGGTCCGCCTGCGTTTGCCTTCAGTCGCCGCTGACAGTTGTTTTCCTAAACATCCCGGAGTGGACACGTCTGGACCCCCGCAGCCGACGCCTTTTTTATTCCTCTGTTTTCTGACTGACGTGGCGCAGTGCCCTCTGTTGACTTTGACCAGCATGTTCATGCCACCGTGGGCCAGCTATGCCCTTCTAGACTACTTGTTGGTTTTTTTTATTACCGTTGTCACATGTGCTGAAAAATCAAGCCACCCCAGCCCACCAAATGGACGAGAACGATTACAAATTAAAGAAGACCCCGCTGACATATGAGCAAACACGTCCGCCATGCCAACAGGACGACCTGCCAGGCTCAGTGGGGCCTCCCCAGGCGTTGCTCACTGCCATTCGCTGTTGCTGCTGATGTGGGCGGGCTCTTGTGAGCTGACAACCAATGAGCACTCAGCCAGACAGACGCTGTGCACAATGTGGCCGTAAGGAAGGAGAAAGAACATGAAAGCAGAAGAGAAGCTCGTCTCGTGTCGCCAGCGTCTCGTGTTTGTCGTACTGTGACAGTGGCTGAAGACCCCTTAAAACAATCATCTGGAGAAATCAGAAAACTGTGCCCAGACGTTTGTGAGGTGGCAGACATCTTCAGAGACAACGAGATCCAGAAATGTAATGTGTCCTCCAACTCCAAGTCGTGGCCATTGGGGAATCCTGTTATTGTGGGCACAAGGATCAGAGGACTGGCAAGTGATGCCCTGAGATGGCAGAGACAAAGAGAACCCAGAAAATGAAAATGCAAGTTGAGAAAACCGTCGCTGTCACCTGCCATGTTTTTTATTTTTTCAGCCTTTTCCGTGGCTTTTAAAAAGAATTGAGATGTCACTCTGGGGGGTTTAGAAGTCGGGTTGTTTCTTTGATTCCGGACATTTCTGAAGACGTTATGTTCGCACCATTTTGTTTCTGTTATGGGCGCCGCCAGCGTGGGCTGCTTGTGATGCTGGGTTTGCTACTCAGGAGCCAATGTGTGATGCGTGACGTCTTCAGGTGACAGTTAAAGGGATAGTGTTGTATAAATCCTGACTGTCCAGGTCCAGGTCAGCACTACCACTCCAGGACACGAGAGGGCGCTGCCACCGATGGTATCTCTCTCTCTCTCCACTGACTCCGCCCCTTCCAGTCCTGCAGTGGCACAGAGCGCTGGGCGGAGCTCCAGCTTCAGACCCAAAGCCAACCAGAGGACAGGTGCCTGCTTATTTAGTGGCCCGTAGTCGTTATTAAAAGGGGCAACCCGGCTGGCACTCCAGAATCGAAACAAGCAAACCTCTCGCTGTTATCACCCTTATGAATTCGCTGGTTATGAATTTTCTTTGATTTTGGCTCCTGGTTTTGTGACTCTTCTTCTTCTTCTTCTTCTTCTTCTTCTTCTTCTTCTTCTTCATTTCTCTCTAACATCCTGACATTTCTGGTTTTTTTAATTCCAGTCCTCCCACCTCTGATCATCTTCTGACTCCATCTTGACTTTAAGCTTCTGCCGCTGCCCTTCCCAACTAAATGTCTGTCTCCTCAGAAGAAAAATTTCCAAGGCATTGATTTGTTTTTATTCAGGACGGTGGACATTAGTGACGTCCCCTCACATAGTCACAGGGATGATGTCATCTCATAGTGCGCCTCCATCACCTACGTGACCGGCGAACAACAGAACAAATGGCATCGAAGGCGGGGAATAAAGATGGATGTGATATCATCACCGACCCAATAAATGATAAAGCAAAACACACCTTCATAACATTTAGAGACAGAGTTCACAGTCTGCTCCACGTCTGTACAACATTAGGACCACCAGATACACCACGGCGTGTCGCCACCTGGAGCACCAAACCCCAGAGTGCAGGCCGCGCAGACCAGTGGGCCCACCAGTCCTCACTTCTCTGAGATTTGAAGGTCCTGCTGCCCACCTGAGTCCACACGTGATTAGGGGGACTTTGAGGAGGACATCAGAAGTGTTGTTTGGTATCCCAGCTCTCGTTTTGTCATGAGAGAGAAAGTGTCACCTGCAAAGAAGGCTCTGTGTTGAAATGTGACACTTCATGACAAGAACTTGGTGGCTTCCTCTGCTCCCCACATGACAAGTCAGACCCAATTAAAAGAGGAGACACACGTCGCCACAGTTGTGAAGGCTGCAAGATGAAGAGAAATGTGTGACGCAGCCCACCGACACAGGGAGACCACTGATCAGTAGAAGGTTCGAGAACATAATGTTGTGTCAAGCCAGGATTGGTCCACAGGCAGGATGGGTGTTGGCTTCCTAACTATGAGGTCCCGTTAATCCAAAGGGTACCACGAGGATGATGAAGGCCAGCCTAAGTACGGGAGTACGCCAGTAGCTCCAGAGACACAAGAATGACTGAGCCACCTGATATCACAGAGTATTGGATGTCTAGACCTTCTAGAAGAATGGCATCCAGGTGGCATCGTCACAGCCACTTCTGTTTTTGACACATTTAACAACCAATATAGAAAATGTCACTCAGTTCTGAGTTCTCTGCTGCACCTTCCACTTTCTAACAAACCATCTAGCATCTTCAGATGACTGTGTTCTTCCCAGTTGATTGTGGGGTCCGTCAGGGGTCTGTTCTGCTCTTACTCTGTTCAATGCTGGCATGGACTGGGTGGCGGGCAGGATTGTGGGGTCCAGCGGCTGGGGGGCATCTGATGGTGAAGAGAGATTCACTGATCCTGACTTTACCGACGATGCTCAGTGGAGGCTCTGATGGTGAGGAGTCTGAGGGTCTGGGCTGGCGAGGGTCCTGACAATAAAACCAAAGAGCCAGGCCTTTACTGACCTCCTGGGCACGGCCATCAACAGTGTGTGTGTCTGCAGAGAGAGTGTCGACCTCGTCATCGAGAAGTTTACTTACTTCGGTGGTGACATCCATGTGACTCTGGTGACTCTTCCTATAAAATCAGTAAACAGACTGGGAGGGCATGGAGGGGGGGTCATGAGGTCTCTGGAAATGGGTGCGTGGTGCCCCCAATATCTCTGAAAAAGGACGAAGGTCCAAGTCTTTAGAGTCCTGGTGCTCCCTGTATGTGAGACATGGATGCCAACCAGTGACCTGAGATGAAGACTGGACTCCTTCATGTGTGTCTCTTCAGAGGGTCCTTGGGTCCCCCTCTGGTTTGACTTGAGTCCCGAATGAGTCACATGACCTGCATTGTGAGGGAGCGTCAGTAACGGCACTACGGCAACGTGGCGTGATTACCTGAGGCTGACCCAACTCATTGGCGAGGACCCGAGTGGCAAGACCAGGCCAAGGGGACACCCACGTAACACCTGGCTGTGGCAGATAGAGGGTCACTTCTGGCAGGTGGGACTGGGCTGCATGTCTGCCTGGGGGGTTGCCAACCAGGATCCTGAGCTGTTTCATCGTGTGGTGGGTGCGGCAGCACTCTGTACCAGTGCAGGCCCCTCAACCTGACCTGACCTGATCTTGAGATGAGAGAAGAAAGAAAGTGTTTGAACCAGAGAGCAGTCCACCTGCCTTCATCCTGATGGTGACCACAGGGGGACAGGCAGAGTACAGGCTGGTCAAGGTGGCCAGGTGGCAAACATTTGGGATACTCAGGGCCACATAGAAAGTCCTGCGGTGAGGACAGGGGCACCATCAGACGCTTCCACAACAAACCAGCCAGATGTCTGTGGTTCTCCAATGTGAAGACCACTTTCTCACCATTTGTGCAAAATCCACCAGTGCTCCCTTTGTCCTTGTTGAAGAAACTAACAGCTGGGATTCTCTGCTCTAATTCTTGTCCTAATTTGAAGCCCCTCAATCTGGTCACCTGCTAATCTTCATTCATTTAAAGGTTCCCCTCCACCAGTCGTCCCCCTCAATCGCTCTCCATGGTCCTGAGTCCACCCAGTTGCTCTCCTCTGGACTTTCTCCAGTGCTGTTATGTCTTATTGTGTGAGACTCCAAGCGTGCACAAAAGTCCGGGGGGGCTCACTAGTGCGTTTGGTAGACTAAGGAGGTCCTGCCCTGATGCCAGTGTCTATGCCACTCTCCGTGGTCCTGAATCTGCCTAGTTGCTCTTCTTTACTCCGAGTACTCCAGGGGAGACCACACTTGGGTATTGTAAGATTGGCGCTATATTGCGCCCGACCCGACACAGATTGACACTGAGGCACGTGTGAAATAGAGCAAAATATTTATTTTCCTTCACCTGTGGGGCACGTGAACCCCACTGGCAATGCACAGACCCAAACAACACACACACGTTACTCCAAGCACTTCTCTTTCTGGCACCACCAATCCTCCCAGTTAGCCTTGTCCTCCTCCACCCGACTCTGGCCGCTGAGTGCTGGTCGCTGGCTCCTTTAATAGTCCACCCAGAAGTGCTCCAGGTGCTTGATCGCCAAGTTCCGGCTACACCCTCAGGTTCAGGAGTCCCAAATACAGCACCCCCTGGCAGTGCCTGCGGGACCCAACAGGGCTGCACCCAACTCCATTTCCCATGGAGCCCTGCAGGAAACCGAGGCACCACTCCAACCCAGCCATCTGGTGTCCAGGGGGAGGTATTGCCCTGTTCATAGGCTGCTCCTCCTTAATATAGTGTGCGGGGGCGTCCTGGCTGGGCATGGACCCCGGCCGCCTGCTACATTATTTTATATTTTTTATGTATTTTTTATATTTGCCCACTGACGATGCCAGCTGGCCTTGAGCACATACTACAAGTGTGATGGCCGGGCTGAAGTTTCTGCGCCTGGCACCTCTAGGAGACCCTCTGCCCACTGCTTTCTCTTCAGTTTACCCCCCCCCCCCCCCACTTTGATGCCCTGCCCTTTCCCGGCTTACAGCCCCCCAACTGAATATTATGTTTAGCTCCAAATGCAGAGTAACAGAGGAGCTGCCCGGGTACGCGGCTTCGGTGGCACGTCTTGCATTTCAAGTACTCGAGAAGCCTGCAGTGAAATGCATAATCAGTCAGGGGGTCCGCAGCGCAATGCAGAAGGTGTCAGATCAGCTGGCCGTGACGTCAGTCTGCTGGTGGTGCCCACTCAACTCTGCTCTTGTTGTAAAAGGCCTCCTATTCTGTTAAGGTTGCCGTTTTTGCACCTTGATGGCCTCGGTGGTCTCTCTCAGACCACTTAACAGGCAACTCCAAAGGCTCTTGGCCTGGGGTGAAACACAAAAAGCTCAGGTCATGTGGGCCCTCAGAAGTCCCTCCATCATCTTATTTCTGATGAAAGTCTTAGGGGTACAAAGGGCATCCTGGCAGACAGGAAGTGCCATATCTGGAAGGGGCATCGGTTCACAAGTGGCTACTCAAAGGTGTCTGGTGGGCTTTGATTAACAGCAGTGAAATCTCAAGATGATGTGAGCCACCTCACTGAACTGGGGAGAAGGTGAAAACTCCATACATGAAACACACTTGGGAGTCCAGGTGCCATGTTGTGCCAGCACCAGCTGCTGTGCCAGTCACAATTAGAAAGCATCACAAGTTCAACTTATCATACAAAAGTACAAGTCAGTGCACAAGTTCTCCTCCATGTTAGACAACAGAGGGGGTGAGGGTGTGGGACGATGGTGGGCGACTTTGTCATGTGCTGCAGAGGGGACAACTGAGAGGAGGCTGGACTGGGTGGACAACACCAAGCAGGTGGCCACTTGGGTTCTTCATTGTGTGGACGTTCTGCCAACCCATTGTGGCCGGTGGGCAGTGCAAGGCAATGGTCTGCTGGGGTATTCATGCTGGACCCTTAAATATCTTGACCAGCAAAGCCAGGGTGACAGTGGCACATGAGGGGATGGCAGCCATCATGACAAACGCTGCCCACACTTTCGGCTACATGGAGCACAAATAGTCAGCGGCTCATTCCGTTGTTTTGTCCTAGGGGGCGCTACAGCCATTAGACTTATTAGAGACATGGAGGGGAGTGGGAGTGGGCTTTGCCCATTATGGTTGCCTTCACTCTGGCCAGTAATGTGCAGGGACATGTGGCATGAAACATGCAGTGGAGGGACTGAGGATCTGTCACTTGTGTTTGGGATGGCACTTTGATGGCAGGCACTTGATGGGCTTTGTGAAGTTCAGTGAAGTTTTACGTATCTGGTAACTCTAGAGAGCTCCGCTCTGATCTATCTGTCCACAGGTCTTCTATATAGCGCCTTTGCTATCTTTGATATAGCACCTTTCCTATCTTTTATATAGCACTTTTCATGTCTATTTCTTTACCTTATATAGTGCCTTTCCAATGTATCTACGAATGGAGTGGTGAAAACTCGATGTTTGTGACAACTGAATCTCCTTCCACTTGTCACTCCTTTCTGTGACATTTTACTTTTTTGCCACATATTATTTTTTATTCAGTTCATTTTTGAAAACACATTAAATCAAAACACAGCCACACTGGAGCAGTGACAGTCTGCGGGTCACAGGTGTTCTCAGTGACATCACACAAAGTAAACAAAACCCCCCCGTGTACCCCCCTCCCATACACAGCTCCACTAGTTTTCATGGGCACAGACTGAACTTGTGCCCACTGTGCCATCAGCACCCAGTTTGTTGTGATGTAAATGTAAGGAAATCGTCTTAAAAGGGGGTCCGCCGAGTGGGCACGTCTGCATTTGAGCAGAGCTCCATCCATCACAAAGTAGTCAGACAAACTTAATTGATTTGGAAATGTCAGAGGGCAGCCCACCCGGCTTGCCCAGTATACCCAGGCCTCCAAACAGCACATCAGAGCCCCCTTCGACCAACAGTCCAAATGGTTTAAAACTTGAATTTCTTTTTCTTGGTAAATGGCAGCCAGTGAAGAGCAGAGACTTTCACCTTGACGTGGTGCACAATCCCAGCTGCAATGAGGGGGGGATAATTGATGCCGTCTTTGTCACCGGGGCCATACGAGGGCTGCTTTGCTATGTTTAAAGTGAAGACAATTACGGAGACGGCCCGCCGGGTGGGCTCTCCTGCTCTGTGCAGTGTATTCTGCGTGACCTTTAGCCCCTTTTGGAGAAGATGAAAGTGATGACTGAAATCAGACAATCAGAGCAGACGGGCGCAGCAACAAACAGTTAAATGACAGGAGTCAAGGTCACTGCTCACCGCGGACCCCCTAACTGAGCGAGCGGTCTTCTTGACATAGCACTTGACCTTCATTGCGGGCACCATGTGCGTTTGGATGCAGATGTGTTGCTGTTACAGGGGGCCATAATTTTGGTGCCGTGACTGGCTGAGAGTCATCCAGTGGGTAGAAGGTGAAAACTCCACACATGAAACACCCTTGGGAGTCCAGGTGGCATGCTGTGCCAGTCAAAGAAGTGGTGGGACTGACCCTGTCACCTCTATAAAAATGGCAATGCAGCCCACCAAACTCCTAAATGCTGCCTGGTGACCCAGCTCAGTTCTATAGTTGCATTGTCATCGTGTGATGCGGTGGGGGATCTGGAGGGGTCTCCTGGGCACCTGCTGCCAAGTCAAATTGACTCTAACTGTAAATATGGAGATGTGCCACTCAGAGGTCAGGACAGAAGGGACATTTAAGGGGACAGTGTGAGCCCAGCATGATGTGAAGGACAAGGTCACTGAATTGGGCTCTGAACTGGCGTTTAAGTTGGTGAAAGCTCAGCAGATGTTGTTGGGTGCCTCCTCTCTGTATAGTGCCACCCATTCCATCATCTGGCCAGTGTACATTGTCCATTCCGTTATGTTTTCAATTAAAACTTCATTTTATTTCACGCTTTGTGTTACGATCTGCAGGACTGTCAAAAACTCAAAGGTGGAGGCCTGCGCCCAAACTGTAGAGGCAGGCGTCACGTCCTGCACAGGCCCAATGACAAACACGCCACAGAAGAAGATAAGAAGGGGTCGGGAGATCGGGGAACCTCGTGCCATGGAGGGTACCACTTGTCTGAGCTGAAAATGGAGGCGTGTAGACGTCACATGGACAGCATGAGTGACACTGCGGCGCTCCGCTGGCTTCCTGTGGTGGGCTCCTTTCCTGGAGGGCTGTCATGAGGCCAGGTGGGATGTCGGTCTTCAGATGGGACTTCCTCTGATCTGGGAATGGGAATTGTGGTTCTAAATGGTGTAACCAGCTTAAAGACCCTCACGTCCTGCCTAGAAAGAAGCAGCAAGCAGGTGGCCATGTGACGTGACCAGAGGATGAGACGTAAAAGCGTAAGTGAAGTGTCCATTAGTGACAATCAAGAAAACAACAAGATGAGCACAAAGGGGACGAAAGGAGTCCCAAACACAAACCCACAAAGCAAAGCGAGCAAGAACCTCAATAAACCCGCCATGTGCCAGTCTGCCCGCGGAGCGTCTTGTCTGTTTTGTCCAATTTTGCGGCATTTATTTCTGTGAATGTTTCTTATGGTTTATTACACATTGTGTGTAATTGGAGGAGGCCTCGATTATGCCCCACGTGTTTTGTGGGTGGTCCCCCCTGCCAATCTCTACCCCCTTACATTGGTGGGCCTTCTGCAGTTCTTGGCACCTCCTGCGCTGGCGAGTCGAGTCTTTACTTGTGCCCTGCTGGGCCTTTGGCTTTTGTGATTTCTGCCATTTTTGATCCTGTGCTCAGACAATTCCTATTGAGCTCTTAGGAGCTTCTTGTTAAAATAAATCTTCTATTTTCTAAAGATTCTCTTAGGCCCCTGTAGTGTGTGACCGGGTGTCTTGCCCGGCCGGGACACCTCCACACTGGGAGGACCAGGGTAGCAAGCGTGGCCAGACCATTAACCCCCTCCCCCTCCCCCCCCGGGTTGCAGCGGTGCTTTGGACTCCCACGGGGCTTCATGGGAGTTGGAGTTTGGTGCAGCCCTGTTGGGATCCGTGGGCGCTGCCAGGGTGTGCTGCTGAGCCCTTATGGGGCAGTTCTTCTGCCACACTCGGAAGTGGAAGTCATCAGGCACCTTATAAAAGGAGCCAGCAGCCACTACTCGGCGAGCCAGAGTCGGGAGGAGGAGGAAGACAAAGCTTGACCAGAGGAGTGGAGGAAAGGATTAAAGAAAGAGAAAAGGAGGAAAAGAAAGAAAAGGACAACGTGGGAAATGGGGAAGGAAAAAGAAATAAATAAAACATGTGTGCCTTGAACTTGTGTCCCACACTTGTCTGTGTCGGGTTCAGGTGGCAATGCCAGCCTGGGTGTTCCACAACCCTTTTATATCTAGTCGGAGTTTGGACAGTAAAGGCCCCCTTATAGGGCAACTTTTGATAATAATTTTTGGTACAAAACTAGAAAAATCAACCGGCGGGCAGCAACAGGAGACAGAAACAGCGCCACCTCCTGGAGCTCCACATACAGCATTTAGGAAATGGCACAATTAAATGAACGGTACGTAAATCAAATTACAGAATAGAGAAAGACGTCACAAGAAAAGCCCCAGCACACGGGTTCAACAGCCCACACTTACAGCTCCCTCGCCACACTGTGCTGCCCTTCTGTCTGTGGCACTGTGGGGGTCTATCCTGAGCCCTGCGGTAAAGTGGGGTCCGCACTTGCGTCTTGGTAGGTGGGGACGTGGTAGTGGCCCCCCCCCTACATTAAGCACACAGGTGTAGGATGATCCATGAGCCTGATTGGAACCAGGAGCTGCTGATTGCCCAGCTGTGCCATGTCCTCATTTTAAAAGGAGAGAATCGAGAAAAGATGAGAAAAGGCTCAGTGGAGAAAGAAAGAAAGAAAGAAAGAAAGAAAGAAAGAAAGAAAGAAAGAAAGAAAGAAAGAAAGAAAGAAAGAGGAGCCGCCAATTCCAAGAGCTTTTTAAACAGGACTCTGTTCTGTCAGTGATTTTTTTTGCCCCCTTTTAATTTATTGGATTATTTTAACCTCCACTTAACGCCTTCGATTATCGATGATTTATTTATTAACGTACTGGCTCACCGCACGATTCATATGGACGCTGTTTTTTAATAAAAGCACTGAACACTTTTGCACCTTCCCCTTCGTTCTCATTTGTGCAGATCATCCCGGTCGTGACCTTCGGCGGTCTCAGGTTCAAGAGGCTCCCAAATGAGAAGAGGGACCCTCACCGTCACAAGCCCACCCGCATTCTCAATCTGCTGACATTCCTTCATATTAAAAGGTGAGCCACCACAGCTCTGCAGATGACACGCAGCTTTACTTAGCGATGACACCATCAGATGGCGCGGAGGCTCTGTGCCCTCCAACCCAGCGTCTTACCAGCTTTACACAATGGATGAGGCGGAGATTCCACAAACTAAACAAGGAATAATTTTAGTTGTCAGCAGAAATAAAAAGGGTGAGGGCTTTAGGAATAAACTTGAACACTCAGCCTTACAAATCAAGACAGAAGTAACAGTGTACAATACACGATACAATACACGATACAATACAATTTATTGTTGTATAGCCCAAAATCACACAAGGAGGGCCGCAATGGGCTTTAACAGGCCCTGTCCTGCCTCTTGACAGCCCCCCAGCTTTGACTTTCTACAAAGACAAAGAAAAACTCCCAAAAAAATCAAAAGACCCTTGTAGGGAAACCTTGGGAAAGGCAATTCAAATGGAGACCCCTGTCCAGGTAGGCTGGGTGTGCAGTGGGTGTAAAAGCAAAGGGGGGGGGGGGTGTCAACACAATACACAGAACAGAACAAATCCTCAATACAATATAATAGTTCAATAAAAATATGACAAGTACAGAGCAGAATTCAACAGCAGATGACATCCCATAATAGGATTTGGATTTGTTCAGAGTCCTGGAGACCTCGGCCATCAAGCTGCCTCCCCCATTGGCTATTCCACAGCTGAATCAGTGCTGGGCCGGCCAATCCGATGAAAGGACTTTTCTACCTGACGATTCCTGCGATCCTCCATCAGGGATGACTTTACCTTAGGTGGGCAGACAACTTGGCAGGTGGGCCGTGGCACCAAGTGGCACATTTGAGTACCGAGTAGAGAAACAGAATAGGTGAGGGTGAGTATCCAGTTCTAAGTGTCATGTGACTTCTGTTTTAGTTCTAATGACAGTCTGCACAGTTAATCAGCAGCTCTAGTCAGGGTGTGCTGAACTGAAGTCGTGAGTCTCCAGACAGGATTTGAAAGCTGACACTGAAGGGGCATCTCTTATAGAAGCAGGAAGACCACCGCACAGTTTAGGGGGGCCCTGGAACTAAAAGCTCAACCTCCCCCTGTTATTTTATTAATTCTTGGAATCATAAGCAGATTGGCATCTTGAGATCATAATGTACTTCTGGTTTGTAAGTCATGATAAGTTTAGACAAGTAAACCGGACTGCGGCCAGTTAAAACTTTATATGTTAAAAGGAAGATTTTGAAATCTGCCCTAAACTTAACTGGGATCCAGTGTAACGACTCTAGGACCGGAGTGATGTGTTTGTGTTTTCTTGTTCTTGTAATAATCCTGCAGCAGCATTTTGGATTAGCTTAGTTGTCATCGTCAATGAGTGATAAACTTCAAGGCGCATATTAACTTGATTACTCAGACACACTGCAAACCTCTGCAGACCTTTTAAAACGAGTCAAGATGCTCAAAAACGAACACACGTCTCTGTTTCAGATGCCCACAGGACTACCTGAGGAAGACAGAAGGTGACTGCAGTGAGTCCAAAATGAAGATCTGAGCACATCACCAGAGTCTTAGCATCAGGACATTGGTGACCAGTGGCCTTTAGAGCTGATTTTAAAATACTGTCAATTGTATATAAAGTTGGGAATAATCCTGAACCTCCTTATATCTGGGAATTCCTCTCCCTTTACATTCCCAGTCATGGAAGTGCTGAGGTGGCCCTTTGTAGTCACATGGAAAAAGTCTGAAATTCTAAACCGATATCAGAGATCCACCAGGCTAATACTGAGGAGCAGGTGAAAAACTCCCTAAAAGGCCATCGTTTCCAGTTAGATTTCTCATAACTGCTGTTTTTGTGCTGGTTGTTAATACTTTATACTAGGCAATGAAATACCAGTTGCAGACCAGTAACTGCACTGGTTTTGTAATATGCAGAAACTACAGAAGAAAAGGAGAGGAGACTCTTTAGTCTAAGGAGACTGCAGTCCCTAAGCATGGGAAGTGACATCCTTCACATGCCCACCATCTCAGTGACAGCCAGAGTGGTCTGCTGGGCCAGAAACATCACTTCAAGGAGAAGCCCCCCGAAATCAACAAGCTCATAAAGAAGGCAAACTCAGTTATGGGACATCCTCTGGACCCCCTGGAGGAAGCAGTGGAGGAGCAAGAAAATGAAGACAAAGGTATCTGTCTATGATCTGTCTTTGCGATATCTGTGTATCCACCAGACACTTTAAAATATCTACAGTGATCATTATAACTGAATTATCTATCATATATTACCCTTCAAATCTATCTATCTATCTATCAATCATATATTACCCTTCAAATCTATCTATCTATCTATCAATCATATATTACCCTTCAAATCTATCTATCTATCTATCTATCTATCTATCTATCTATCTATCATATATTACCCTTCAAATCTATCTATCTATCTATGTCATCCTGCCAACTACACTAAAATATCTATCTATCTCTCTATCTCTCTATCTATCTGATCCTGTTGACTACGCTAAAATATCTATCTATTTATCTATCTATCTAATCCTGCCAACTGCGCTAAAATATCTATCTATCTATCGATCATATATTACCCTTCACATCTATCTATCTATCTATCTATCTATCTATCTATCTATCTATCTATCTATCTGATCCTGCCGACTACACTAAAATATCTATCTATCTATCTATTTATTTATCTATCTATCTATCTGATCCTGCCAACTACGCTAAAATATCTATCTATCTATCATATATTACCCTTCAAATCTATCTATCTATGTGATCCTGCCAACTATGCTAAAATATCTGTCTATCTATCTATCTATCATATATTACCCTTCAAATCTATCTATCTATCTTATCCTGTACGCTAAAATATCTATCTATCTATCTATCTATCTATCATATATTACCCATCAAATCTATCTATCTATCTAATCCTGCCAACTACACTAAAATATCTATCTATCTCTCTATCTATCTGATCCTGCTGACTACACTAAAATATCTATCTATCTATCTATCTATCTATCTATCATATATTACCCTTCAAATCTATCTATCTATGTGATCCTGCCAACTATGCTACAATATCTATCTATCTATTACATAGTGTCTTTCACATCTATCTATCCAGTTGTCTGCCTTTCTTTTCTTCCATCTCTCTGTCACTTTAAAGATCTGCCATTGTTACCAGCCTCTACTTCTCTCTGTTTTGTCACCCAGTTTTCTGTCATGTCTTTCTCTGATCGACGTTCCCTGCTGCCACCTGTGATGTTGGAAGGCCCGTGGTTTCCCCAAATCGTGATGAGATCCCTTGTATCTTATCTTTAAGGTGCATGTAAACAATAAGCAGAGGTCTGAGCCCACGTGTGTCTGTCATGTGCTTTGGGACGTCACTGGACTTCCGGTCCTTGAACCCCTGCAGGTGTTTTTCTTTTTGTTCTTTTTCATCAGTTTTCAGATTTCTTGAAAGAGTTCCTCACCTGAGCCGAGCCCCAGACTTACTTACCGTTCATCACTCCAACCTGAGCTCAGCTAATTGTGACTTAACTCCCGCTTAGGGACTCCGCCGATTCTTAGCCTTGCGTGTTTATTGTCATTTTTTGACGTTGTGATTTGTCCTCTGAGGTCTTGTTGGGCACTTTGAGCTTCATGTTACTTCTGTAGAAGCAGTGAGTCGCTGATGTGGCTGTCGCTGCACTCCGAGTTATTTCAAGGAGAAGGCGCCTTTCCAGGATCCTAACACAGCACGTGAAGCTCAGGGTCCAAACCCCAAGTTTCTCTTCACGTCTCCATTTGTGTTGTGAAGAATCACAATTAAAGTCATCGTCACATTTCATGGAAAGTTTGGGATGCCGGACCACCAGAGTCTAATAAAAGCCAATATGTCACAAAAACACGCTCTCCTAAAGTGTAAAACCATACAGCCGTGGGTTTTATTTACTGCCTCCCCGTCTGCAGCGTTTAATTTGGAGAAAATTACAGACAAGTGCCACATTCTTGGAAAGGACTGGCGACTACAAGCATATTTAGGCAATGGCAAGATCAAAAAAGCAGAAGAGGGAAAAACAAGTCTGAAAGAAGAATATCCGGAAATGCAGAAGAGCGGCGGGGCGCCCCAGTGCGAGTCCGGCAGAGGCCCGAGCTAAAACTCATCGAGGCGGGCCGCCTCAAATCCCCCTTAATAGGTGAGTGAATCCCCGCGCCTTCTCCTCTCGTCTCTAATGGATGTGTCTCGTTAAGGGCAGTGGGGAGAATTTGCAATTTCCTGGGATGCGTTTTGTAAAACAGCTGGCTGCCTAGCCAGAGATTAAGGTAAATTCTGCTAAGGACTAAAAGTTGACTTAGAGCATTAAGAAGGATTAATGTTTAGCTGCGCTGAAGCGGCCGCGCTAGGTTAGCATGTTTACGCAGCGCCGGAGCTCACAATTAATCCAAAATTAGTAGAAAAGATCAACAGCGGCTACTCCGGCGTGCCGGCGCGGGCTTAGACTCGTAATGAACACGCACTTTGGGGCGACGTGCGCTCAAGGTCACCGGCTGTCCAGGCGGCGGAAGACGGGCAGTCGACAAGAGAAGAAGAAGAAGAAGAAGAGCAGCCCGCGTGCCAACCTCAAATCAAAAGGGCACAGAGGCTCCAGTCGATCCTTATGCTGCCTTTTATCCGAGTCACAAAATCCATTAAGTCTCTTGAACTGCCATTAAAGCGAGCCATAAAATCGGCAGACCCTCAGGGCCACGCGGCTTTAAAGACCCCTTCAGCTCGACTTGTGACAAACTGCGAGGGTCACTTCTGAGGGTCATTGACAACGGGTTAGTCTTTTGCTTTTTGCTCTCCCGATAAGGTGCAATTTCTTTTCTTTTTTTTTTGGGACAAATTATGGGGTCAAACACGGGATCGTAAAAAAAAAACCAGTCGATCGCCAGGTAGAGCTGAGCACCTAAAAAGAAACGCCAGGGGTCAACTTGGAGGGTCGATCGTTAAAAACAAACAAACAAAAAAAAACCCACCCGTGTCATCTTCCGGTAAAAGTGAAACGAGCGGCACTCCGCGAGGGTTTGGGTTTGGAATTCTTATGAGAAAACGTCGGGATCACTCGGGGCGATCGTACAAACGGATATCAGGTTATGGTGCTTGGCACAAACTCTGGGGTCAAACCCAAGGATGATAAAGATGTTTGTCGTCGTTCGCTTTTTGCTTGCCTGGTAAGATGGAATTCTGCTGACAGAACTTTTGGGTGGTCTCTCTCAAGAACCATCAAGGTGGTCTTTGCCTTTTTTGCTTGCTAGGTTAGTTGGAATTCTTATGATTAATAATAAAAAAAAATCAAAATTACATAAAATCAGCTGCAATGCTATAAAGACACCAATAAGAGAACAGCCACAAATGAGGATATTTTAGTTTACTCAGCCTGTGTTTCAGAAAGATCTTACACTTGTCAAGTGGAGGTCTTCTATCTGTCCAGCGCAGGTTTTCAATCTAGTGCCCCCCAAATAGGGGAGAGGACCCTTCAACAGAACTGTAGATGCTCAGCCTGAGAAGTGCTTTGAAAACTTGAACCTTTGGTGAGGGTTACTGTGCGTGTCCCTCCTTCAGCCTGTGTGTTCATGTGTTTAAATGAGATGAGAAAATAAATCCTCTGCCCTTACATTCTGGTGCAGGTCTGGCCCTGATGAAGGGGGGCGTCCCGAAACAAACAAGCATGGTGAAGAATCGCTAACAGGACTTGGACACTGTTGGTTGTAATGACCCTCTGGACTCTGTTTCTTATTAGTAGTGGTCACTTACCTGCCCTTCCTATTGTTCAGAATGGTTTAAAATGGTGGAAGCCGTTGAGCTCAACGAATAATGAAAAAAAAAAACATTGTACTTAAGTAAAGATAAAATCTTTGTGAAAAGGAATTTGGGTAAACTAAAGTGTAATCGTTTGTGAGAAAAGGAACCTCGCTGTCCTTGAATTTCTATCTTTATGGAATTCTTACAACACATTACACGTCGTGTTACTCCAGAGAATTGAGGACCTGCTTATCATCTCTTGTTGTTTTTGGAATTCATCTCATGGTGTCCCATAGGGTCAGTCCTGGAAATTATACATACATAGATAGAGTCAAAGGCACTATATAATAAATAGAGTGAAATGCATTAAAAGATAGATGGATAGATAGGGTTAAAGGCACTACATAATAAATAGAGTGAAAGGCACTATAAGATAGATAGATAAATAGATAGATAGAGTCAAAGGCACTATATAATAAATAGAGTGAAATGCACTGTAAGACAGATGGATAGATAGGGTTAAAGACACTATAATAAATAGAGTGAGAGGCACTATAAGATAGATAGATAGATAGATACAGTCAAAGGCACTATATAATAAATAGAGTTAAATTCACTATGAGATAGATAGATAAATAGATAGATATAGGAAAGTCACTATAAGATAGATAGATATATAGTGCATTTCCTCTATCTATCTAATAGATAGATGGATAAATAGAGTAATAGGCACTATATAATAGAGTGAAAGGCATTATAAGATAGATAGATGAAAAGCGCTATATGATAGATAGATGAGAGGCGCTATATAACAGACAGGTAGTGCCTTTTATCTATCTATCAATCTAGCAAACAGGTAGATAGATATGAAAGGCGCTATATAATAGATAGATACGAGTTGTTTCTTGAAATCTGTGGTAAAATGGTACAGTTTTCACATTGAGTTGTCTTGCTGGCAGCACAATGAAGGGAGGAGAAGTCGAGTTCATTCCAGGAGGACTAGCAGGATCAGTTTGTAACAAACCGCAGACTCGGGTGCAAGTGACCGGAGTGGCGACTTCACTGTTATTTCTGATTCGGTGGTCTTTAGCAAGCAGCTGTCTGTCCCATTTGCCTGCACCTGTTGGCCTTTTTGTTTGTTTGCTTGCCCCAGTTCTCCCAGTTTCATTTGCTTCTACTTCAGTTCAGTGCTCTCATGGTGTCCTCTTTCTCCTCCTTGTTGCCCCACATGGCGCTACACACCTACAAACGCTGATCTCTAAAGTTCTTAGTAGGTTCATTTCTTTAACAAAACTCGGACACTTCTATGTGAGATGTCATCATCGTCATCTTCTTCAGCAGACCATTCTAGCTGATGATGTTCAGTGTGTCATTTCCTAGGCGTCTGTTGGTGGCTATCAAGTCCTCTCCTGGGTTATGGGTGCACTACACAGATGATGAGGATGATGATGATGATGATGCCGCGCCATTTCTCAGCTATGGTGCTGTTTTCTTAACATTTCAATGTCATGTCTTCTTAGAGACACAGCCAGCTTATCTTTTTGCTGTTGGAGTGTGCCAGCTAATCTTGTCCTGCACATGGTCCTCCAGTTCTCCAGGGGGCGATGTTTTTAAGCTTCATGCAGTCTTTGATGTGATCTTTGCAGCATTTCTTTGGTTACCCATGGGGTCTGTGGCCCCCCACATGTTCACCATAGGAGATTTCACCTGACTTGTTGGGTTTATCCGTCTTTGTGACCTGATCTGCCCACCTTAGCCGTGCCTTCAGAGTTGGGGCTTCAGTGTTTACTTTGCTTGCTCCATCAAAGACCCCCAGGTTTTTCACCCTGTCCTGTCATTTGATGTGGAGATGTTTGAGTCGTTTCACGTGCGTTCTGCACAGCGTCCTGGTCTAATGGCCATGAGGAAGGCTGCTTATACAACGGCTTTGCACCCTTTGATGTTTCCGTTGTTCATGACACGTGTGTGCAGATGACCGAGGGGTTAACTGGATTTGCCGATGGGGGTCCCTTCTGTTTTCTGTCCATTGATCCTTCTGCTCAGATGGGACTTCCAAGGTGTTTAAAGTGATCCATAGAGCTGACATCTGGCATATGTGACCAAGTAGTGAGGTGGACAGTAGGACTTTGGGGACTTCCAAAATGAGACTTGCTGTTATTTTAGAACAGTGAAGGTGACAGGACTGGTGGGATCCGTTGGGTTGATTGGCCTGTCGATTTCCAGATTGTCCTCATGGTCTAATTTAGCTACGTTCCAATGATTGTGACCTTTAGAAGAGGTGTGACAGCTCCTGGTGCAGCATTAGTGAAAGACCTCTCGTTCTGGTGGGGCCACATAGCTGGGCAGCAATGGCAAACTTCTTACCAGGGGGCTGAAGATCATGTGTTAAGAGGGCACAGTCACCTGCAATTCCACACTCAACAGTCTCCATGTCTTTGACTTTGCTTTGAGTCTTTTCAGGGTGAATACCTCAGGTGGGCATCATAGTCGAGATCATGAAAGACATGAGACAGGATGGGTGTGAAGAGCAAATCAGAGGGCACCTGTGCCAGGGGGACCTATAGTATCTCTGCCATAGGTCCTTTGATATGTCAAAGTGGTTTGAGAGTTCTGTGCCCACTGTGCCCTCCTCAAAGAGAGGAATAATTGTGACATATCTCAGTGGGCAGTCAAGCTTTTCTAGGGTGGTCCACAGTGATGCTCGAGTCAATGAGCACTGCATGCCCATCCAGATCTTCCAATCTGTGTTGCCTCTCCAAGAAGATCAGCTCAGTGGTGCTGCGTCCTGACCTAACAGCATACAGGGTCTCTGGGCAGGAGGTGACGGGGTGACGCAGGGTGACACTGCTGGGGGCTTTTCCTGTGTTTATAAAGGAGTGAGATGCCCCTTGTCGTCGTCACAGCCAGCTCTTGTTTTTGAAGAAAGGGACACAATCATGACGTCTGTGAAGTCCCCGCCGTTTGCTAATTGGGATGTTGTGGACCACGTTGCAACACTTCTGGGCCTGCTGCCTTAAGCACTTTAGGTGGGATACCATCCATGCCAGGGGTCTTTCCAGAGCTTGTCTGGTTTATTGAATCCAAAGTGCGGGCTGCGGCTCGGGGGTCCACAGTTGGCTCTTCTGGTGGACTGGTGAGGAGCTTAGAGAAAGTCTCTCTCTCTCTCTCTCTGATGTTTTCTGTGGCCTTCAGAAGGAAGCAGTAGGGTGGTCCTTGGCTTTGAGGGTCTGCAGCCCGTATTTAATGCTTGGAAACATTTCCTTTGAATTGTCTGAATGACCGTAGTGTTGGGCCTCCTCTTCCTTTTTGTCCCACCAGCTTTCTGGGATCCTCCAAAGTCCACATGGCGCTTTACCATGAAGGCTTTTCTCTTTGTTCTGCCGTTCAGTCCTTGTGAGCGTAACATGAAAGTCTTTAAAAACGTGAAGTCTGCAATATGAAAGACAAAAAAAGGAAACAAACACCTAAAACCATTTCCATCAACTCGAGGGGGCGCTAAGGCTCTGCTACAAGATGTCTGCTCACAAATCTCGAAAACGGACATCAGAGTTGCACTCCTACCCAGTTGGGCCGCACCACTTCGGGGGTCAAGTTACCAAAGTTCTGAAGTTGGTGAAGACTTCTTCTCCTGGTCCTTTCTCATTAAGGAGACCCCTGGGGTCCAAGCGCTGAGCTCACATGTTGTCTCTTTGGGTTCCCCACCGTCACAGGGTTACTGGAGTGCCTTGCGATGGACTGGCGCTCCTTTGTGGATTTCGTGTTCCTTCGATTGGACTGCGTGGGTTCATAAGATGGACGACCAGACAGATTTTCGTAACGTTTTCACGTCTTTTAGTTCTTCAGTGCGAGCCGCAGACTTAGTAAAAGCTGAAGTTGTGTTGTTGTCTTCCGAGTTTTCTTTTTTTGCCCCATGAGCAGCAGGCCGAGTGGGGTGGCGAGGGAGTCACAGGGTGTTTCTGACAGGCCGCTGGTCCTCCTTGTCTTTACGTCTGATGCGCCGTTTTCTCCGCATATGAGTACGTGTGACTTTGCTTCCATCTCCTTATGACGCGTGACCTTTGAGCAGCGCCTCTGATAAAGCCTCTCATGTCCAAAACAAATGAGTTGTTTGGGCCTCGCCGCTCTGCGCTGCGCTCCGTCAAGTGTTCTTCATCTGCCCACCTGCCAGCCTTTATCAGTCGCGTCTGCCCGAGCCAAAGACGGAGCCAGGCCTGCGCCGGCACCTCATCAGCGTTTCTTCCCGGGGTCTGAACTCTCCGCTCTCGCCATCTCTTATCAAGATTAGACGCCGTGGGCTTCGGGAGTCCCCCACCACACAGCAGGGCGCTGCTTTCACTTTCAGCCACTGGGCTGCTGTTTGCATATTGAGGCCAACACTCGATATTTCCAGAAAACCGCAAACACGGATGACAGGAATGTGAAAATCTAGACGTGGCCCCTCCGCCCGCCCCGTGTGAGTCCTGAGAACGGATTGTAATGGGGTCACTTTACTTACTAGCAGTCTAATGACCAGGGACGAGCAAACGGCGAGGAATTAACTTCGACGAAAAACGTGGAAATGTTCAGGTGAACTCGGCGAAATGCATTAATGTCAAGGGGGAGGGGGGGTCTGGCAAACATACTTGTGAGGGGACGGTAAGGGTCCCCGCCAGCCACACAGGACTGATGATTGTGACCTGAGCTGTGAGGTGGCAGAGCTATGCACTGAGCCACCGTGTCCGGCCAAGTCAAGTGGCTTAAGTGTCATACCATCCACACACCGCATTGTGGCATACAGAGGCCTGAAGGGTCCGGGACCACCACAGTGCAGCATAAACATAAACTGAGGACAAGTGCAGGACGGGCAAAGAACAACACGATGCTATAAACAAATAAATGATGTTGAGGAAGTGACGTGAGAGTAATAATCTGACATACGGTCGATAGTAATAAATCAATCCATACACCACATTGCAGCATACAGTGGCACAGATTAACATTCCCCAGGACCACCGCAGTACAATATGTCCGGAAACACAAGACAAGTGCAGGATGGCTAAAGGACCACGCCATACTGTAAACCAATACATGAATAATAAATAATATTAAAAAAGTGAATAAATAAATAAATAATAACAAACACCAGCAGTAACGAGTGTAACAAATGGACAGATCTGAGGGTGGCACAGAGTTCAGGGTCCGGACTGCTGAGGCGTTGATGCAGAACCAGTCTGAAGGCCTCAGGACCCTCTGCCAGGTAGAAGTGTGACGACGTAGAGACAATGGAGGATGGGATTGGGGCTTCACAACACGGTGGGCTTCTTTAGAAAGATGCCTTCAGTGGAGGGCAGAGAGGATGCTGATGATCTTTTTTTTTTTTTTGCTCTGTGTGCCATTGTGCCACTTTTGGACCTTACGGTCAGAGACACTGAGGTTCCCAAACCAAACCGACCTCTCGATGGTGGTCCTGGAGATTGCGGTGGGCTTACCTTCTTTAGCAGTTGAAGGAAGTGGACTTGCTACTGGACCCTCTTGGCTATGGAGGGTGGTGCTAATTGACCCAGTAAGGTTGTCTGCCAGTTACACAACAAGGAATGTGGCTCTCTTGCCCACCACAGAGCCCTCGATGGGCAGTGGGGTGTGGACAGCATGGACCCTCCTGATAGCCAACGATAATCTCTTTGGTGTCGCCCATGTCAAGGGACTCATTGTTGCAGCTGCACAAGTCCACCCTTTGGTGATGAGACCCGCCAGCATTGTGTCATCTGCAAACGTAATGATGGTGTTAGAGCAGCCATACAGTCGTGAGTCAGCAGAGTGAACAGAAGTGGGCTTAGTACACAACCCCGGGGGTCCCCAGCGCTCAGCGTGGTGGTGTTTCTGAAGTCTGGGGTCTCTCTGTCGGGAAGTCCAGGACCCCGTTGTGTAGGGAGGTGTTGTAGCCGAGCAGAACCATCTTTCCTACGAGCTTCTGAGGGATGACATCTTATACACCGTGTCCAAAACACACACATACTTTTTAAGAAAGCGTAGGCTCAGAAAAGTGAAAGAAAAACGGCAATTCAGGCCGGGGACGCCAATCATATAGCGTCATGTGACCCTTTGGGACATTTATGACATTTATGACACTTACATTCTTGAGTGTTATGTGATGTGAACGCCGGTCTATCAGGACATTTCCAACTTTTACATTTCACTGGTTATTCGTGTAACGTAAGAAACGCAATTCAACGTCAGTCGCTGTAAAGTGAGTCCAAGACTTAAACTGTCAGGCATCACGTGACTTCATAACGTAATTCGTTGACTTTAATATGTTACCCCCGGCCCTGTCATGTGACCTACGAATGTGAGGAACGGCAGGCCCATTGAGCAGGAGCTGAAAGGTTAAAAAACTCATTGGCCTGAAGCAAATTCAAGACGTTGGTCAGATCTTCATACGAAAGTCTGATGTGCAAACCAAAAGTCTGAGCCAAACAACACACAAGAAGACCAAAGTCCACAGTGAGATTCTGAGACCAGCTGCTGTTTGCTGAGTTTTTAAATTATGTCCACAAAGATATGTAATGCCGCCATCTTAAATAGGAACGGCCTGACGGCTTTCACCTCCAGCTGTCACCTGACAGCAAAGAAGAACCCGAAATGGTCCAAGACAACAGTAAAACAAAGTGGTGGCACAACAACACTGAGCCACTGTGATACCCGTGACACTCATATATGTGACAAAGGCTTAAGGGGATGAGGACTTGTCCAAACGTTTCGTTGCCTTTCGCTCTTCTTGCTTCTGCTTTCCAAGTTATTCCTGGAAAGCCGTCCTCTTCATGTGTTTTGCTTCGTTACGTTTACGTTAACATTTATTTGCTTAGCAGACCCGACAAAGTCGAGTAAACATCAGTCTGTTTGGGAACAAGCGTGACGGGACAAGCAACACAGGTGACAAAATCCGAACAAAATGTCAGCGCGTTACACACTTCCTAATATCAGTTGGACAGAAATTCACCAAACGCGAGGGGCTTCAGGCGCTTCAGAAACACACGGAGGGAGTCGGAATTTGCGAATGGAGGTGGGCAGCGCATTCCACCAGCCGGGTGCTACACGTGAAATGAGTCTGGGAGGAGATTTGATACCACGCTGAGGTGGCATCACCAGCAGACCCGAGAGGACAAGAAGGAGATCAGGACCTCCCAAGTGTCTCCATATATACCGGGCATCCCAAACGAAATGTGTGCCCACTTGGATTGATGATAAATACGTAAAAAGGTTTATTAAGCTACATCCAAGTTTTATTATTCAGATTCCAGAAGTTAAATGTAGAATCGGCCATCACAAGGGTTCAGCCTCCACTGCTGATGACCTGCTGGATCTGCAAACAGCACAAAGTCTTGGCCTTTGGGATTTGGGCACATTCTCTGTCCTTGCCTGGTTCCAATTTATCGATTTGTTGCGGTTATCTTTGACATGACCCCGTTTAAAAAAAACAAAACAAACAAAAGTCCATTGCCACGAGGACCCCAAGGGCTACCCCTTCACCCGCTCCATTTGTTTGACAAATTTTCATCGAGGTAGGCCCATGATGGTAGTGTGGAGGAACTCCTCGCCAAACTCCTCTCAAGTGCCTGGCATGATGGATTCCTGCAGCAAGTTCAAATATGTCTCCCTAAATATTGTATTCATAATCATTCAAAGTGGCAGCACATTCTTTCTTGGGACAACCTGTAGTGGTGCTGACCCCTTGACTGTTGTACAGACAACCATTAAAGAGCTGAACGTAAGATTGGGGTGAGTGACATGTGCCCACCTCGGCTGGTTGAGCATTTTGAATCATCTGCCATGACTTGGTGGCACAGGCCAATAGCCAGCTGCAGTGGCCCAGACGTGATGAGACCAAAGCCTGGGTCTGGAGTTGTGTCCTTCAGATGGGCTCTCGTCTTGTAGATGTTGTAACAGGTGAAGACAGAGACCCCCGTGCCACAGGGCTGGTCATCGATCACCATCCCCAAGGCTGCATACCAACTTGGCAAGTGTTAGCGATAATGTGCCAAGCTAATTAGAGATGGTGTGATGAATAGATGGATGAGCCGGGATAACGAGGAGGTCCGTCTTTGCCAGGCTGAGCTGAAGATAGTGCACCTCATTCAGGCTGTAGTAGTAGTGAGACATGTAGAAATCCAGGTGATACCACAGGGTCTTCTGGTGGGAATGGCAGACACATCTGCATATCATCAGCAAGCACTGATAGGAGAAACCAGAGGAGAGTATGGTAGGCCCTAGTGAGGTTCATGATCTTTGGAGAAGATTAGAGGACCCACCACCAATCCTTGGGGCACCCTGGGCTTCCCTGGTGCACTGTTAATATCTCTCCACGCAAAACAACGCCCCCGAGGACAGTCCTGGGGTGCCAAGGTCAGAGCTGGTGCTTGAAGGCAGAGCAGAGATCGAGATGGACGAGGACAGATGACATGTTGGTAGCCCCGGCCCAGTCGAGATTCGAGGGTGGGGTGGTGGCCCTTCTGGTCTCCTGGCCGACGAGGATTTCTACATGAGGCTGACGTAAAGAAGCTCAGCCTGGGTCACCCAGGAGAGTCCCGTGTGTTAATTAGCATCCCATGATGGTGTGTGTGTGTGTGTGTGTGTCTCAGTGTGCACTTCCTTCTGGACATCCGTTTTCTTCATAAAACTTCATGAAACTGGCTGAGTGTGTAGCTGGCGTTTGTTCCTGCTCTGTGCCCAAAGCTGCCAGGGTGAGCTCCAACTCTCCACCTGAGTGAGTGGGTGTTAAAGAACTGAATGAGCCATCCATCCAGTAATCCATTTTGTAACCAGTCTGCCCAGTCCAGGCCGCGACTTCTAGAGCTGAATTAAAATGCCTTCCATGCTGAAGGCCTCTGTGCCCATATGCTGCCCTGGCATTCATTCTGAATGATTTATCAGTTGCTCAGGCAGACTCGCTGGCCTAGCGGTTGGTGTTTTGGACTGTAAAGTCCCCACAGGGTGACTCACTGTGTCACTTTGAAGACGTTGGCTGTTTGTGGTCAAATTGTAAAAAAAAAAAAAAAAAAAAAAAATATGGAAACAATCTGTGTAATTCGGCCCAACTGTGTATGCCATCCCTGACTAAAACCATCTGCTAAATTAATAATGATAATAATAAATAAATAAATAAATAAAGATCAGGCTGGGCATGACCCGACCCTGAAGTGGACAAGCAGACAGATGAAACGAGAGGGTCCAGTCATCGGTCTCCAGGCTGCACTGACCCTTTGATGCCCGAGGGGGTGACAGGCCAGTGGCCACCTTGTCCCTCTGCTCACACAGCGTCCTCAAATCGCAGCCTTTCAAATTCCAGATGGGCGCTCGTCACTGGACAGCCTGGCAGCCTGGACTCGAGCAGGGTGGCACGACCGAGCTTGCCAGCCGCCCACTGCTCCTGCTAAGATTAGACGCCATCACTCGCGTCACTCCCTCCGCCGCTGTTTCAAGTGGCTTTCCCTTAACTATCATGATGGCTTACAATGCAAGCCACAGGCCTTTCCTTAAATTATATTATGAAAAAAAAAATATTTTTGGACTGCTGGATGAAAAATGATATTTACACACAGTGGCAGAAAGGCACTTGACGGCGTCCCGTGCAGAGAAACGCTGGGCGGCCCCCTGTGTTTAAAAAGAGTGCAATGACGGCGGCCGATGAAACTCGGGACCCTGCCAACGCGCGCCAGGCTGTGACCGTCAGGAGCTTCACACACAGGTAGAGAAAAAAACCTCCTTGGCTTCGGACCCCTGCTCGCAGGTGGGCCTGTGTTGGTCTCTGTTTGCCAGTGTAGCTCCTGAGGTCCTCGCTGTCCCTCTAGTTTGGCGCCAGTCAGTCAGTCTGATTTTGGGACTGGCACAAGCCCACGATGCCCATGTAGTCACCACGTGATGACACGGTCAGATTGCGCCTTCGGTGGTCTCTCGCTTCCTGTCCTTTCTCCGGAGGTCCCGATCAGAGTGGTGGGGGAGCCCTGTAATCTCAATGTCTGTCATCCTGGGAAGTAATTTGTGGACTACTGTGTGGCTCCTGCAAAGCAGGCTCCTTCAGTGCCCACCACCGGTGCTTCACCCATACAAATTTGGCAAGGTGTCCAGCCCATCTATAACTGCCAGGGCAGTGTGGCGTAGTGGTGATGGCTTGGGACCACCGAGCAGCTTCAGCCTCCACAAGCTTTGGGCTTCTTTGTTAACTGCATGATACTCTGAAGTTGTGTCACTGGTGCCAAGTGCAATGATTGGCAGGGGATCTCCACCAGAAGCATCAAGACTGCCCCTTATTAAGTCTTATTAAGACCAAGCGAAGAGCTTCTCGTGGTCTTGTTAACGGATGTCTTAGGTCTTCACTCCCATCGAGGAGCTGAAGGTGGCCTTCCAGGTCACAAAGGACACGCAGATACCCTCGAGGTCCCCCCTATTCTAGTGCTCACGGGGCTGCCCAAGTCTCTTTAGTGCCATCTGAGAGGGCTGCAGTGACCGGCAGGTATGCCACAGGTGGTCCTGGTCCTGATGTGCACACTTCACCTCCATTAAGGTCCTGTTGTGTCGTAGGATAGCACTCCTCCACTCCACTTTGATTTGCCTTTCTTAAGCTCTCAAGTGCTCACCCCACTAAGGTCATAAAGGGTCTCCATTAAGATCTCGTTAAACAGCACTAAGTCTACAGGTGGCACTCCATAAATCTCACAGCCTTTGTTCAGGTGGTGTACGGCCAGGTGGGGGGCCGCTTTGATATGCTAGTTAAAGCAGAGCTGCTGCCCACCGGCCGAGTGAGATGGGACTTTGACTTTCAGTCCCAGTAAATGGTGAAATCACAAAATATACTCGCAGCTAGGAATTCACTGCTACAAAATCAGAGTTTTACTTAATTCACGGACATTTAATTAGCGAGAAAAGCTTTGACTTTGACTTCCTTAACAGACACATTTATTATTAACATGGAGACAAACAATGTGCACTCTAACACATGGCGCCGACAGATGGATGTAAGACACGACCACTCACGGTGGGGCAGATGCCCTGGGGGGGGGGGGGAGCTGCGGATTTTATTGAGGAGCAGAGTCTGAGTAAACTGGGCAGATGAGTGCTTAGAGATAGGAAAGGCGCTATATGACAGACTGAGGTGAAAGGCCCTCTATAAGAGACTAGCCATCTTACCTGTTAACTAATAGAACACATCTTAAAGTATTTGAAATCTCTTGGCTTTCGGCACTTTAACTCATTAGTTCTCATGTGTCTGAGCCCCTCTTGACTGGCACACCATCTCTCGATCGCATTCACATAAAGCCCACTTCTCAGACTCTGTCATTGTCGGGTGTCTTTCTCACCGCCTGGCCACTTCTATACTTCCTGCCTTTGAAGACGACTCTCAGCGGGCCTCCTATGCCCTAAGACCTCCTCATGTGTCGCAGCCTGGCACTTCCTGTTTGGATCACATCACCAAAACCAAGCTGACCAATCAGGCTGTTCTGAAGGCCTGGACACACACACACACAAACACACACACACACACACACACACACACACACACACACACACACACACTGTTTTATTATGTAGTATACAAACAGATGTGAAAGACACTATATATCAGAGTGATAGGAACAGCGCAGTATGACCCATGTTTGTAGATAGATAGATAGATAGATAGATAGATAGATAGATGTGGAAGGCATCATATCATATAACAGAGAGACATACAGACAGGAAAGGCACTACAGAAAATAGAAAAGAAAGGTATTATAGCATAGAAATATTTGTAGATAGACAGATGTGAAAGGCACTACGTAATAATAATAATTCATTACATTTATATAGCGCTTTTCTCAGTACTTAAAGCGCTAAGTAATGAGATAGATAGACAGACAGATAGATATGAAAGATGCTATATAAAATATGGTGCCCTTCACATTTATCTATCTAATGATAGATAGATTGATAGATAGTGTGGTTGACAGGATTAGATAGATGTATGTGAAAAACATTTATCTATTATGATGAAAATATTTATAGATAGATATGAAAGGCCCTATATATCCATCCATCCATCCATTGTCTTCCGCTTATCCGAGGTCGGGTCACGGGGGCAGCAGCTTGAGCAGAGATGCCCAGACTTCCCTCTCCCTGGTCACTTCTTCTAGCTCTTCCAGGAGAATCCCGAGGCGTTCCCAGGCCAGTCGAGAGACATAGTCCCTCCAGCGTGTCCTGGGTCTTCCCCGGGGCCTCCTCCCGGTTAGACGTGCCCGGAACACCACACCAGGGAGGCGTCCAGGAGGCATCCTGATCAGATGCCTGAGCCACCTCATCTGACTCCTCTCGATGTGGAGGAGCAGCGGCTCTACTCTGAGCTCCTCCCGGATGACTGAGCTTCTCACCTTATCTTTAAGGGAGAGCCCAGACACCCTGCGGAGGAAACTCATTTCAGCTGCTTGTATTCGCGATCTCGTTCTTTCGGTCACTACCCATATCTCATGACCATAGGTGAGGGTAGGAACATAGATCGACTGGTAAATTGAGAGCTTCGCCTTGCGGCTCAGCTCCTTTTTCACCACGACAGACCGATGCAGAGCCCGCACCGATCCGCCTGTTGATCTCATGCTTCATTCTTCCTTCACTCATGAACAAGACCCTGAGATACTTGAACTCCTCCACTTGGGGCAGGATCTCGCTACCAACCCTGAGAGGGCACTCCACCCTTTTCCGGCTGAGGACCATGGTCTCGGATTTGGAGGTGCTGATTCTCATCCCAGCCGCTTCACACTCGGCTGCGAACCGATCCAGAGAGAGCTGAAGATCACGGCCTGATGAAGCAAACAGGACAACATCATCTGCAAAAAGCAGTGACCCGATCCTGAGCCCACCAAACCGGACCCCCTCAACGCCCTGGCTGCGCCTAGAAATTCTGTCCATAAAAGTTATGAACAGAATCGGTGACAAAGGGCAGCCCTGGCGGAGTCCAACTCTCACTGGAAACGGGTTCGACTTACTGCCGGCAATGTGGACCAAGCTCTGGCACCGATCGTACAGGGACCGAACAGCCCTTATCAGGGGGGCCGGTACCCCATACTCTCGGAGTACCCCCCACAGGATTCCCCGAGGGACACGGTCGAATGCCAAAACACATGTAGACTGGTTGGGCGAACTCCCATGCACCCTCCAGGACCCTGCTAAGGGTGTAGAGCTGGTCCACTGTTCCACGACCAGGACGAAAACCACACTGTTCCTCCTGAATCCGAGGCTCGACTATCCGACGGACCCTCCTCTCCAGGACCCCTGAATAGACTTTTCCAGGGAGGCTGAGGAGTGTGATCCCTCTGTAGTTGGAACACACCCTCCGATCCCCCTTCTTAAAGAGGGGGACCACCACCCCGGTCTGCCAATCCAGAGGCACTGTCCCTGATGTCCATGCGATGTTGCAGAGGCGTGTCAACCAAGACAGTCCTACAACATCCAGAGCCTTGAGGAACTCCGGGCGTATCTCATCCACCCCCGGGCCCTGCCACCAAGGAGTTTTTTGACCACCTCGGTGACCTCAGTCCCAGAGATGGGGGAGCCCACCTCTGAGTCCCCAGGCTCTGCTTCCTCATTGGAAGGCATGTTAGTGGGATTGAGGAGGTCTTCGAAGTACTCCCCCCATCGACCCACAACGTCCCGAGTCGAGGTCAGCAGCGCACCATCCCCACCATATACAGTGTTGACACTGCACTGCTTCCCCTTCCTGAGACGCCGGATGGTGGACCAGAATCTCCTCGAAGCCATCAGAAAGTCGTTCTCCATGGCCTCCCCAAACTCCTCTCATGCCCAAGTTTTTGCCTCAGCAACCACCAAAGCCGCATTCCGCTTGGCCTGCCGGTACCTATTAGCTGCCTCCAGGGTCCCACAGGACAAAAGGGACCGGTAGGACTCCTTCTTCAGCTTGACGGCATCCTTCACCGCCGGTGTCCACCAACGGGTTCGGGGATTGCCGCCACGACAGGCACCGACCACCTTACAGCCACAGCTCCGGTCAGCCGCCTCAACAATAGAGGCACGGAACATGGCCCATTCGGACTCAATGTCCCCCACCTCCCTCGGGATGTGGTCGAAGTTCTGCCGGAGGTGGGAGTTGAAGCTACTTCTGACAGGGGGCTCTGCCAGACGTTCCCAGCAGCCCCTCACAACACGTTTGGGCCTACCAGGCCTGACCGGCATCCTCCCCCACCATCGAAGCCAACTCACCACCAGGTGGTGATCAGTTGACAGCTCCGCCCCTCTCTTCACCCGAGTGTCCAAGACATGTGGCCGCAAGTCCGACGACACGACCACAAAGTCGATCATCGAACTGAGGCCTAGGGTGTCCTGGTGCCAAGTGCACATATGAACACCCCTATGCTTGAACATGGTGTTCGTTATGGACAATCCGTGACGGGCACAGAAGTCCAATAACAAAACACCACTCGGGTTCAGATCAGGGGGGCCATTCCTCCCAATCACGCCCTTCCAGGTCTCACTGTCATTGCCCAAGTGAGCATTGAAGTCTCCCAGCAGAACGAGGGAGTCCCCAGAAGGTATGCCCTCTAACACCTCCTCCAGGGACTCCAAAAAGGGTGGGTACTCCGAACTGCTGTTTGGTGCATACGCACAAACAACAGTTAGGACCCGAAGGCGGAGGGAAGCTACCCTCTCGTCCACCGGGGTAAACCCCAATGTACAGGCTCCAAGTCGGGGGGCAATATGTATACCCACACCCGCTCGACGCCTCTCACCGGGGGCAACTCCAGAGTGGTAGAGAGTCCAGCCCCTCTCAAGGAGACCAAGCTGTGCGTCGAGGTGAGCCCGACTATATCTAGCCTGAACCTCTCAACCTCGTGCACTAGCTCAGGCTCCTTCCCCTTCAGAGAGGTGACATTCCACGTCCCAAGAGCCAGCTTCTGTAGCCGAGGATCGGACCGCCAAGGTCCCCGCCTTCGGCCACCACCCAACTCACACTGCACCCGACCTCCTTGGCCCCTCCCATAGGTGGTGAGCCCATGGGAAGGGGGACCCACGTTGCCTCTTCGGGCTGTGCCCGGCCGAGCCCCGTGGGTGCAGGCCCGGCCACCAAGCGCTCGCCATCGAGCCCCACCTCCAGGCCTGGCTCCAGAGTGGGGCCCCGGTGACCCGCGTCCGGGCAAGGGAAAACGCAGTCCAAAATTGTTTTCCATCATAGGAGGTTTGTTTAACCGCTCTTTGTCTCATCCCTCACCTAGAACCAGTTTGCCTTGGGTGGCCCTACCAGGGGCATAAAGCCCCGGACAACAGAGCTCCTAGGATCATTGGGACACGCAAACCCCTCCACCACGATAAGGTGGTGGTTAAAGGAGTATAGTAGATGGATAAATAATGTATATAGGAAAGGTGCTATATAATAGATATGAATGTCAGAGCATGATACAAATGTGTGTAGAGAGATACAAACTACACCTTATAATAGCTACATATTAAAGGCACTATATAATATAAAAGGTGCTATATGACACACGTTTTTGTAGATACATTGAGAGGTGTAAATGGCACCATATTATAGGAAAGGCGCCATATGATACAAATGTATTGTACCTTTCACATCTACCTACAAACAACAGACAGATGTAAAAGACACTATATGGTGGGTGGAGAGATAGGAAAGACATTACAGTATATATTATTTTATGATGCAAATGGTTATAGAATGACAGATGTGAAAAGCTCTATAGAGCTGATAAATAGGAAAAGGCACTATATGATACAAATATATAGATAGATACAAAAGGTAACAGATATGAAAGGCACTATATAATAGAAGGATAGAGATACAGAGAAGACAAGACACAACATGATACAAATGTTTGCAGATTAGTACTTTATAATAGATGCATTGCTGTGAAAGGCACGATATAATAGGAAAGACACTATCTGATACACATTTTGAACATAAATTGGCAGATGTGAAAGGCGCTATATAATAATAATAATAATTCATTACATTTATATAGCGCTTTTCTCAGTACTCAAAGCGCTATCCACACAGGGAGGAACCGGGAAGCGAACCCACAATCTTAAACATAGGAAAGGGACTATATAATACAAATGTTTGTAGGTACAGAGATGAAATGCACTAAATGAAAGACAGATAATAGAGGCGCTCTAAAAGTGGCAGACGGGCAGCTGGTGTCTCCTCGCTTTCCACAGCCTGCGATGTTCTCTAAACGCTCGTTGGTTTCTGGGTCACCGGAATCCACACGCGACGTCGAAAGTCGCGCTGAGGCTCCTCCTCTTTCTTTCTTTCTTTCTTTCTTTCTTTCTTTCTTTCTTTCTTTCTTTCTTTCTTTCTTTCTTTCTTTCTTTCGTAAATCACTAACCGATGTGACAAATTGCCGTGAGGACACCAGGACTCCTCGACTCCACCGCTGCTCTCCATCGCAGTCCCTTCGTGTGCTCCGACGCCGCGTGTTTGATCAGCTCATAAATCTGCAAGTGGGCTCCTTTCCTGTAATATAGCCATTGTATTTTGCTTAAAAACAGCCATTTATAAAATTTCTTCCCTGTCATCGTGAATTAGCGTCTGTGTAGCGGCGATCAAATGAATCCCAGCAGGGCTTCCCCGTGCGCTCCGTGTAAAGCCGCCGCGCCGCTGACAGCTCAGCCTGTTTCGATTAAAGCCCCGCGCGCCCGCCGCGCCTTTGCCGCGCTGACCCGAGCGCTCGACTGTCAACCTGATTTTATTTCTACAAATTCTCCTTCGGCAGGCCTCATCTGCAGTGCGCTGTAAAAAGGGCATTAGACAAATTCCATTCATCTGGGTGCCATTACTCAACTTTTTATAGGGCTTTCTGTGAAAACGTCAGATGTTCCCGTTTGTCAAAAGTGCGAAGCGTCGACTGAGCGCAGCCTGTTGGTACTCCTGGTGCGGAGCAAATCCGGAAAAACGTTCAGCTCACTGATCGGCCCTCACCTTCATGGTGACTCGTCTCTCCGAGTTCTTGTAACGTCAGTGAGTTGTGTATGAAGAGTTCAAACTCACAGTTTGACTCTAAGCGACCACCAGACTACAACCGTCAACAAATCTCGAGGGTGGGGGGTCTCCTTCAAGAGGTCACAGTATAAGGTTGGGACGTAAAGAAGGCGCTGGCCGTTTGGCTGTCCGAATCACAGACCCCGGCTGACTGCTGACACTTATGATCCGAAGAGCCGTTTTGACCCCCTCACACATTTGATCTTTTAAAGGAGGTCCATTTTGACAGGTAGCGCAGTCACCTGCTCGTCTTCACCTGCAGGAGACGGCATCTTAACTTTATACGAACTTTAAAGGCAAAGGATAAAATATCAAAGGGGCAATAGAATGAGAAAAGTTAGAGAACAACAATAATAATAATAATAATAAATGACCAAGTGGTCGTCTTGGTTCAGGTGGGAAGGGGCGGCGAGTGGCACGGAAAAAATCACCGACTAAGAGGAACAACGGGCCGGGGGTCACACTGAGGAATATGGAAAGGAACAAACAAGCAAGCATGTCCGATAAAAGGCGCTATATAAAAGAAGACAACAAGAAGGCAACTTTGTCTTTCTCAAGTGAATAAGAAAGTGAGAGGAACTCCAGCTGTTTACGTGTGGCTTATAGTGCCTGACAAATCGGTCTGTCTAGCGATTATATGTTAACCCCTTGTTATAGAGATCATATAGTATCTTCTATTATCAAATGTTTCACATCCATCTATTAGGTAGACCCTTGCACATCTGTCTTGCTATTGATTATAGTGCCTTTCACATATATATATATTTAATGCATCTATTTACCTAGCAAACAATTTCTTAAGTAACTATTTTCAAGCATTTGCATTATATACTGCCTTTCATATATATCTCTGTGTTTTAAAAAGAGCCTTTTATATCCATATATTATACAGTGCCTTTCTGCTATCTACCAATCTATATCATGTTATATGGAGCCTTTACCTATGAATTAAATAGCAGCTTTTCTATCTATCTATCTATCTATCTATCTATCTATCTATCTATCTATCTATCTATCTATCTATCTATCTATCTATCTATCTATCTATCTATCTATCTATCTATATAATTCACTAAGTCCATGGCAAGCAAGACGCACGCACGACAGAGCCACGCCCGCCAACTCACAGAGCCCCGCCCACCAACTCTAAGACCATGGGATACGATAACACTATAATAATATTATATTACATTATGGAGTTTGCATGTTCTCCCTGTGTCTGTGTGGGTTTTCTCAGGGTACTCCGGTTTCCTCCCACAGTCCAAAGACATGAAGGTCAGGTGCATTCGTGATCCTAAATTGACCCTAGTATGTGCTTGGTGTGTGTGTGTGTGTACCCTGCGGTGGGCTGGCATCCTGCCCGGGGTTTGTTTCCTGCCTTTGTGCCCTGTGTTGGCTGGGATTGGCTCCAGCAGACCCCCGTGACCCTGTAGTTAAGACATAGTGGGTTGGATAATGGATGGATGGATTATATTATATTAGCTACAGAATAATGGGGATTGCGGAAGAGAGGTGAAGAAGAGAGTGCAGGCCAGAGTGGAATGGGTAGAGAAGAGTGTCAGGAGTGATTTGTGACCGACGGGTATCAGCAAGAGCGACAGAGAAGGTCTACAGGACGGTAGTAAGACCAGCTGTGTTATATGGGCTGGAGGCGGTGGCACAGGAGATCCCCACCGTGATGGAGCGCTGCTTTTCCTGGACTTGCCACCCTGACCTGCTTGTGCTCGGGCCGCCGCTTCTACAGGACCGGCTGGAACTCATTAGCTGTCCAGCGACAGCGGCGCTCCGCACTCAGAGGAAGTGTTGTGTTTTGGAATGGGAAACAATTTAGGAACCCCTTCATCCTTTTCGCTTTTCTCTCTAAATATTTTCACAAGGGATATTCTGCTCTGAAAACACACAGCCACGGGCAAAAAAAAAAAAAAAAAAACAAAAACCGCCATCCGACTCTCAGGAGATAACTGGGGGGCACTGAGGGAGTGCCACACAGGTGACCACCAGATTAACCGGGGCAAAGGAGGGCACAGCACAGCTCGGGGGTTCAAGTCCCAGCGTTCTGCCAATGTGGGTGACCCAAAGGGGCGCAGGGTCACTGGTCACATCGAGCAACGGAGAAACAAAGCGACCGAGCGAGCGGGCGGAGGGGACTGAGAGTGAAAAACACAAAGTCGTGATGTCACGTGAGGCGAAACAAGACATTCAGTTAAATTCTGAATAGCCGGAATTATAAAGAGATAGATAGGAAAGGCACTATATTAGATAGATAGATAGATAGATAGATAGATAGATAGATAGATACTTTATTAATCCCAATGGGAAATTCACAAGGTACCATTTGATAGATAAAAAGATGTAATAAATATATAAATATGAAAGGCGTTTAGCAAATGATAAATAGATAGATAGATAGAATGAAAGGCACTATATAATAGATAGACAGAGCAAAAGGCATTATAAGAATTAAAGTGCTTTAAATTAAATTCAACCTTTTATTTTGTCTAAGTCAGTCTTTCTTGTACAGAAATGACAAGACCCAAATTCAGAGTGTCAAGCTACACATCACGTTGACTTATTTATCCACAGTTGGCTCCATTTCTTTTGGTTTTCCAGTTGGAGCGCAGAGAGGTCAGGTGACACAGTGGTGTCAGCAGTGGGATTTAAACTCCCAACCTCAGGGTTTGAAGTCAAAGCTGAAACCACCACACCACACTGACTGCTACAGCAAACAAACTTCATTCAAATTATGAATAATTGGACTTACAGAAAGACAGCATGTGGATTAGACTGATAGAGTGATAGACAGAAAAGGCACTATATGGATTTAACAATATATTACTTTGTGAACTTTGTGAGTCACTGTGCCCCATAATGAACCAAAAAGAACCCAAAATTCTTAGGTAAAATATCAGTTTAAAATCTTAATAAGTGGAATTACTGACAGGTAAGAAAGGCACTATATACAAAGATAAGAATGGCACTACATAACAGATGAATACAAATGGCGCTAGATACATACAGCACTTGTCACTGATGGGATGGCCTCCCAGCTGGAGTGGCAGGTGGTCCCTTACCTGGCCAGGTGGTCATATGGATGTAAGACCACCTCAAGGTGGAAGTGTGGTGTTTAATTTTAATTTTGTTTTGTTGCATCCAGGAGGGTGGCATGCAAAGTTAATATAAAGGATGGACAGACACACAGTCTGGGAATTGTGGAGTTCCAGGAGGTCATTTCAAAGAAGGCTCAGTATAAGGTATAGATGGGTGGGTGCTGCTCCCCCACCTAAACTATGAAGCAGGAGTACTGGATGGGCAGAGGGCAGCCGTCCCCCCGATAAGCATCAGGGCTTCTCTCCTGTGGCTTCACTTTGGATAACGACAGAGCGACATGGGGTCCTGCAGTCTGAGTGCTCCTGGGAGGGACCCCTGTGCTTGTAATGATTTTGTCTGACCAGGAGCCCACCTCTTATATGTATCTCATTTTTCTGGTGCGATTATTGCCTATCTCTCTACTTAATATATAGTGCCTTTCCTAATTATCTATCAATCTATCTAGGCTGTATACTATTATTTTTACCTATTTATTATATAGTGACTTTCATATCTGTGTCTTGCATTCTTGTTTATCTTGGCACCAGAGAGTGGCACCATGTTCCATTATTGTCAGACATGCAAGTAAGAACTTCACTGTGATCTGTAGATGTGACAGCATGACTGCTACTCTCTGTCTACCATATAGCGCCTTTCCTGTCTGTCAGTTAGTCAATGGATCGAAATTGACTACCAGATGACACCTTTTTAAATGTTTAAGGTGCCATTTGATAGCAGGTTGCCAAGGATGCCAATGTTGTATTTGCATATTGTAAGCATAACTAATCAAATAAGACATAATTTAAGAAATTATGTTTTATGTTCTACAGAAAATGAATATTGGATGGAAAAGTATGAGTAGCAAAGTTATTTTATTAATGTTGTAGACTGGTGTGTGATAAGACTGTAATTGTAATATAATTTGTGAAGGGAAGGGGGCACCAGAGAGCCCCAAACTACAAACACCAATACACAAAGTCAGTCCCGGGTTCAAATAAAGGGTGTTATGTTACACAATACCTCACGAAGCACAAGCACCAACTCTTTCTTTCTTTCTTTCTTTCTTTCTTTCTTTCTTTCTTTCTTTCTTTCTTTCTTTCTTTCTTTCTCTTACCGCCACTGCACTGCTCTCCTCCACTTGAGTGTTGCCTTCCTCCCTCCTAGCTTCAGCTTGCCTGGATAAGGCAGTGCAGTGCTTTTTATTGAGGATTGGGATTACTCCTGGTGCAAGGGCTTCACCCACTGGAAGCACATCCGGGTACATATGGAGGTCCCAAATAGTAGGGAATGTATCTCTTATGGCACCCTGTTTCAGCATCCCTGGACCCCAGAAGGGCATCATTACCGGACTGCAATTCCCAGCATTCCCTGAACAGGCACCGATATCCAGGGCTGCTACCATCTAGTGTCCTGGGGGATAAAATGGCCCCCAAAGACAGTTCTTTCCTGTCCTTCACTTTGGCCCAGGCCAGGAAAGCTAACCGTAGGCTTAACTGGTCAGGACACATGTCCATCCACTTGGGGCTATCCATTATATAGTGCCTTTCATGTCTATTTATCTCTTCATAATACACAGTTCATTTTTTACTTATCTAGCATCTTAGCAGTATTTGTATCTCTTTATTATACAGTGCCTTTCACATCTATCTATCATATAGTGCCTTTCACATCTATCTATCTATCTATCTATCTATCTATCTATCTATCTATCTATCTATCTATCTATCTATCTATCTATCTATCTATCTATCTATCTATCTATCTATCTATCTAATGCACAGTAAATGTCTTACTTATCAACAGTCTAGCAGTATTTACATCTCTTTATTATATAGCACCTTTCATATTCATCTGTCTCATAGTTTTCCGTTCTTGTCCTGCTGCCATGTCAGTTCTGTCCCTTTTGGTGACAAATCCTGCCTGATGTTGATTTCTCTTTCATATTTGCTCCTTGGTTTTATGCATGTTTCTTTTTTTATTAGTCTTTTCAGCACAAAGCCTCGTTTTCCACTTCAAGGAGCAACAGAGCTAAACAAGGAACTAAAATGGCGAAGCACAACATTAGAAAATGCAATCAAAAGAAGTGAAGCCCAAACAGAAGCTAAGTCGCCATTAAAAGAGTACACGACAGCCAAGTGTTGTCGGTGACACTGCCGTCCTGTAATCGAAGAGTTAACTCGGCCCCCTCCCTTTATATGTAAATGTTGTGAAAGAATGAAATTAAAACTAATCTTATTTGAAAGTCTTCTAATATTTTAATTCCAAAAACATGTTTTTGCTTCTCAATAATGCATCTCATGTGACTTGTGGCTTCAAACGAAGGCGCTGGACGTGCTTGGTGGTGAACATTTGTTTGTGTTTTCAAAGCCTGGCACATAACTTCAAAGGGAGATGTGCCTGTAACAAACTGCACTTGTAAACCTCCAAAAAAATGAGAACCATCTCCTTGGTGAGAAAACAGAAAAAGACCACTGAGCGCATGGAGGGTCTCACCTTTCTCAGACCCTCTGCCACTGGGACTTCTGAAAAAGGCAAAGCAGTAAATGAAATTACTGTGGGGCGGGACTTACAGGAGGGGCGTGGAAGTTTGGAGGGTGTGGCTGAAGGGGATTCAGGTGTTCTGGCGCACAACTAAAGAACTGGCAGGGCGTGGGGTGAGGCAGGTGATCTGCTGTGATATTAAGGGGGTGTGGTATCTTAAGGGTGTGGCCTGAGAAGGAGAAAGGTGTTCTATAATGCTGGAAAAGAAATGACAAGACAAGGGGTGTGGCTTAATAGAGGGGCAGGTCAGAAAAAGGGTGTGGGATGAGAGGAGGCAGGTGTGGGGCTTAGCACTGATGGAGGGTGTGGCCTGAGGGGAGACAGGAGCAAGTCGTGGTTTGGGGAAGGTGTTCCTCTTTTCTGTTTGACCAAAGGGGCGTGGCACAGAGATGGTGTGGCCTGAGAGGGGAGGAGGGTGTTTTAACAAATGGAAAGACTTGGGGTGGGGCTTACTAGACAAGTGGGTCAGATAAAGGGCTGAGGGGAGGGAGGTATTTTGCTGAACTATAAAAGGGGAGGGACCTACTTTGGGGTGTGGCAGATAGAGAGTATGGCCTGTGAGAAGGAATGCAAGCAAAAGTAAAACAACAAGTTTAAAACTGAATAGTTCAAACAGCAAAACCTTCAAATCACGACACGAAACATAAAAATCTGAAATTGATGAAAAATTCAAAAGCTTAGATACAAAGTCATGTGACTTTCTATCTATCTATCTATCTATCTATCTATCTATCTATCTATCTATCTATCTATCTATCTATCTATCTATCTATCTTATATAGTGCCTTTCATTTCCATCTATCTATCTATCTATCTATCTATCTATCTATCTATCTATCTATCTATCTATCTATCTATCTATCTATCTATCTATCTATCTATCTTATATAGTGCCTTTCATTTCCATCTATCTATCTATCTATCTATCTATCTATCTATCTATCTATCTATCTATCTATCTATCTATCTATCTATCATATAGTGCCTTTAATACCTATGTTCCAATATATTATATTAATATTTACAGCATTTTATGCTGCCTTTCACACCTAATTTTGATTATATAGTGCCTTTCATATCTACCTGTTTAAACATGGTGCCTTTAGTACTCTAGCTATTTATTAGAAAGTCTTTCCACATCTATCTAACTTTGATTACTTATGCCTTTCATCTCTATAACTCACATATTGCCTTTCTACCCTTCTATTATATAGCGCCATTCCTTTATATTTATCTATATTATATTGCCTTTCCTGTTTATCTGTGATATAATGTATTTCACAGTAGTCTATTTTTATATTTTAGTGCTTTTTACATCTACCTATTGTACACTCTAAAAAGAGAAAAAGGGCACTTTTTGATTTAAGGTAATTTTAATAGTTGTAATGAACTATATTAATATGTTTGTTCATCTAACAATTTTTTGCTTTACTTCAAATTGAAAAACCTTGTTGTCGCTTAATGAAACTTCTTCTATTTAGTCTAAAGCAAAAAATCGCTTTGGAGACTTTGCCGGCTCCAACCCCTGTGATGTCACGTCCGGGGTTGCACCAATGACAGAAGACCTACATGAGCCCCGCCCCTTTGACTTCACTTCCTGTCTCTCCCTTTAAAAGCCTCCACTTTTTCCCTGTTCCCTCAGTTCTGTTTGGACTCAGTTTTGTGCACATCAGTGCTGTGTGATTTTGAAAAGCAACTTTGCAGCCAGGAAACCAAATTATACGGGTGGCTGCCCCAAACCTTTATGTGACTCTGCCTTGAGTTTGTGACTATATATATAGAATTTAAGTTGGCATTACAGTGAATACAATAATGGACAAAATTTTAATTTGAGTTCATCCATCCATTATCCAACCCACTATATCCTAACTACAGGGTGACGGGGGTCTGCTGGAGCCAATCCCAGCCAACACAGGGTGCAAGGCAGGAAACAAACCCCGGGCAGGGCGTCAGCCCACCACAGTTAATTTGAGTTTTTAAAGAAATTTGGTTCGAGCTAAATACATTTTTTTGCTTTTATTCAAGTTTTTGAAAAGGTTAAAACAAACTCAAATGAATTAAGTTTACTCAAATACTTTTTAAAATTTGAAAGAAATCAATTAAATTGCTTGTTACCTTGTGAAGTAATTTATTTAGATTGATCCAACAAAACATTTTTTACAGTGTACTGTGCCTTTCATATTTCAGTCTTTTATATAGTGCCTATCTAGTATCCAGTGACCTTTCCATCTATTATATTATGTCTTTGCTATCAGTCTTTTGATCCGTGGAATAATCTCATGAATATCTGTGTATTTATATATCATATAGCGCCTTTCATAACTCCCTATCAATCTCGTAGACAGTGCCTTTCACGTCTCTCCATCTGTGTTTCATTATTTCTCTATTTCTCTGTGTTGTGGTGACTTTTCTATCCCCCTTTCTGTTTTAGACTGCCTGTCGTGTCTTTCTATCTGTCCATCTTGTATTTTGTGTCTTTTACATCTCTCTGTCTTATTGTCCCTTCCACATCTATCTTGAATGTGGCACCCTTTTGTATCTCTCTGTGTTATAGTGCCTCTCATGCCTATCTGTCTTGAATATGGCGCCGCTCACATCTACCTCCTTGAGTGGTCCATTTACCCCACTAGTTGTCACGGCTCGTCACTGCGGGTCAAGGACGCTGCCCTCCATCCTAGTAAGTGCCCACGAAGCCCACGCCGTGACTCTTTTTCCTTTTTTGTTCACCAGAGATTTTCTCATCTTCTGCCCGAGTTGGTGCCAGGCTGCGGACGCGGAGGGTATCGGCGGGCGCTTTGCCTTCCCTGGCATTTCCAGCTGGCCGCGCGTGAGCCGCCTTATTATTGGGCGCACGGTGGGATTTCTCATTAATTTGGCAGAATAACCTTTCACTAAATGGAAATCCTCTTTTAATTCCTGTCGTCTGGTCAGTCCAAGCACCTAAACGTCGAAGCCTTTGGTGGATCAATGGCAGAGCAATTTATTTCTTTGAAATTAGCGGCTCGAGTGCTGAATAGATTTCCACTCATTATTACTGCCAAGTAACCTTTGCGTCGAGCATATTGGCGGGGCTGGCCGACCACTCATTGGCCGCACATCGTTGTAGCACAAGCCGAGACGGAGGAGCTCGCGGCCAGTTTAATTTTGCTCACAAGGAGAGCTGACAGAAGATCAGAGCGACTAAGCCCCGGAATTACCCGAGATATTGCCCCCTGTGCTCTGCAAATGAAATCTTACAGGAGACATTTTAGGAAGGAAGAACATCGTGCTTAACACTCAGAAATCCATTTCCCTGAGACCAGCGCGGCACACCTGGAGAGAAATAAATAAATAAACAGATAAATAAAACGAAATCAAATGGAAAAGAAAGTCCCGGAGTGTGGAGCTCCTGCCTTGTCGTGCCCTTGGGTCGGCCTGCCACGCCAGATGAGACATTCAGACGAGTGAAATGTGAACCGGGGGACACCTGTCCCGACAGACCGCGGCGCGAGCGGAGCGGCCATGAAGCGCTGTGATCATAACCTTCAAAACTCCGCGCCCCTCCAGCTGCCGTGTGTGTGTGTGTATGTGTGTGGCAGGGCTGGCACCGCGACCAGGCGGGTCACCCTTCACAGGGCTCTCCTTTTTTTTAGCTCGCCAGACGCACTCGCGGCACCCTTTTGGAACAAGCGGCCTCCAGAAATAGAAGGTGCACGTCCCCCCTCTCCGAGTCGGGGTCAGCCTTGCCAGATAAATGGCGGCGTGCCCGCGTGCTGCCGCGTCGCCGTTTGTACTCTGATCCAAGGCGAAAGGCGTTAATCTTCAATCAACTACAAAGGTGCGCCACGCCGTGCCCTCCGCGCCGTTTATCCTCTGCAATTCGTACGCTTTGATGTCTAATGTCATGCGGCCGATTTAGAGGTGAAGAGAGACCTTTCATTCTTTCGGATTTTCCACACTTGTCGTTATTTTTATTTATAGCTTTCATTTTTTTTTCTTTTTTAAATCAATCCCTAATGTCATTTACAAAATAAAGTTGGCCCTCTTGCCACTTCCTGCGTGGGCTACAATTGAGCGCTGAGGTTTAGGCCAACCTCTTGGCCACGCCTTTTATAGGCTGCCACGCCCCCAGCTCCTGTTGTCCGGGGACCCTCATTACCTCACCTCCACCTGTGTCAGTGTCACCAGGTGGCATCAGCACCTTCCTTTATCTTCTTTCCAAGGTTTTGGATTGCAATGTTTGTTATGAGTCCTCTGTCCGGGTTTTCAACGATTAGATTTATTTTTATAGTCTTGTTTGGTTATGTTCCATGTCGCCATTTTGAGCACCGCTTTAGGTTTTGACATGGCAGTGACTGGCACTGCTAAGGCTACTAAATGAATACTGAGCTTCAGCAACAGCCTCACAAGCAGGCCTCACCTCAGACAGCTGAGCCCCAAACCTAAATGGGAGGCTTCCTGGCCTTCACAGGCCCAAAATGGGAGCTCATGGCTTTCAAAGTTCCAATCCTCAAAAAACAGGAAGAAGGTAACCATAAAAGTCTGGGTTGTGTGCCCTCCTGAGTGGCGTTTCTCAATCTCCGGTTTCCTCCCACAGTCCAAAGACATGCAGGTTAGGTGGATTGGCGATTCTAAATTGGCCCTAGTGTGTGCTTGGTGTGTGGGTGTGTTTGTGTGTGTCCTGCGGTGGGTTGGCACCCTGCCCGGGATTGGTTCCCTGCCTTGTGCCCTGTGTTGGCTGGGATTGGCTCCAGCAGACCCCCGTGACCCTGTGTTCGGATTCAGCGGGTTGGAAAATGGATGGATGGATGGATGTCTTCGTGATCCACTTGTAGTGGGTGGGGCGTACCCCATTGGTGAATCAAGTACAATCATCAAAGGTGGGGGTCCACATGGTGAATTGAACTTGACCGTCAGAGTGGCTGGGAGGAGATCAGGAGCGATCATCAGAGTGAACCACTACCATTATAAACGATAGCAACTCATGGCCTAAGTGGGATCGACAATCAGAAAGGGGCAACCAATACCTGCCAACCCATCGAATCTGTTTGTATTTCATATTACATCATGAGTGTCAAGATTTAGGCTGAAATGTAAGATTTTGTAGCCTTTTCTTGTTAGGATGCCATTTTGATTTCTGTTGTCAGGGTAACGTCCTGTGTTTCCAGGGGTGTGGTCAGGTTTTTTTTTTTTTAACCCTAAATATTGTGGGTTGGATAATGGATGGATGGATATTGAAGTATTGAAATGTCCTTTCTCAGCGGATGCCTACTGCCCTCCATCTGCCATCTTGCTGGCAGGAGACGGTGGGCCAGCGAGTCAGGGAGTCCAATCTAGCGTGACGTGTGCAGACAGAGAAGAGGGAGGAGCCACGAGAGGACATTCAGACACATGTGAGGGTTTGTGGCCCAGAGCTCTAAGGGCTGAACTTTATTCTTCTGAATTCACCATCTCCTGCGGAGTTACAGTACACCCAACAACGGGCCTTCACAAGCAGCGCGGATTACAAGTAGGGCTGGGGGGGGGGGGATTTGGGTGGGGGGCTACCTCAGTGTCCCTCAGTCACCCTGTGAGAGAACATGAAAAAAGGTGAAATGACAAGAAAAAGAAAAGTCATTTAGCTCGGCGTAACCCCCACGGATGCTGACTACAATCCAATAATAATAATAATAATAATAATAATAATAATAACACATTAATACATGCTCAAGGGACGTCACAGAATCTCACAAAGAGCAGCAGGGTGCATGTAACACTGGATACAAATAAATAAACATATTAATAATAATAATCATCATAATAATGCTGCATAATTATAATTTTAATTATTATTATTAACTGTAAATATTATTTTGTCCACTAAATTAAAAGAATAGTAAAGTTAACAATAATAATAATAATTCTCTGCATTTATATAGCGCTTTTCTCACTACTCAAAGTGCTCAGCAATTGCAGGTTAAGGGCCTTCCTTGCTCAATGGGCCCAACAGAGCAGAGTCCCTATTGGCATGTAGGAGATTCGAACTGGCAACCTTCTGATTACCAGTGCAGGTCCCTAGCCTCAGAGCCACCACTCCGCCTGATAATAATAATATCCTTCCATATCCAGCCATCCATCCATTATCCAACCTGCTATATTCCAACACAGGGTCACGGGGTCTGCTGGAGCCAATCCCAGCTAACACAGGGTGCAAGGCAGGAAACAAACCCTGGGCAGGGTGCCAGCCCACCGCAGGGCACACACACCAAGCACACACTAGGGACAATTTAGAATGGCCAATGCACCTAACCTGCATGTCTTTGGACTGTGGGAGGAAACCGGAGCGCCCGGAGGAAACCCACGCATACAGGACCCGGAAAGTGAACCCAGACGGGTCTCCTTACTGTGAGGCAGCAGCGCTACCCACTGTGCCACCGTGCCGCCCATGATGATAATAATAATTAATTCAATTAAATAATAATAAATAATAATACATTTAATTTATATAGTGCTTCTCCCATGCTCAAGGCACTTCACAGAATCTCAGAAAGAACAGCAGGATATATGTAACAATGAATACAAATAAATAAATTAATTAATAATATTGATTATTATTATTATTATTATTAACTGGAAATATTATTATGTCCACTAAATTAAAAAAATAGTAAAGGTAACAACAATAGTAATAATAATTAATTAAATTACAAGAACAACAGCAGCAACAACAACAATAATAATAATAAATAACAAGGGGGCTCTGCACCCTACTCACTTCGCTCGCCCACCCTTGGGTTTGGTTTACCGGATAAACAATTTAAAGAGATTGTTATTTTCATGGGAATTGTTACAAATGCATTATTTACACTTTTACTTGAAAACTTACATCTCTTTCTCACAGGACGTATAGCGGCACTCGCGTTGTGGGGGGGGGGGGGGGGGCTGAATGCATACTAAGGAGATGGCTTACTGCTGCTGGCGAGCTGCGTGTTCTGCTTGTCGTTGTTTTAAGAGCTGGGAGCACATGAAGTGCGTCTGACAAACGTGTTCCAACCACTGCTAGGTTAGATGTCTGTGAACTTGTTTTAAATCTTGTCTCACTGCCTTGTCTCGCGTGATGTTAAAGTGTCTCTCGTGGGACATCAAATTGTCTTCTGTGAAGATCACGTCTCATCTCCCTAGTCTCCCTCCCAAGATTTTTTTTTATAATAGAGAGATAATAATACATCTCATTTATATTGTGCTTCTCCCATGCTCAAGGTCTCAGAAAGAACAGCAGGATATATGTAACAATGGATACAAATAAATAATAATAATAATATTTATTATTATTGTATTTTATAAGTATAATTATTATTATTAACTGGAAATATTATTATGTCCACTAAATTAAAAAAATGATAAAGTTAACAGCAATAGTAATAATAACTAATTCAATTAAATTACAAGAACAACAGCAGCAACAACAACTTACAATAATAGTAATAATAATAGTAAATTTAATTTATATTTAGAACACCAGAGTATATGTAACATTGGATATAAATAAATAAATAAATAAATAAATCCTGCGGTGGGTTGGCGCCCTGCCCGGGATTGGTTCCTGCCTTGTGCCCTGTGTTGGCTGGGATTGGCTCCAGCAGACCCCTGTGACCCTGTGTTCAGATTCAGCAGGCTGGAAAATGAATGGATGACTAAATAAATAAATAAATAAAAATTATTATTATTATTATTATTATTATTATTAATAATAATAATAATAATAATATTATTATTATTGTATTTTGTACATATATTATAATAATTATTATTAACTGGAAATATTATTATGTCCACTAAATTAAGAAAATGAAAAAGTTAACAGCAATATTAATAATAATTAATTCAATTAAATTACAAGAACAACAACAGCAGCAACAACAGCAACATACAATAACAGTAATAATAATAATAATACATTTAATTTATATTTAGAATAGCAGGGTATATGTAACAATGGATACAAATAAATAAATAATAATAGTTATTCTTATAGCATAATTATTAATATTAACTGGACATGTTTTTATGTCCATTAAATTAAAAGAATAATAAAGATAACAACAATTGCAATAATAATCAATTCAATTAAACGAGGGTTGGCACCCTGCCCGGGATTGGTTCCTGCCCTGCGCCCTGTGTTGGCTGGGATTGGCTCCAGCAGACCCCCGTGACCCTGTGTTCGGATTCAGCGGGTTGGAGAATGGGTGGATGGATGGATTAAATGAGAAGAACAACAGCAGTAACAACAACAAGAATGCCAGTCCTAATAATAGTACACTACATATGACTTTACTACTACCTTCAGTTTATATCGCGCCTGTCCAATGCTCACGGCTGAGCCTCACAAAGACCACCAAGGCGTGTGACGTTGGACTCAAATATAAACACTTAAATGGACACCCAAAGACATTGCACAGCCAATGAAGACAATAAAGCCACGTGAAATCCTCAGCCTGCTCCAATCCCATCATCTGTGACATCACACCCCCACACCCCTCTGGACTGACCGGTGAAGTGACAGTTTGAAGTTCGATGTCTTCCTGAGCAGACAAGTTTTCCGTTGGTTTTTTTAAAAGAATGAATGGAGTCGGCTGTTCTCCTGAATTTCGGGAGGTCAGTCCAGACTCAAGGCGCTATAAACAGTTGAAGGCCCTGCTGTCTCCCACAGAGTTTAGGTTAGTGTTGGGAGGACACAAGAAGATGGCTGGAATGAGAGGACCCCGGTGGGTGAACAGGAGCAGAGTGATGGAGGAGGTGACTGATGTAGTCCATTTAAAGTTTATATTAAAGGTCATTAATAGAATTTGATGTCCAGTGGAGGCGAAGCAGGATGGCTGTTGGTGGTCCCTGTCAGGAGTTTTGAATCGACTGGAGCTGTGATAGAAGATATGATGGGACTCCTGCCAGTCCAGAGTTACAATAATCGAGATGGTGATGAGGATGTGATCAAAGCAGGACGAGCGTCTCAGCATTAGAACAGGAGAAGAATGAGCGGACACGGGATACGTGACAGAGGTGGAAGTACAAAAGTTTCTTAATGTGGTTTAAGAAAGGGAGGAATCACAAGTGACCCCCAGATTCCTTGAAGGTCAGATGAGACCACCGTCGAGAGTGACTGAGAAGGGGCTCGCGTTCTTAAGTTGCACTTTAGTTCACTTTTATTGCAGTTGAATTTTAAAGACTTCTGCTCCATCCAACCAAAATGTCGAAACTTCAGGAGTGACGCAAGTAACATGGAAGTGACAGCAGGGCTCCAGTGCCGAGGTTCGAGGTTTATATAAGAGCAGCTGACATCTGTCCTCTCAGGTTGAACACAAATTCTGGAATATTTGAATCCTTTGAAAAACCAGCACTCTGCAAACTACTCGTGAGAGTCTGATGGGAAGTTCTTACCTCAAAGAGTTTCACGATAAATCTAAAAATGGGAGAACAGGAACTTGAAAGTGCTTGAGAACGACCTGGGGGGGCCTAGCGGACCAACCACTGCCGTCATGCCAGGGCTGAGCTGACACATCCAGCACTGATTGGCTGGGCACAAGTAAATAAAAATTGTCGATTGGCACCCAATACCACAGGGCATGTCACACATTGAGTGGAAAGAAAAAATGAAAGAGTCGTCCAAAAGGCGATGGGTTTGACTCCCAGCAGGTCAAGCGAGGGGGCAGCCGAGAGCAAACTGAAAATGGAAGGTCACGGGCCTGAGACATTCAAATGACCAAAATGGTGACTGAGGATTCAAACCCCAGACCCATGATGGAGGAGAAGAGTGAGGTGTGAAACTGAAACGTCGCCACGCAAAGTGCATGAGAAGCCATCAGAGTCTGAGAGGCGAAACAAAAGCAGAATCTCATCGATTTCACGTTCGGACACTCGAGTAACACAGGATGGCCGAGATCTCACCTGGTCACGTGACTGGCAACCATAGCAACCATACATGCAAAATGGCAGCACCCTTGGGTAACCAGATATGGAAAATGGCAATGTGGTGACATCCCGAAAATATCAATAAAAATGTAAAAGAAACTGGAGTGAAGAGTGCAGGGAAATGGACACAAGTGACATTCATTCATTAATAATGAGTTCCTGTCACTGCCTGTCCCCAAATCGTGGGATGTGCGTGCCAGTGATCCTAAAGAGTGACCATGCCAAACGGCTGAGGTCTTCAATGATATAGTTGGCCATTTTATGTCCACATGGGCTCAAACAGAACTGAAGGCCACTGGGTGTCATGACATGTTGTACTGGTGTCACCACCCTAGGGTAACAATTTGTTAAGTATGTCCATCCATACTACTATCACTTAATTTGCTCATCCATTCATCACTTCAGCCTTCTATTTGACTATCAATTCATGTCCATCCATTGATTTATCTGTTTCTCCTCTCAATTCATTTACTGACCCATTCCACCTGTCCATACATCCATGAGCTTGCTATCTGACCAGACTTTCATTCATCCACCCTGCTAACAGAGAATTGTTCATCCATCCATCCATCCATTCATCCATTTACTCATCTATCTGCTTTCCTATCAATTCATTTGCTAATCTCACATATTAATTCACCCATCTGTTCAGTTAGCAATTCATGTCCTTCCATCTGTTCATCCATCCAGATATCTGTTATTTTGTTTCTCCATCCGCTAATTCACCCATTCATTGAATAATCAATTTATGTCCATTCTGGGTAACAATTATCAGTTCCTGTCCATCCATCTCTCCGTTCAGATAATCTGCCCATCCATTCATCAGATCACTCATCTATTTGGCTATCAATTCAAATCCATTCATTTCTCTGCTCTCCTGCCAATTCATTGGCGGAACAAGACTTGAGTGGCAGCAGGCTGGGTGGGGCTAAAAACTTCAGTAGCCATGGGGTGGGCAGAGATGGACGTCTTAGTTGCAGTGGGTGGGGTGGGGCTAGAGACTTGTGTGGTCACAGACTGGGCGGGGCACCCACCTGTTCATCCATTCATCTCCCTCAGAGAGAGAGGCGTCGACATGAGTGGCAGCATAACCAGTAGCCCCATCTGCATAACGGCGCTTTTCTATCTATCTATCTATCTATCTATCTATCTATCTATCTATCTATCTATCTATCTATCTATCTATCTATCTATCTATCTATCTATCTATCTATTATATAGTGCCTTTCATATCTATCTATCTATCTATCTATCTATCTATCTATCTATCTATCTATCTATCTATCTATCTATCTATCTATCTATCTATCAGTTGTATAGTGCCTTTCATCTATCTATCTATCTATCTATCTATCTATCTATCTATCTATCTATCTATCTATCTATCTATCTATCTATCTATCTATCTATTATATAGTGCCTTTAACCTATCTATCTATCTATCTATCTATCTATCTATCTATCTATCTATCTATCTATCTATCTATCTATCTATCTATCTATCTATCTATCTATTATATAGTGCCTTTAACCTATCTATCTATCTATCTATCTATCTATCTATCTATCTATCTATCTATCTATCTATCTATCTATCTATCTATCTATCTATCTATCTATCTATCTATTGGTCCTCTGGTCATCTTTCTGCCATATCCACCCATCAAATCATTTGGTGGTCCATCCATCCACTAAAAGTCACTGACTTCTTCATGACACCCCATTCTTCTGCCATTGTCGGTCTATGAAGATTGCAGGGCTGTGGGTTAGTTTTACGCATTAATGAGTTTTGCTTGAGTTTGAAGGGGGGGTCCACCTACTTTTGTCCATGTAGTGTATGTGTCAGTTATTGGGCCTCCCTGCTGCTACCTATCTTCTTGAGGGGCTCTTAGCATTTCTCCCCACTCGTTTTGTATTTATTCGTATTTATCTCCCGAGTTTCTAATATTACACTGGGGCATAGCGCCACCTGTTGGAATTGGCCTTGTGTCATTGGCAGTGTTAGTGGTGCATGTGCCACCAGGGTATCTTGTGCCCAACTCCTGTCCCACACATTCACAGTTTGCTTGCAGTGGCCCTTGAGTCCAAGATATTAAACATCAGATGTTAAACATGGCTCTGCACTCCTCTGGTGTGTGTGTGTGTGTGTGCATGGGGGGTCCTATGATGCAGTGCTGCCCCTTCTAGGGTTTAATCCTGCCATTTAATCCCAGTGCCACCAGAATAGGTTGCCGTTGCTGTGACCACGAACTGAATCAGGCCGGATTTATAATGGATGGATGGGTTAGGGTTACTTTGACACTATCACTCCAGGTACTTAATACTCAATATTGGAAAGGCACTATAGAAATAAGGTGTACTATTATTATTATTATTATTATTATTATTATAACTTACTTTATTCTTGCACAGTTTCCCCGACTTGACATGTCAAACTGAACCGCACACAATCCATAAATTGAACTCTCTGTGTTTTCGGACTTTAACACGTGCCATTGCATGTGCCATTGCAGTCCACTTAACAGGTCTGGCCTGTAGGGGGCGCCGGTCCGCCCCTCCAAACACACACACACACACGCCGGGTGGGCCAGTGTGTCGTCCGTCTTCGTCGAATATGACCTCGTCATCCATCGCGGCTCGTTTCTGGACCTTTGGTGATTGATGTCGCCAGCCGCGGTGCCCTTTGATCGTCTTTAATTACGCGCTTTGGATGCAGCAGGCAGATTTAACTTTAAAGAACTGAAACTTTTAATTTCAACTACAGACTAAAACAACAACTGTGAAAGTAATAAACGCAGAGAGCGGCACATTCGATACCTTTTATTTATAAGCGGCACTCTCTAATTACACAGGCTGTTCAAAACTTTATTTCGCGTTCTACAATATGAAATGTGCTGCCCGCCGGCGACAACTCACTGGCACTTGGACTTTGGTTCAAATGGCAGCGTGTGCCGAGATAGAATTCCGCTTTCCTAAACAAACAAGAGGACCAACGTGATCGTTCCCACTGGCACTTGCTGTGCCCGGCCGCTGTCTGGTCTCACGTTGCATGGCCGCCATAAAAGCTGCCCACCTGTCATCGTCGTGGAGAAATTCAGTGGAGTCCCACCTGTGTTTTACATGGAGGCTGGAAACTCCATCAGCCTTTCCTCGGCTCGGCGGTCGGGGCACACATGGAGCAGAGCGGCGCGGGCGACGATCGAGTTTCGCCCTTTGATAACTCGTTACAAAGTTGATATTACCGAGTGAGGGGACGCGTTCGGAGCAGCGAATTCAAAGAGAACGTCTGACACAGGCTTTGTGACACGCACGGGACTGCGCCAAGTCTTTGATTCGGTCAGCTCGTGCCTCACTGGACCTAATCGACTTTTAAAAAGGACGAGCAGCCAGAAAAGACCACCGGTCCACCCTGCCATTGTGTGTGTGGCATCTGCGTGGTCTGCCAACATCTGTCTGGTTTTCCTCCCACATCCCAAAGAGGTGATGCATGGGTAGGCCCTGCAGAGGACTGGCATCATGCCCATTGTTGGGTCCTGCCTTGCACCTGATGACGCTTAGATAAACCCCACCTGCCCCCACAAGTCTGAATGAGACCGAGAAGTTCACAAAATGCCAGGGTCCAGTGTGTGAATGAGGGCGCTCTGCAGAGGACTGGCACTCTGCCCAGGGTTGGGGCCTGATGCCACATAGGTAGGCTCCATCTCCCTGCTGGATTAAATATTCACATATACTATGTATATATATACTGCATATATATATAGAATATAATGTGATCTTAGACTGACTCTGTTTGGGTATGTGTGTGGCAGGCCCAGATATTCACTGGCATCCTGTCTAGGGTTGATCCTGCCCTGCACCTGATGCTGCCTGGATTGGCTCCAACTCTTGTCCCAAAAGTGTGTAAGTCAGCTTAGTGGGCCATCTGTGTGAATGGACTGGCGCCCTGTCCAGTGTGAGTCCCCAGCTTGAGCTCAGTGTTGCCAGGAAAGGCTGCAGTGCCGCCCCCCACTATGACCCGGACTGAGCACATGTGGGGCACTGTGTTATTTTATATATAGGCCGAGCCGTCCATCTAATAAATCTGCATAGCACCTGTCAAGCTCTCCGGCTACAGCATTTTATTATTCATCCATCCATTATCCACCCTGCTATATCCTAACTATTGGCTGGAGCCAATCCCAGTCAGCACAAGGCACAAGGCAGGAACAAATCCCAGGCAGGGTGCCAGCCCACCGCAGGGCACACACACACACCCACACACCAAGAACACACTAGGGACAATCTAGGATCGCCAATCCACCTGCATGTCTTTGGACTGTGGGAGGAAAACCACACAGACACGGGGAGAACATGCAAACTCCTCGCAGGGAGGACCTGGGAAGTGAACCCACACGGGTCTCCTTACTGCAAGGCAGCAGCGCTACCACTGCGCCACCGTGCCGCCCGCATTTTATTATACAGAGTCTTTATCTATCTATTATATAGTGCCTTTTTCATCTATCTATATTATACAGCACTGTTCATTGATCTCTCTGTCCTTTATATAGGTTCTTTCATATTTATCAGTCTTCATTTTTATATAGTGCCCTTCATTTATCAATTCATCCAATTCCTGCCTTATGCCCTGTGTTGGCTGGGATTGGCTCCAGCAGACCCCCGTGACCCTGTGTTCGGATTGAGCGGGTTGGAAAATGGATGGATGGCTGGATATGGATGGATATTATTATTATCAGGCAGAGTGGTGGTTCTGAGGCTAGGGATGTGCACTGGCAATTGGAAGGTTGCCGGTTCGAATCTCCTAAATGCCAAAAGGGACTCTGCTCTAATTAATCTAACTAATCTGCATAGTGTCTTTAGAACTCTATTATTATACAGTTTAGGGCTTTTGATGTATTATCTACGTTATATAGGGCTTTTCATCGATTTTTGTATTTATATAGTGTGTTTCACATAGATGTAGGTATATTGTTATAAAGTGCCTTTCATTGATCAATGTATGTATCTTTTGTATAGTGCCTTTCACAGATTCCGCTACAATATATTATTATATGGGTGGCTCGTCGTATCCTGACTGTATCAGTGTATGCCCCAAACGCACTCTGTCTCTATCTAATGCCTTTCATACAGTATACCTATCTATATAATTATGAAGTGCCTTTCACAGATATATGCATGTTCTATACAGTATATTTCGGATCAATTTCATATTGGATCTTTCAGTGAGTTATATACTGCTATACAGTATATCACCTTTCATATATATTATGCAGTATATTACAATATAAAATGACTATATATTACATATAATACTACTATATATTACTATATTACTATATACTGTATATACTGTTTGCTTTATTTGACAATAAACTATGCAACATTCCATGATATGCTTCTCGCAACTGAAAGAGGGCACCGTGGTGGACATTTGCCGAATGGCAGACCAACCACAAGCGTTACCTGGTAGGTAACCACCCACACAATTCAGGTTGTCGAGACTCAGACTACAAATGAATATATAGAAATATATAAATGTCCAAAGACATGCAGGTTAGGTGGACTGGTGATCCTAGATTGTCCCTAGTGTGTGCTTGATGTGTGTGCCCTGCGGTGGGCTGGCGCCCTGCCCGGGGTTTGTTTTCTGTCTTGCACCCTGTGCTGGCTGGGATTGGCTCCAGCAGACCCCCGTGACCCTGTAGTTAGGATATAGCGGGTTGAATAAATGGATGGATTGATGGATTGATGTCTTTATGTGTCTATCTTTTATATATGTTTTTCATAGTATTTCTTTCACTGGCATATGCATATCATTAAATTATGTCTTCCCTATCTATCATCTGGTGCCATCACTGCTCTCTAGCTATCCGTCATATAGCGCCTTTCACATCTGTCTGGTATACAGCGCCATTCATAGGAATTTTGGATCTATTATGGTGTGTCTTATCTCTCTATTATATTCTGACTTTAATAATCTATTTGTTATATAGTGCCTTTCATCTATCTATCTATCTATCTATCTATCTATCTATCTATCTATCTATCTATCTATCTATCTATCTATCTATCTATCTATCTAATGCTCAGTAAATGTCTTACTTATCAACAGTCAAGCATCTCTTTATTATATAGCACCTTTCATATTCATCTATCTCATAGTTTTTTGTTCTTGTCCTGCTGCCATGTCAGTTCTGTCCCTTTTGGTGACAAACCCTGCCTGATGTTGACTTCTCTTTTGTATTTGCCCCTTGGCTTTATGCATTTTACTTTTTTATTACTCTATCTATCTATCTATCTATCTATCTATCTATCTATCTATCTATCTATCTATCTATCTATCTATCTATCTATCTATTATATAGTGCCTTTCATTGACTGGTCTCTGTCTCTTATATAGTGTCTTTCTTGCCCATTTATTTCACATCTCTATTGTAAAGTTCTTTCCATCTTTCTATCGATAAATTGAATGTTTATAGACAGTGTTTCATTTCAGAGTAATATTTCATTTTTAATTTTTACTAGGAGGGCTTTGCCCCCTGCTCACTTCGCTCGCCCACCCCCTATCTCGGGGTGCACTATGTGCCAGCCACTTCTCGTCTCTGCCATTCGTGTTGTGAAGAGGGGGGCTGAGTGCCCGCTAAGGAGATGTGGAGGCTCCTCTGAAACCCCCTCTTAAACGGTGATACCCGCTGGCTGCTGCTGCCGCCGCTGTGCCGTGTGATCGGTGTGTCGCGCGGCGCTTTGAATGACTAAAAGCCCGTACAGCAGCTGTCCTTTTGTCTCACTGCCTGGTCTCGCGGGATGTTAAAGTGTCCCCGAGAAAATCACGTCTCGTCTCCTTCCAAGCCTTCCAAGATTTTCTTTTATAATCGAGAGATTTCTTATGATAACAAAACACCAACAATAGCACATATTTCTGTGACACACACACACACACACACACACACTGATCGTGATTCAAGTTCGACTCCCTCAAAGTTAAAAGGACATTTTTAAACTAATAAAGTGTGTCTCACTGTGTGCGCTGCAAATCCCCCCCGGGACCCTTGACGTTTTCTTTTTCTCATCAGAAACACAAAGATGGCAGAGTTCCAGCTCAGTCATTTCTGTGCACTCGTCTCATTTCAAGCGGGCTCTCAAGTATCTGCACCCCCAAACCCTATAAAACACCCCTCTGCCCACCGTTTGTTCCCTCATTGGAGTCTCAAGTGAACTGGCCACCCTCTTTCCAGCCCCCCAGCTCCCCCAAGGTGATTTCACCCAACTGGGCAGAGAGCTGGGATTTCCATCTCCTTTCTGGGCTGTGCCCACCGTTGCCACTTTGGTTCGTTTCACGTCCGACTGAGTTGTTTTTTTAAGGCCACACTGCATGCAGAAATGGCTTGGAGCTGACTTGATCTTCAGGGATGTCTATGAATGATTTTGTAACGACCAAAAGTGACTTTATTTGCAGTTGCCTACCCTTTAGCCTTCATGACAATGCAGATGTGGCATCAGTGTAGTGCACAAAGTGAAAGAATTTGAATAAATATTCAAAAAAGAAAAATGGGAAGACCACCGTGCCCTAAAACAATAAATGACAAACCCAAAGCTGACGGGGCTCAAGGACAATCCATGCTGGGCAAGACTTGGACTGTGATTGGGCTATAAAGTGTCTGTCAAAGATGGTCTCCCCAATCACACCCAGAGCTCTGAGGTGTCCACTGCACTCCTGGCTCATCCTCCGTGGTCCGGTGGGGTGAAGTGTGACGCCCTGTCCTTCTTTAATTTATCTGCTCTGCAAGATGTGCCCGCGGGTGCTCAGGCCCTGAAAAGGCCTTCAGATGAAGTGACAGTCACTTTGGTTGTTGACCTCCAATGCCCTCCATTTGTCATCAACTGGAAGCTAAGCATCAACAGCTTGAAGGCGACATGGCGGTAGCTGATCTGAAGCTCACATTCTTGCTGCGGTGATGTGCCGCCATATTTTGCCGTAAGCCTTATTTGTTTTTCTTCTTCTCCAGTAGTGTCCGTATATCATCTTATTAAAGACGCGGTCGGCCTCATAACTCACTCACTCGCAAATTCCTGCCAGCTTACCCCGTGCAGAACGAAGCCAGCTGTGGAGCGAGGAGGGCCGTCAGATTCCCCCAAATAATTTTTCTAACTCTGTTCAGCGCGATGAAGCTTTTCCGTGGGTGTTGTGGAATATTAGTCAAGCGGCCTGAAAAATGACACAAAGCCGCCGAGTATCAGTTACAGTGGCTGAAAAAGAAACATCTGGATGGGCCGCTGCCCAAAGCAAACTGCGCCAGCTGTGAAGGGAGCCGCGCCGCGGGGCACCCAGTGAGCAACCAGAGGGCCTGTCTGTCTGTCTCTCTGGTGCCATCACTGCTCTCTAGCTATGTGTCATATAGCGCCTTTCACATCTGTGTGGTATACAGCGCCATTCATAGGAAGTCTGGATCTATTATGGTGTGTCTTATCTCTCTATTATATTCTGACTTTAATAATCTATTTGTTATATAGTGCCTTTCATCTATCTATCTATCTATCTATCTATCTATCTATCTATCTATCTATCTATCTATCTATCTATCTATCTATCTATCTATCAGTTGTATAGTGCATTTTATCTATCTATCTATCTATCTATCTATCTATCTATCTATCTATCTATCTATCTATCTATCTATCTATCTATCTATCATATAGTGCCTTTCACATCTATCTATCTATCTATCTATCTATCTATCTATCTATCTATCTATCTATCTATCTATCTATCTATCTATCATATAGTGCCTTTCACATCTATCTATCTATCTATCTATCTATCTATCTATCTATCTATCTATCTATCTATCTATCTATCTATCTATCTATCTATCTATCTATCATATAGTGCCTTTCACATCTATCTATCTATCTATCTATCTATCTATCTATCTATCTATCTATCTATCTATCTATCTATCTATCTATCTATCTATCTATCTATCATATAGTGTCCTTTACGTCTGTCTCTTTATTTTATATACTGCTCTTCACATCTCTCATATGGTGCCTTTTCCACCTTTATTATTATGCAGTAATTTTCAGACATTTATTTCTATTTTTTAGTGCCTCACCAATCCAGCTCATATCGGGTGCCTTTCACAAGTATTATATAGATAGAAGGACAGAAGGACGGCATTAACTTTTAGTGCCTTTCTTACTGATCTACCAATCCAGTGTATAGTGCCTTTCACATCTAGCCAGCCTTTACTCTACAGCAGCTTTCCGTTGTGAAGACCACACCAAGGCAGTTTCTAAGTACAGATGCCCACCCCACCTCAGTTGTTTCCATGTATTTTTTACACACATTGAGCGGGCATCCCTTGTGCTTTAGTGCCCAGTGGCTTTGCCACCACGCCACGCAACTTTATATAGTGGGGATACCCAGAGAAATACCCACGTGGGTGTGAGGAGAAGCCAGGCTGGTTACCGAACCCAAGTGCCTGACAGTGCTAACCAGTGAGCCACATGCCCACCTCTTTGTCACCTCTAAGTAGAATTAAAGAAGCCTACTCTACACTGACCCATTGTTAAGGTAGGGGTGACGCTGGGTCAACATCCTCTAAATGCAGTTTAGTGCCAGCCTGGGTGGCACATACACACACACACTCATATTGGGGCAAAGTGCAAAGTTCAGCACAAGTGGCACCTTAAATGGCACCATATGCCAGGGACTCACTCACGAGGTCTCCACCGGCCGGGGTGTCAGATTGTCTTCTATATTTACGGCTTCACTTGGCTTTAGCAGCTGAGCCTACAAGCTCTTGTGCCCGTCACAGACTTTGGCTCGGCCCCACGTTTCTTGTCACCAGGAGGCTTACAACCAGGAATCTTCGGCTAATTCCCTTAAAACCTTGTGGGTCAAAAGGTTTGACAATTATTTTTGACACAATTTCTCTGCATTGTCAACAAGATGGAAAGGTTTACCTCACAAGAGTCTCCGAGCCGGCCACTCATTTAGCACCACGGCCGTGGCATTCATGTCGGAAAAAGACAACGGGCTGCCACACTGCGCCATCACTCACCTGCCATCCTCCTCTTGGATGACCTGTGCCAGCTGATTGACCCTCTAGCCCACTCCTTAACCCTTAGCAATCCCCACACAAAAAGAAACCTGGGTGTAATCTGGGGTTGGCAGAGTTGGCGTGCCAGCACAGCCCTGGGTACAAGGCAAGAGCAAACCGCAGACAGGATGCCAGTCTGTCATAGGACACATCACTTTTTCACACAATGGCTATTAGGGGGTCACCAGTTAGCTCAACACGCACATACATGGGGGGCATAGGGAGGAAGAAAGCCACGAAGACCCCAGGGGTCCACAACACCAACCTGAGGACCCGACTTGGAAATCGAAAAAAATGAGAAAGGGGGTGAGCTGAGGTTTATGGAGCACAGCCTTCAGTCATCTCATCTGGTGGGGTCAGGGTAGATGTGCCCACTCAGGACCCCAAAGGACTGTGCCCACCTCGTGTTGCCAATTCACAATCGAGAAGGGGTAGACAGGCTGAACGTTTGTTGGGGGCCCAGAATGATCGATATTAAGATTTCTATTATTACGAACATGATGAGGAGTGTTAGGAAGATGATTAGGATTCTTTAGTTTTATCCAAAGCGACTTACAAAGCAAGCCATGACATACACAATAGAAGGGTCATCAGGTCCACACTGTCCTTCACCTTGAACCATCCCACTTCCAGAGTGTCCCAAGAAACGGAAAACTGCAGGGCGCCATTCACAGAGCCTTGACGTGACAGCTGATCCGCTCAGGGGGGCGCCACCAAGGCCACCCGCACTCATCAAAGCCCCTCAGACGTTACGTCTTGCGCTTTTTCTTTTCGAGTAGCATGACATGTGAAGGTCATAACCGTGGACCGTGGGCCGAAGAACCGGACCCCCTGATCAAAGCCGCCTTCCTGCACTCTTTGAGTGTCCTGAAAGCCAAACTCCAATTGCAAGTCGTTTAAAATTCCAGCCTTCTGATTCAAGGGGGCTTTGTGGGGGCAATTAAACGTGCAGTGTGTCCGTGTGGAATCAAACTCCCTTCAGAAATCAGCTGTTAGCATTCCATCTTTGTGCTGCTCACCACCACACCAGAAGCCCCCTAATTAATGGCATTCAGCAGTTGAAAATGAAAGCCGCTCTGGCGATTTTAACTGCGTGTCCCTCGCCGAGAGCCGAAAAAGACAAATAATGGCTTGAGGGCGTGCAAGGCGAGCGTTTGATCTCGGCGTAAACCACCTCGGGACGCTGGCGGGCACCAAATCAGTACACAAATGTTATCGCCACCCACCGGACACAACACTCCGGCACTCTGCACTTGTCATCGTAAGACGACCACCGACAGCTTTACCGTTGACAGACACGCTGAAGATCTGAATGGCGAGGAGTCCGGGCACAGGGCATCTACGGGGGGCTCCTATGGAGCAGGGAGGAGAGACCTCGAAGTGACAGAAATGGCAGCACACAACTGTAGATATAAATAAAGGAGCCATACACACCAACGACCAGCTTATTCACCTGAGGGCACTGAGTCTGTGCCAGCATCAGTGGGCACAAGGCGGGAATCAATGCTGCAGAGGTGACCATAACACACATGACAGTCCATCCATGTGTACACCCATCCAGCCACCGTCACCAATTTGTCCAACCATAACCCATACCAGCCCACCAAATTAATGCTAAGGGCCAACCAGAGCTTATGCCAACAGCAATGGGCACAAGGCAGGAATCAACCCTGGAAAGCTACCACTAATGTCTGCCCATCCATCCATCATATTTATTGGGCAATCTAACTGTGGCGAATGCCTACTCAGAATCTGTGCCAGTGTCAGTGGGCACACAGCAGAAAACAGTTTTGGAATCCTGCCATTAATATGGGTGATCCATCCATCCATCCATCCATCCACCCACGTACAAAAATCCTCACCAACATAGCCATGTGTCACCTTTACCAGTCTACCTCATTAAAGGATAATGCCAGCCAGAACCTATGGTACCAACAGTGGGCACAAGGTAGTAATCTGAGCTGGAAAGTTGCCACTAATTTCTGCCCATCCATCCATCATATTTATCAGGATAGCCAACCAAGACAAATGCCTACCCAGAATCTGTGCCAGTGTCAGTGGGCACACAGTGGGAAACAGTTTTAGAATGCTGCAACTAACAGGGGTGAGCCATCCACTTAAAAAAATCCTCACCATGTATCCCTCCATCACCTTCACCAGCCCACCTAATTAAACGATATGGCCAGCCAGAGCCTTTGCCAACAACTGTGGGCAGAAAGTAGGAATCACTTTAGGAAAGCTGCCACTTATTTGAGTGTCCACCAATCCATCCATCATGTTAATTACCCTTTCACATTTATGTTGATGGCCACCAGAACCAATGCTACCAACAATGGGCACCAGGCAGGAGTCGGTCCTGGAAAGCTACCACTAGCATGTGTCCATCCATCCATCCATCCATCCATCATGCTTATCAGGCTATCTAACCAAGGCAAATGCCTACCCAGAATCCGTACCAGTGTCAGTGGGCACACAGCAGTAAACAGTTTTGGAGTCCTGCCACTAATATGGGTGATCCATCCATCCATCCACCCACTTACAAAAATGCTCACCAACATATCCATGTGTCATCTTTACCAGTCTACCTAATTAAAAGGATAATGCCAGCCAGAACCTATGGTACCAACAGTGGGCACAAGGTAGTAATTTGAGCTGGAAAACTACCACTAATGTTTTTCCATCCATCCATCCATCCATCCATCCATCCATCCATCCATCCATCCATCCATCCATCCATCCATCCATCCATCATGTTTATCAGGCTATCCAACCAAGGTAAATACAAACCTAGAATTGGTGCCAGTTTCAATTGGCACACAGCATCAAACAGTTTTGGAGTGCCACTGTTAACCATCCATTCATTGATCCATCTTAAAAAATCCTCCTCGTTGTTTCTGTCCATCATCTTCATCAGCCTTCCTAACTGACTGGCCTGAGCCCATACCAACAGCTTAGGAGAGCTACCACTAACTTGAGGGTCCACCAGCCCACCCATCATAGTAATCAGATGGGTCTCCCCCCTGAATTGAATGCCAGCTTTGTGGTGGGTGGGAGGTTTCATTTATTTGGGACGTTTTAGCCACCATTTTGTGTTCTTACGCTCGCCACCAGTTTCTGCAGCCCAGCGTTGTTAGTGTTGTGTCCTCCGAGTCCGCGACCTTCGTCAACGAAACAACGGGCTTTAAAAGTCACCAAGACACTCTCTTATCATCCGAGTTTACGGATTCAAATTACAACATTTTTGTGCCCCCGATCCTTCACTTTTTTTTTTCATTCTTGCTTTCGACTTCTGCTCTAATTTTCATCTCACGTTCTCACGTTAGTAACGGTGTGGTGTCCTTCCCGACTTCGACTATTTTTTGGTTCCTGATTGCACCTTTTTCTCTCGCTAGTCTCCGATCCTAAGAGAAGCCTGCAGGTAGCAGTTGGGGACTGGCTGGCCTGGGGTGAGCCTCTCCTGGACAGGCAGGTGAAGGTCCCTGGGCTGCTTTGGGCCTCCTTTAGGAGGCCTCACTCTCTGAACATAACAGGGTCCTTCTTACAGCATTTAATGGGATTTCATATCTCCAGTGGAGTACTCTGCTCCAAAACCATCTTATTTATATTTATTACTTCACCCGGTGAGGGCCAAGAAAATGTTTATTCTCATGGTGCCCAATGCTGGGCAGCAGCAAATCATACCAGAAACATCCATGAAGAAGTCTGAAGTTCCTTCTGTTGCAGAATCTGCATGTCACACATCCAGTCACAAGCCCACAACATGTGAGACCCCTGGGCTGGCACTACCATTAAGCCCTGGGGCGCAGATCATAAGGGTTAGTGGGGACACAGGTTAGCTACTGAACAGTCAGTTGGCACTCTAATAAGCTTGGCTTAGACACTGGCACTGCCCAGACCACAAGTACTTTTGCTAAATATGAAGCCGCCGATCGTTGATGGCCTGAAGGGGAGTCTCCCCGCTCATGCGTTGCCCATTGAGCCTCATCAGAAAAGATGGGGAAGTGTCAAGGACTAAGAGTCCCAAGGACTAAAGAGTTCCAAAGCACGTAGCCCCCCAGACACCTTCAATAAGGCCCTCTAGAGGGGGATATCATTGTGAAACCCCAGCGAGTAATAAGGGCAATTAGTGAATCTTTATAAAAATAAAACGTTTTATTGTCACAAAATGCTCTGCTGTACTGTAAAGCTCTGAAAAGGCACAAAGGACGCAATCCAAGGTGGGCAAAGTCCCAAAACAGAGCGCTGGAAAATCCACCAAGAGGGTGCAAATTCCGAAAGATACAAAAGACCAGCAGCTCACCAACTCCGAAGCGCATTCACACTAAACCACCAGGCACCATGGGAGACCCTCTATATTTAAAGGGTGGGGGGGGGGGGGGTAAGTCCTGGTGGTGACTGGGCAGGTGACTCTGACTTTTGGGGGACCCCCACAAAACCCACAGTGCATAACAAAGAGAGCTTATATACATAAACCAAACCAAAGATAAAGAAATCCATCCATCCATTATCCAACCCTCTATATCCTAACTATAGGGTCACGGGGGTCTGCTGGAGCCAATCCCAGCCAACACAGGGAGCAAGGCAGGAAACAAACCCCGGGTCAGGGTGCCAGCCCACCTCAGGGCACACACACACACACACACACACACACCAGGGACAATTTAGGATCGCCAATGCACCAAACCTCACGTCTTTGGACGGTGGGAAGAAACCCACACAGGCACAGGGAGAACATGCAAAATCCATGCAGGGAGGACCCGGGAAACGAACCCAGCCGGGTCTCCTAACTGCGAGGCAGCAGCTCTACCCACTGCGCCACCGTGCCGCCCTAAAAGATAAAGAAAGACACAGATAATTAACAAACATAAATGAGTCAAAAATGAACCCAACGGACATAACGCAGGACAGAGGGGAGGACGTGACAGGTGGGAGTTCGAAGCACAAAGAGACTCAGTGGAGACCCCCCAAATGGGGTATCATGTGATGGTTAAGTAATTGCTGTTTCCAGGCAACACCAAGTGAGAGGCGGGGCAGAGAGAAGAGGTGACTGTGTTGAGCCGTGGGGTCCGCACCGTTCCCGGCTCCTCTGGGTGGGCTGGTAGCCAGAAAATGGCTGCACATTGGGAGGAGCTGTCAAGTTTGCGGGGGTCCCGGGGTGTCGGCCCACCACTTGTATGTATGTATGTGTGTGTGCGTAAACGTCTGCCTGTGGCCTCCTGCCCTCAGATCAACGACTCCACTTGGGCCCTTTAATTAGAGCAGATTGGCACGGCCACAAGCCGACTCCGACTCCATAAACCTCGACTGTGGAACAGCAGCACGTCATGAGGAGGATTTACCTTTAAGCCTTTTTAAACAGGTCGGACTTTATGACCCATAAATCACTCGGCACAATTAAAGAAATCCTGAGCATCGGCGTGCAGGACGCGTGTCGGCGTTTTCAGTTGACCAGAACATGATGGCAGGAAGCGCTCCAAAGCTCAGAGTGGGCACCAGTTGCCTCCCTTGGCATTCGCTTGACCAGCTGGCATGAAATTTGAAGTGTGAGTGAAACCATAAAACAAAAAAACAAACAAAAAGCACAAGGGTTCAAATCTCAAAAGTGACAAGCAAAGAGTAAGTGACGCTTAATTAACATGAATTTATATAAAGTTAGGTAAAGGTTATCATCCGTAAGCCCCCCACACTGGCATACGCAGAGCAGGCAATGCCACGTGAGTGACCCACGCTTACTTACTTACTTAGTTACTTTATCATCTCCTATGGCACTTTACTCTATTGGGGTGGGCATCATTTTAATATTGAAATGCCCACCCATCCAAATTCTAACCCACATATGTAATTGACTTGGTCCTGATCTAGCGCCCTGCTGCCGCATCCACCGCATTTTCTAACAGGACCCGCCGTTTAAAAAGATACAAAATACAAGCATGGAACAAACAAGGAAAAGAAATACAAAGAAATGCTAACCTGAAATTCAACTCGTCTTCGACCGCCGAAGAAATGTTGGGGTGCCAGGCGGGTTACCCCCTGTAATAATGAATGGTGGCACAAATGACAGAAAAAAAAGAAGGTGGTAAGGCTTGGTGTCAATTTGGGGATCTGCCGAACGGCCCTAGGGTTGGGTCGGGGGGGTTCACCAGGCCAGTGGTCTCCTCTTCATGGAACGACCCGACCCCCTGCTGAGACCCCTACCTGTGTCTCAGGTTTACAGTTGCTGGACCGGATGGCACAGAGTCAGCTGCCCTCATTCTGTGCTGTGGATGGAAAAAGAGACAATGTCCTCAGTGACAGCGCCCCCTCGTGTCCCAGAGTGGTACTGCTTACGTCTGATGAGCCCGAAAAGTGACCCTTTGATGTGTCACACCTGGAATATCAAAAATGAAATGACAGGATGATAGGATTTCACTCTTCTGACCCACTTCCCTTTTAGCAGATTCAGGTCACCTGACCCTCATATAGCGCCCTGCCACCTCTAACAGGTAAGGGCCTTGGCCCTTTTAGAAACACTACAATTACATTTTCATTGACTTATTTGGCTGACTCCTTTATCCAAGGCGACTTACAACATTTAGGATTCAATTGGTTTCATTTCTTTTGGTTTTCCAATTGGAGTCCAGGCAGCTCAAGTGACTTACAGTGGTGTCAGTAGTGGGATCTGAAGCCACAACCTCAGGGTGTGAAGTCCAAAGATCAATAAAATTCATATGAAATGAAAAATAAACTAAAATCATGAATGCCCTCTGATAGGCTGGCACCCTGTCTGGGGTTTGTTCCTGCCTTGTGCCGTATGTTGACTGGGATGGGCTCCAGCACCCCCCATGACCCTGGTCCGGATTAAGTGGGTTAGAAAATGACATGAAATAAAACCATGAAAAATGAATAAATAATAAAAATGTTACAAATTAAGCATACACCTGACATTCCCTCCATCAGACATTAGCTGCCCATCTGTCCACCCCTCCTCCTGTTTCACCTTCCATTTTCTGACCCCCCCACACTTTAACTTTAAAGCCCCCAGTGCTGTGAAACGGGACAGCAGCCTCAGCTCTTTAAAAAGTGACATCAGTTCAGATTCACCCATCAAGCAAAGTGGCAGCGGGTATAGGACACGGGCAGCGATCTACACCTGGCACTGTGAGGTGGTGCCACCCATAAAGCCTGTCCTTTCCCAAGTGTGCATCCAATATTAGAGTTAGCTGGGGTCTCACTTCATACTAAAGCCTGCAGACCCCCAGGGTGGTCTCGGACTTACAAACGCAGACCTCATTTAGGCCAGAAGATAAAAGTTCCCACGCTTACCTTAGTCCTGCAGCCAATTAGCTAATGAAGTGCGCGGCCCCGCGGTTGGCCATTGGCCCAATTAGTGAAGTCCAGATGATGATCGTACATCACACTCTGAATGTCTCTTTTTATTTGCAGGAGGAATTTTATTTTTCCAACAAGGGTTTGACATAGGGTGGCATGGTGGCACAGTGGGTAGCACTGATGCCTCGCAGTTAGGAGACCCGTCTGGGTTCACTTCCCAGGTCCTCCCTGCGTGGAGTTTGCATGTTCTCCCCGTGTCTGTGTGGGTTTCCTCCTACAGTCCAAAGACATGCAGATTAGGTGCATTGGTGAGCCTAAATTGTCCCTAGTGTGTGCTTGGTGTGCGTGTGCCCTGCGGTTGGCTGGCGCCCTGCCTGGGGTTTGTTTCCTGCCTTGCTCCCTGTGTTGGCTGGGATTGGCTCCAGCAAACCCCCGTGACCCTGTAGTTAGGATATAGCGGGTTGGATAATGGATGGATGGATTTGACATTTCGACATCTTAACCACATGGAAAACATTCCATGGCCCAGAATGGAACCCAAAAGAGATTAGCCAGGCGGGCACACCGTTGGCACTGGACACTTATGACCTGTGGCCACTCGTTTTGCACCCAAGTTGGATTCTTTTGTAGTTCTTTTAGGGACAAATGGACAGCCTTGAAGTGTTTGGCCTCCATGGACATTCATGTCACTCGTTCAATGACACTGTGTTTGGCACTGGGATCCTCGTACAAAGCGTCAGAGCCAAAGAGACCCTCGGGATGCGCGTTAACAGAGGGGACGGATATGACAGCAGCTTTTGTTATTGTATAGAAATTCTAGGATTGGGAGATGAAGTTACATTTTATTACATTCAGACCCACGTTAGCACCAGGGACTCCCTCAGATTCGGGGACTTGCAGCTGTAACTGACCATTGGAGGTGGCCACTACTCCTCGCTGTTGTCACCGCTGCTTATACGTCTAACTACAGCCAAACAAAGCCTTGGCACATGCACTCCAACAGCCCCCAAAGACCCCCACTGAGGTGTTACGACACCCAACTCCACATACGCACTGCAGACATTCAGTCATTCATTCTCGCATCTCCGTAACCCACCTCCAGGGGCACAGGATGGGCGGCAGCAATGGTGGGCCTGAGTCTGTCCTGGACACGAGGGTCACGGGGGGCAGCCTACTGCATGGCACACACTCACACTCATGTTACCTGCACGTCTGTAGGGGTGTGGTAGGAGAAACCAGAAGACCCTGAAGAAACCCACACGGGCACAGAGAGAACACCCTGCCCGTGTGAGACAGGAGTGCCAATCACTGCGCCACCAGGCCAACGTGAGCACTTTCTTGTGAGAGAGAGACATTTATTACTTCAAAATCTTGTTGAGCTCTAATCAGAAACCAGCACAGTGCAGAGAGTGCAGCCTGTCGAGGGGGCAAATTATGAAAGGAAGACCAGCTGACCGACAGGGTGGCCCAGACTTTAAAGACACATCTGAGGTGGAGAGGGACGTCAGTGACAAGGGACACTCGGACAACGAATGGACAACCAATCAATCCCAAAGCTGTGTATTTATGGATCCAACTACTCCCTATAATCATCCCTACTTCTGCTTATTTTTTTGTTAATTAACACCATTTCAGGTTAATTTCATCAATTTTACTAAAAGATGTTGAATCCTCCAGGAGGTGCCATCAGTCTAACGGTCATATCCCTTATATGATGTCCGTCTAGTTTATGGTACATTTATTATCTGTCTATACATGATATTTTAGAGCCCTCAGTTTTATAGTGCCTTTCACATCTCTCTATTATTGTGTGTCTCTCAGATCTGTTTTAATAAAGTACTTGTCATGTCGATCTATTGAACTTTAAAATAGTGAAATTTAAATGTATCTATTACATTGTGCCTTTTGTATCTGTTATACGGTGGGCTTCACCTCTCTACTATATAGTGCCTTTCATGTGTATCTACAATATTGAGCCTTCATAGTAATCTGTTATATACTAACTTTAATATAGTGAGTTTGATATCTGTTTATCTTTCATATAGTGCCTTTCATAGCCATGTATGTTAGAGTGCCTGTATATATTAATCTGACACTGTGCCTTTTGTATCTGTTAAATGTTTCATTCAATCTCTTTAATATAGTGCCTTTCATTTAAATCTCATCAAATTTTACCTTTCATATCTTGTATAGGGTGGCACGGTGGCGCAGTGGGTAGCGCTGCTGCCTCGCAGTAAGGAGACCTGGGTTCGCTTCCCGGGTCCTCCCTGTGTGGAGTTTGCACGTTCTCCCTGTGTCTGTGTGGGTTTCCTCTGGGTACTCCAGTTTCCTCTCACAGTCCAAAGACATGCAGGTTAGGTGCATTGGTGATTCTAAATTGTCCCATGTGTGTGCTTGGTGTGTGGGTGTGTGCCCTGCAGTGGGCTGGCGCCCTGCCCGGGGTTTGTTTCCTGCCTTGCGCCCTGTGCTGGCTGGGATTGGCTCCAGCAGACCCCCCGTGACCCTGTAGTTAGGATATAGTGGGTTGGATAATGGATGGATGGATGGATATCTTGTATATAGTGACTTTAATGTCTGTTATTCTTCCATATAGTGCCTTTCATGTCTATCTATTATATAGTGACTTTTTTATTTGCCATTTATTTTGTGTCGTTTTTGTACACAGCACTTGTCATATTTTATATTTCAGATGTATTTACCTCTTTCTTATCTATTATACACTATACTGCCTTTCTCCTCTCTCTCTCTGTCTTTCCACTCTATTGTTCATATAATGACTTTTGTGTATCTCTATTTTATAGCGCCTTTCAGGTTACTATTTATCTGTCTTTCATACATTGATTTTTGTGTGTATCTGTCATGTTGTGTTTTTAATATCTTAGTGTCTGTTTATAGCATTGTGGCTTTCATGTCATCTATAATATAGTGCCTTTCATGCCCGTCTACCTTTCATATAGTACCTTGCATTTACATCAATCTTTTAAACAAGGCAATTTCATTTCTCTCTATTATACAGCATCTTCATATCTGTCTTTCATATAGCACCTTTCATGTCTTTCTATTATCTAGTGCCTTTAATATTTCCCCATCTGTAAAGCAGTGGCTTTTGTATCATGTGTTTATCTTTCATATAGTGCCTTTCGTGTTTATCAGATTGTGTTTTTCATTTGTTTTTAAAGCGCCTTCTGCACATCTACTCTATCTAGTATAGTGCCTTTTAAATCCACCAATTCACCCTTTGGTATCTACCGGTCCTTCTGTTTATCCAAATACTGCGTGGCACCTGTCACATCTGTCTACCCAGGAGTCATTTATGGGGCCACTAAGTCCTCAAAGGAGGGGTTGCCCAGTCCAAATTTTTAAGGAGTTTTGGAGCACAGTGGTGGGCAGCGGTGGTCCTGCCCATTTGACGATGACATCCTGTGCCCTCCAGTCCATTCCTGAGTGGGCCAAGCGGTGGGCCCGTGGGTCCTTTCTGGTCTTGCCTTCTGTGGAGTGACTGGATGCCCTTGTGTGTTTAAAGCCTCCCCAATCTCGAGCTGTGCCCTCTGTAGCTCTTCTGCCCGCTCGCAGCCTGAGAGTGCCTGGCAGTCCTGCCCTAAGTCGTGCCGTGTGTGCCAAAGCCGTCGTAAAGAGGTTTTCATGCACGTTTCCCTGCGTCTGCTGTTATTTTTAACTCGGGGGGCTCTCGCACAAGGCCGACTATAAAAAGGCGGCGTGACGACGACGACGGCGCTCCGGCTTTGGGACGTTGCCTAGACAGCGACACACACACGCAGATTAATGACTTTACGCCACTGGTTCAAGCGCTGATCCCGACAAACAATAAAACATGTTTATTTTGGAGACTAAGCTGCAGGAAATAAAACACAGACTTAAACGTAAGCCCCTCTAATATGCTCTATACTTTGAAATGATTGTGTTGTAGGTCAAGCCCCCTTTTTAAAGCGATATTAAATTACCATAAAATAAGACTTCCTGACGTGATCCAAATAAAAGACTCGAGTGCGCTGCACTTTTGACAAAACGTCTCTGGAAGAGCAGAAACGCGGGTCCCCTGCAGGTGCTTCATTCTTAACTTTCTCTCCTTTTGGGGGGCTGCCCCGCGGGTCCAGTGTTCTGGGTTCAAATTCTGGTCTTTGCCTATACTTTGAGTGGTCTCTGCGTGTCCGTGTGGTGTTCGCCCAGGGCCGGATTTTAGTTATCTGGTGACCCCTGGGTTGACGTGAGTGGCTACTGTAATCGACTGGCATCCCACCCCGGGTGTGTTCCCGCTTAAAGTTAAACCTCCCGATCTGGAATTACTGGGGTGGGCTTTTACTTTCTTTCTTTTCTTCGGTGGCTCGGTGCCCGGGTGGTTTAGAAGACACTTAATAAAAATAAAAAACGTTTCCAGCGTTAGTCTTGTAACCAGTTCGTCTCACTCCGGATGCTGGAGTCCTAATACAAATCAGAATGCGAGTGCCGGTGGCTGTGCCCACGCGCGCCTGCGCGCTCCACGGGGCGCGTAACACCAGGGCGACGCTCCGTAACGCATACCTCCATTCCTGAAACACCTTCCTCGTGAGTCAGGCGCCTCTCATCCCCGCGCCCCGGTGACACAGCCGAGGATTTATTACAGAGGACGGAGCCAAAGTTTAAGTAGTTGCATATCGAAGGTAACCTTTCGAATTGGGAGTCGTGCGATAAGCCGAGCCTGAAATGAAGATGGAGCACCGAGTGGAAAAAATGCCTCATCGCCGAACTCCTCGGAATATCCCGAGAAACATCTTCACCTCTGAGTGCCCCCTCAGCTGATGGGACTGTGAGAGACGCACGCACAGCGAAGCCCCTCCAGGAGTGCGTGATGGGGACCCGCCTTTTAGAAAGCCACCTTTACGAGACGCCTGGCCGGCTCACAGAGTCACTCCCGTTACAGAGGACCGCGTTAAGAACGTGCGAACATCCGTTTTAAAAAGGTTCCTGCTTGTTCCCGCCTTACGAACCACCGTGAGGCTGAACGTTGGCACACCTGGCAGATTTATGAAACGCTCGCCGCCATTCCGAGCGCACGTCTTTGCAGCTGTTTAGTGATGCCTCATTTCTGAATGTCCAGGTTCAGGGAGTCTTAAGGCTGCGCGACGCGTACGCTTGTGGAGTACGTAAGGCCAGGTTTATACAGGGTGCTTGTACGCATGCGTTGTACTGTTCATACTTGCGCGCGTACTTTACGTAAGTCTGGAAGATTCCAGCAGGTGGCAGTGCGTGACGTCATCGCGGTGAGACAACATCGTCCGGTTTCGCTGTGTTGTGAGTTGAGAGAATAAAGATGTTGAAGATAAAAATTCTTTGCATTCTGATGCTGTTGTGAAGGTGCAAAAAAAAAAAAAAAAAAAACGGCAACAGGGACACAGAAGATGGACTGTGCGACTTTTAAATGTGTCGCGTCATTATGATGGGGAATTTACGACGCTTGTATTGCCTACGCGAGAAACGGATGAAGAAAAGCACCCTAAAGACATTGGCATGTCAGGACGTAGCTTGATGATCTGCCTTTGAACCCTCAAACGTCGCAGAGCACACATTGATATCCTATTGGAGTTCACACCCCGTCATCTCGGAACGGCCGGATCCCCACTTCTTTTCTTGGGACGTTTTCCGCTTTGCACGGACGTATCCGTCCATTTCGTGTTGCACGTTTTCACATCCACTTTGATGCCAGCTGATCTGACAGGCGTGTCTGTCGCTATGGAGATGTCGACAGTAAACATCGGTGCTGACGTCTCGTACCGAAACCTGAACACACGCGCCACCCACATACTCACGCGTGCGTCACGTTAATTTCTGATGACGTGCTCACCAAAAAGTGCTGGGAATGCGTGTTAGCCATGATACGTACGTGTAAGCGTCCTGAGCGCAGTAGTGTAGTGTGGGTGTCAGCCGCCCCCTTATTTAGGTATGGTTCAAATTTTTACAAGATATTATTATTATTTATAGTGAAATTTTGCCGCCCCCTAAAAGTGCCACCCGGGGCGGGCCGCCCCTGCCGCCCCCACTACGCTACGCCACTGCCTGAGCGTCAGGTATAACCCGACCCTTATGAACCGATTAGTGAGCGCGAATGAATTAATCCAGTGGCGTGCAGGTTCTTATAAAATTTATAGCCCAAGGACGGGGGAAAAATAGCATTGTGACACAAAAAAATAAATGCCGGAGACAATGTGACACGGGGCGGTTGGGCTGGATGGCACTGAGAGACGTGGATTAGGTACACACCATCAAAGAATGGAGATTTAATAATAAAAAAAAAGGTGTGAAACGTTGCCAGATCCTTAAACATTTAATAGCCCAAGATGGCAGAAAAATCCCCAATGGACCTCCAGAGCGCCACGCCATTGAGGGGGCTGCCGTTTTATTTTACACGTCATTGAGGACCCCCGGTTACGTTATGGTTCAGATTAGGGTTATCTGACTCAAGTCAAGTAGGTCAGGTGACTAAATCCTGCCATCCAATTGGCTGTCCGGAATCGTGGAGATGCAGAGGCCTACAGTACAGCGGGACCCATCTTGAAAAATCACAAATGACGTAAAAGACAAGCGCAACACGTGACGCACCATAAAGGAGGGGTTGGGTTTGGTGACGTCAAGAGCTGGAGATTCAGAATAATAAAATACGTGACGATGGTGATGGTGGTGTCTCCGTGGGTGAAAAAAAGATGATAAACGTGGTGGAGGGAAAAAGAGCCCAAAGTACCACTTTGTTATGGTTACAAAAGAAATATTCCCCCAAAAAAATACAACCTGCAAAAGATTATTGTAGTTTAACGGTGGACACCAATCACAAAGAGCACAAAAAAAGTGCAGACGTGGCAACACGAGGGGGTCTAACTGCAGCCCGCAGCACCCATGGCATCGGTCAGGTGAGCCAGAAAGTGGTGTGACTGGGCGCATGACAGGCGTCTCGTGAACGACCCCACGGGGTGTCCTGCGTGGTGTCGCCCGCACCTTTCATTTGGTTGGTGGACGTCTGAAGCACACGTGTGAAGACCACCTGAGTCTCGAGTCCTGGACCACCCCAGGGTGGCAATTCTCGTTTCTCTGATTTGTGAACGAATTCATTTCGCGTGGCGCCTTGTCATTCACTCGTCGTTCTGCAGTGAAATGTCTTCCTTTAACTACGCCCTTTAAATGTCTTCGTTGTATACGGAAACGGGGTGATGGCAGACGTCATTAATGTCACAGATGTCATTAATGTCACATCATCCAGTGGGTGTCTGCGAGGCTCTCACTTTATTTAGCATTTCTGTGGCCGCGTTTTATTAGATGTTGGTGATATCAGGGGGTATCATGATGCCAATCAAATGAGGTCAGGGCGTGTTAAACCAGTCGTAACTCATAAAATTTAAAGAAATGTATGACAAGATTTATACAAAATAACAAACATACTCAGCATATGGAAGTGGACCTCAGTGACGTTCCTTATGATGTCCTCTCCTAAGTCAGTCTGACGTAACGAATTCCAATGACCCCCTCAGCAGCACTGACTTGGCCCAACCCCCCCCTCATTGCAGGGCAGACGAGTGGAGTGTGACACCCGAGGGGGGGGCGGAGCCAGTGCCTCTTATGGGTGGGCTTCCTGTACTTCATAACAGAAAACGATCCCCCTCAGATTTCTGCAAAAACACACACGGCGTGTAATTCACTTCATGATACCCTACTTTTATATTAAGGGGTCTTTTAACTTTGTTGGGTGGATTTTAGTTTTTTTATAATATGAAGGGAGCAGAAAATTAAAAGAGGTGGACATCATCAGCTGGGCGAGTTCACGTGATGAGCCGCTGCACACGGAGTGTTAGTGTGATGGAGGGACAAACTCGCCAACAGTCCGGAACCTCGTTTCATTTTGCACCATTTTTTGTTAACCCCCCAGCCCCCCCCCCCCCCCCCCCATTTGTTTCCTTTTTGTCTCCTTCCTCATCGTTTGGTGTTGCCAGCTGTTGTGTTGGGCCTGGGCTGGGGCTTTGGCTCCTCCTGGCAAGTGTTGTGCGGCTTGCATTATCATTAATATTTGGGATCTGCAGTTTTGTAACTCTGTTCACCTTTTTCAGCTTTTCTTGTTTTTGACTTTTGACTTTGGCTTTTCTGGTTCTAATTTTTGGTTTTGCAGAGTTGTTCACGGCCATTCTCCATTACATTTGTCTTTGACGCTGTGATTCATGTTTGCATGTTTAGCAGTCACGTTTAATGCATAAAAACTCTGGTCAGGTCACATGGACCAGGAAAAAAGAGAGGGAGGGGGGGCACTCACAAAAGGGGCGGAGCCTGAGAAAGAAAAAGAAATGCCATCAGGAGGGGTGGAGCCACCAGAAAGCTGTACAGAGTGAGAGAGAGATGACAAAGCACTTAAAGAGCAGCACTCTATCTATCTATCTATATAGTGCCTTTCATCTATCTATCTATCTATCTATCTATCTATCTATCTATCTATCTATCTATCTATCTATCTATCTATCTATCTATCTATCTATCTATCTATCTATCTATTATATAGTGCCTTTCATCTATCTATCTATCTATCTATCTATCTATCTATCTATCTATCTATCTATCTATCTATCTATCTATCTATCTATTATATAGTGCCTTTCATCTATCTATCTATCTATCTATCTATCTATCTATCTATCTATCTATCTATCTATCTATCTATTATATAGTGCCTTTCACATCTCTTTTTCATTTTTTTACCCGTCCAGTTTATTTAGTGCCATTCTTATCCATCTATCCTTTTTCTATCATATAGTGCCTTTCCTGTCTCCCTGATTTATACAGAGCTCTTCTTGTTGAATGTATAGCGCCTGTCCTATTTATCGCTCAATCTCTGGTGCTTTATGAAATGCTGTATAGTGCCTTTCACAAACTTCACTCTGACTGTGTCACATTCTTGCTTATTGTGTCACCAGTGACGGGTGACGTGTTGCGTTTTGGTCGGACATTCACATTCCATTTTCGTTCCACTCTTTGATATGACGACTTGAACTACTTTTGGTCTTTAAACTTTGCTAACCACTCAAACGCCTCTCTGAAGCCCTAAAGTGAAGCCCCCGACTGATCTGTGCCACTTGTGACACTGATGGGACGCGTCACTCCTCCCGTACAAACAGGACATCTCAGAGCTTTTCTTTGTGTTTTATGGGACTTTCCTTTGTCGTTGTACAGATTTCACACAGGGGAGTCTCTGCTGCTCCTCTTCCTTAAATACGATGACAACCACAAAGTCACCAATTAGGACATGTGCATGGCAGGTCCACCGTGATAGGAATGAGGTGGACACAAACACAGATAATGCCACCCCTCATGGGTTACGCCGCCTGACATGTCCCGATGCTCTCTTCGGTTTACACGTTCTGCTCAGTCACATGTTGGGGTCCCTCCGTTTCCTTGAGACATGTTTGTGACGTGACGTGCATGGATGTGACAAACTGTCAGCCCATCCAGGGTTGGCTCCAGCCCTGCATGTGACGCTGCTGTGACAGGTTCTGCCCCCCAGTGACTTTGACAAGTAAATAATAGGTTATAAGAAGGAATGGCTTGATGGAGGGGGTCTCATCCAGGGTGAGGTGAGCCAAGTGATGGCGCCCCGGCAGGACTTTACACGTCCCTCCCAATTTTTATGTGTCTTTCTGCCAGTTTAGGGACTTGGTGGCTTTAAAATGCTGTGGTGTGAGTGGAGGCTCATTTTAACAATGACTGGGGTACACAGACAGAAGAACGGGGTCACGCTGATGGCCCCCTTTTCGCCTTCCTTTCCTAATTTTAGCAGACACAGACATCTGCTTTCCTCTGTCGACAGTTCCAAAGAGAAATGGCTGTCTAGAAGATGAACTTGCACATGGAGGATTAGTGCCTGCTGAGCACTCGGTGTACTCGACGTCATATCAGAGACGCGCCTGGACTGACACTGGATATGTCCCTGCTGTGATCGGCCTCCTCGTGACAAGGTCCAAAAATGACATGCCACAGCAGCAGGACAAGACGAGCTGACGGCGAGCCACTCTCGGGTCCCACTTGTGGCTGTCCCTTCAGAGCCCTCCAAAGCTCTGGCTCCCCCTGCTGGCTGATGGTTTTCTTGAGTCCCCGTCCAGTTTGCAGACAGGCGCTGGGATTGTCACCTTACTGCTTTTCTTTGTGTCCCCCTGAGGTTTTCGCCGCCGTCACTCGTTGTTGTTATGGAATTGCCAGGCCTTTGTCAATGGCCACCAGCGCTCGGTCACAAAGCTGAAATCTGACAGGCTGGCACATCGTGGCCATGGAAGGGACATTTTGATGTATTGATATTTAGGGGTGAAACTGAACCCCCACAACATAAAAACGAAATACCCCAAAACCTCCAGAACACTTCGATGCATTTGAGTGAAAGAAAAGAGCACCTCAGCTGACCCGTGTTGACTTTTCATTTGTCGATCTTCATTTACATACGTGTGCCACGCTGAAGTCATGCGTTACGCAGAAGTGATTGGCGGGCTTGGTAGCACCACTGACCAATAGGCTGCGGAAGGGGCGGCGGCCTGGGCGGGAAGAAACCCACCCAATCACGTCAGGCGTCCACAGTCAGGTGGGAAATTGAAGGAGCAAAGAAGAAGATGCAGAGCTCAGCGGTGGGCAAGTGTGCCCCCTTAAAGAGGAGTAGAGGAGGACAGGAGGGGTCCACCCTGGGGGGAGAGGGGATTAGAGGCTTAAGCCCCTCCTCTAAGGCACCCATCCCATGATCCTCTTCTCGATTATAAACAGTGGCGGTGTACCCTGGTCGCTTTGTCCTTTCTGTACAGTAAAGCCCCTGATCAGTGCTCCACCCTTATTATAAGAGACCCCCTATACATACAACAATCACAGAGGGGGCTAAAACCCTAAAATGTAAAACATCTAGAAATGCCCCTGGGCAGTTTCAACTGAATGGGTCCCCCCCCCGACCCCCTCCACTGTAATATTCATATTTATGGAGTTTTGTAATGGGGACCCCCCACCCCAAACCCCCAAAACTCTTTTCACATCAAGGGGGACGACATACACCTGACAACAAAACACAAAATGAAAAACCTGAGGGACCGACATAAAGAAATGAGAATCATAAACGTGTAAGATGGGACAATGACGCAGCCCCCCATTTCACAATAGTGCCACCAATGACCCGCTCCAAATTCAGAAGTTCTGTCCCACCAAGGAGTGCGTTGAGTAAACCAGAAGATCCGCCTAAAACAACGCTGAGCTCTAAACGAGAGACAGGAATTGAAGACGAGGAAGAGGAGGAGGTTGGGAGCCTGCGCTGATTAAAACGCATCGCTGCACCCGCCACACGACAAACCACCCGGACTGGGACCCCAGGGCAGCGGGTGTCACTCAGCACCGCACTGAACATGGCGGCTGGAGTGCCAATCCTGCGGAGAGAGGAAAAAAAACACGAGAATAGAACCTCCAGGTGACCTTTGATCCCGTCACGCAGCGTGGCTGCAGGTCACGACCTGGTAGGCCACACCCCTAGAAGGAAGTAAAGTAAGGACGTGTTTGTAAAGCGCCTGTCGTAGACAGGAGTCACAAAGCGCTGAACAATAAAATACGAAGCAGTGTGTCACAAAACAGAGACGTAGGATAGGAGTCATGAGAAGGTTTGGGGCGGCCACCCGTAAAACATCTGGCTGCAAACGAGTTCAATTGTTCACGTTGATGTGCTCAGAATGGAGTCCAAACCAGAACTGAGGAGTTAGGGTCAACATGGCTCATGGCTTTAAAGGCCAGCAAGGTCTGACCCGGATGTGATGTCATCAGAAGTGCCGGGACAGGAAGTGACATCATCAGAACCACTCGGGATTTCCCATGAATGGTCTGCAGGAAAGCAAGAAAAAAGGTCAGGGAACTCTGCCACCCCCTGGTCTGATGTGGAATTACTCTCATTTAGACCCTTTAGTTGCCTTAAATACGCACGTGTGTGACAAGTGACAATACAGCACAGATGACAGAGCTACGCCAATGGCAGTCCAAGCAAATGCATCCCAAGTTGACAGTTTAAGTAGGCTCCTCCGTAACCTTGGAATACGCAGGCTACGGAGACTAAAGCTAAAGCGCGGATGAAATCCAATTCTCAGCAGCAAAAACCACCACGTAGTTCCCCATATCCAATGGCCCCTCCAGGGGGCGCCAGAGGTGAGCGGGTATTTCCAATAGAAGCAGAGGTTACGCAAAGCGGTGGCCAAGACGTTCGAAACAAGCGTAATCGATCACCCAAGTCACCCTGATCGTGACACTTCACCGTGACATTTGTGTTTGGCGATGACCATCCATGAAAGCCAAGTCACTCGGAACAACGGGACGTGACGTACGGCAGGAATGTCTTCCTCATTGTGCGTGGGCAGCTCCAGTGACCTATTAATGTCATTGCTACTCCTTAATACTCAACTGATGCTGACAGGCAACCTTGGAGACACACCTGGGTCCGCACAATGACAAGTGGTGTGCAGGCAGGGGGGGTGACACAATGACGGTGGCAGGATCTGAAGTCCTAAGCCTCAAGCATGCACCCCTGCATGCTCTACACTGCCTGTTAATAATATTATATTTAAAAATCTCCTGAGCAGTTCCGATTTGCCCCGCCCACTTTAACCGAGGCCCCCTGTCTTGTGACAAGTCGGGTAGCACAGCTGGCGAGGTCCTTTGTGTGTATTGTGTTGTTCTTCTTGTGTGTTTTTGCTGTTGCTTTGTTTCCATCTCCTCAATGTATTGAAATGAAGAGGGCGGGGCCTCCTAATGCTGCTGCTGCTGAGGCCCCGCCCCCCCAGGCTCAGCCAGTTGGAGTCCCTCTTTCAGGCTGCTCTCGGTTTTTGGGTGGTCGTTTATGTAAATCAGCGTCCAATGGTTGTCTTGTTCATGAAATCGGCTCGGGATTTTGTCTTTGGATGGTAATCATCAGCCCGCCTCGGGCACAACCCTTCTCACTACCTTTGTTCTTGTTTGGATCTTTTTGAAATGTTCTTTGCTGTTAAATCCTGCTGATGTGCTAAATCACTAGCAAAAAGTTTTATTAAGTGCTACTGGGAGAAAAGTCAAAGATAAAAGCAAAAAAAAAAAAAAAAGATATATGGTCAAAACTGAAGGAAAGTTGAAGTAAACTAAACTCCGAGTGAAGATAATCAGCCGAGTCGAGTCGAGGACCAGTAAGGACTTTCACGAATGAGGGAGAAATTCTCATAAGGCAATGAACATCGAAATGGAAAGGAGAAAGCGATCTCTAGGGGGGCGGCCTTATGTCGTTAGTCAAAGTTGTAACCAGGAGACAAAATGGTGGCAAACGTGAGCACACAAAATGGAGGCGGAAACAGCCCAAGATATTTTACAAAAGTTAAAGTAGGCAATAATTAAAATAAAAACTTAGGAAAGGATGGTAGGAGACAAAGTGAAATGTGCAAAAATGAAATAAATACTCAATCATAACACCTGCAAATATTAACCAAGTGTTTTGTTTTTTGTTAATTTGGGCCTGGGGTTTCAACGGTCCCCTCTCTCTTTTCACCGTTATTCGTTCTTGTACATTCAAAGAGTTGCAAATGTCATAAAAAGTCGTAATAACGTTCATTAATTTGTCGTTCACGGCCCACTGTTCTGCTGGCCTCGTGTATACGTTTGTTATTTCTAAAGTGCTAAAGTGCCTTTGACTCATTTTGACTTATTTTTGGTAGCTTTCTTTCATTCTGTCCCATCTGTGATTACCGCTGCAGGAGGTGCTGCAACTAAATATTCAAACTATGGGGGCAAATACCTTTTTTTTTTTGCATGGAGCATAAAGAATAATGAAAGTCCTGATGTTAAACCTGTACTGTGCGTCCCCTCGGGTTCTCCTGCATTTTGTCTAAAAGTCGGAGGCCATTCCTAGAGGAGATTAGGCAGGGGGCCAATACTTTTTCACAGCACCGTGTTGGAGATGCCCTGTCATGTCATTTCATTGTGAACGTCTCTGACACAAAGGCTGATCTTGACGGCCGCCCGCTGAACGAATGTCATCAGTGCCAACTTGTCATCGATGAGCTCGGCTGACTTCTGTGAAGGAGGAAGAGCAAATGTTTGAGTCTAAAAATAACGGCACCCACAGTCCCGCTGTAAATCAAAAGGACTCTAGTAAAAGTATCACGGCCGGCTTAAGAAATTACACCAACCATTTGAACCACTCGGTAGACAATGGAGCCGAAGCTGGTCAGACCCCTGACTGAGGAACAGGCAGTCCCAGGCAGTCGACCACTTAGGGTCCACTGATAAAAACGGAACGGGATGAGCAGACCTGCAGGACCAGGAGATGGGGCCACCAACAGAGTCATCTCAAAGGAGCAAAATCTGACCATCTGATCATCTGACCATCACAAATCTCGTCCTGGCTGCCTAATAATCCTTTAGCCAGTAAGAATCTCCAGATTGTGTGGAGTTTTTTTTTACTGATGTCAAGGATACCACTGAGCCAAACAAGAGATGGGAAGAGTGAGGTAGGACACCGGGAAGTGAGATCAAAAAGACAGCGAGGGTCCAAATCGTGAAAGAAACTTGAAGTAGACAAGAAAGTCAAAACCAGAATAGCAGGATAAAGCAGCACAGCGTGGTGCAAAGAGTCCGATGACGAGATACGCGTTGTGCCAGTGTATAATGACGTCACATGTTGTGTGGTTCATGGGCAACTCCCCAGCAACCAGGGTTAGTGTCTTGACAACCGATCAACAAATTAGAGGCGCGCATTGAACAACCAAATAGCAACGCAATAAATAATGTACATTCACAACTGCCGCCATCTTAAATAGTGACCACATAATGACTTCGCCCATGTGAATTGGTGAATTTCACGGTAAACTCAAAATGGTGGCACAATGGCATCACTTTTCAGGATGATAAAGTAAATAAACCATAATGACAACCAGTGGACAATATTCTAAATGGAGGACAAAATCTAAATTATGACACCCACTTCAGGTAAACAGATGCCTTCCTGATGTGATATACTAGCACAAAACTGGCAAAAGCTGGGCAGACCTCAAAATCCCACAAACCTTGACCAGCATATCACATGTCAGCCTCAGGAACGGGCGTCACACTCACAAGTCAGGCTTCAAAGGCCTAAAATCGAGTTCAGGGGCCTTTAGAAGCTCTGAATGCTTAAGAATGTCCTTCAAGAGAAAGGATGACCACAAACCCTCTGGTTTGAAGGGCAACACTGAACTGTTCTGATTAGGAGATATGTGGGTGGGAGACCTCCAAATGGCCCACAAAAGGCTTTTACTGGCCAGGCCAGGCCTCCTTTGCCTATCTGAGAAAGGCCTCACCACAGTGAGCTTAGCCCCAGCTGCAGGGGCTCAAAAGGGATTCTGACGTAAATGTTTGAAAATCAGGCCATACATCCCAAAAAGAAGAAGCATGACCGTAAACCTTCAACAAAAAGGCGACAAAGGTTCCTTATAAATCAGTTATTTCATTCTTAAAATGGAAAACAAGTAAAATCCTCAATAGAAAAAGTAATTGGAAAGGAGCGGCCTGAAAGGCAAACAAGATAGATAGATAGATAGATAGATAGATAGATAGATAGATAGATAGATAGATAGATAGATAGATATGAAAGGCACTATATAATAGATAGATAGATAGATAGATAGATAGATAGATAGATAGATAGATAGATAGATAGATAGATAGATATGAAAGGCACTATATAATAGATAGATAGATAGATAGATAGATAGATAGATAGATAGATAGATAGATAGATAGATAGATAGATAGATAGATATGAAAGGCACTATATAATAGATAGATAGATAGATAGATAGATAGATAGATAGATAGATAGATAGATAGATAGATAGATAGATAGATAGATAGATAGATAGATAGATAGATACTTTATTAATTCCCATACTCCAGCAGCAGCATACTAATAAAGACAATATTAAATTAAAGATTGATAACAATGCAGGTATACAGACAGACAATAACTTTGTATAATATTAATGTTTACCCCCCCGGGGGAACTGAAGAGTCGCATAGTGTGATGGAGGAGCAATCTCCTCGGTCTGTCAGTAGAGCAAGATGGTGACAGCAGTCTGTCGCTGAAGCTGCTCCTCTGTCTGGAGATGATCCTGTTCAGTGGATTCTCCATGATTGACAGGAGTCTGCTCAGCGCCCGTCACTCTGCCACGGATGTCAAACTGTCCAGCTCCGTGCCTACAATAGAGCCTGCCTTCCTCACCAGTTTGTCCAGGCGTGAGGCATCCCTCTTCTTTATGCTGCCTCCCCAGCACACCACCGCATTGAAGAGGGTGCTCACCACAACTGTCTGATAGAACATTTGCAGCATCTTATTGCAGATGTTGAAGGACGCCAGTCTTCTAATGAAGTATAACCAGCTTTGTCCTTTCTTACACAGAGCATCAGTATTGGCAGTCCAGTCCAGTTTATCATCCAGCTGCACTCCCAGGTATTTATAGGTCTGCACCCTCTGCACACAGTCACCTCTGATGATCATGGGGTCCATGAGGGCTCTGGTCATCTTAAAATCCACCACCATTTCCTTGGTTTTGCTGGTGTTCAGGTGTAGGTGGTTTGAGTTTCACCATTTAACAAAGTCCTTGATGAGGTTCCTATACTCCTCTTCCTGCCCACTCCTGATGCAGCCCATGATAGCAGTGTCGTCAGTGAAATTTTGCACGTGGTAGGACTCCGAGTTGTATTTGAAGTCTAATGTATATAGGCTGAACAGGACAGGATAAAGTACAGTCCCCTGCGATGCTCCTATGCTGCTGACCACAATGTCAGACCTGCAGTTCCTGAGACACACATACTGAGGTCTGTTTGTAAGATAGTCCACGATCCATGCTACCAGGTATGAATCTACTCCCATCTCTGTCAGCTTGTCTCTAAGGAGCAGAGTTTGGATGGTATTGAAGGTGCTAGAGAAGTCCAGAAACATAATTCTTACAGCACCAATGCCTCTGTCCAAGTGGGAGAGGATCGGTGTAGTATGTAGATGACGGCATCCTCCGCTCCCACCTTCTCCTGGTATGTGAACTGCAGAGGGTCGAGGGCGTGGCGGACCTGTGGCCTCAGGTGGTGAAGCAGCAGCCGCTCCGTGGTCTTCATCACATGTGACGTCAGAGCAACAGGCCGGAAGTCATTCAGCTCACTAGGACGTGATACCTTTGGGACTGGCGTGATGCAAGATGTTTTCCAAAGCCTCGGGACTCTCCCCTGTTCCAGGCTCAAGTTGAAGATGTGCTGTAGAGGACTCCCCAGCTCCAGCACACAGATCTTCAGCAGTCGTGGCGATACTCCATCTGGACCCGCTGCTTTGCTGGCACAACGTCTCCTCAGCTCTCTGCTTACCTGCGCTGCTGTGATTGTGGGTGGGGGGGGGGAAACTCTCAGCAGAAGGATGGCTGGAGGGTGCAGTACTCCAAGGTGAGAGTGGGTTAGGGTGGTCAAACATGTTAAAGAAGTTGTTCATCTGGTTTGCTCTCTCCACGTCTCTCTCGATGGTGGCACCCCACTTCGAGCAGCAGCCAGTGATGATCTTCATCCCGTCCCACACTTCCTTCATGCTGTTATTCTGTAACTTCTGCTCCAGCTTTCTCCTGTACTGCTCCTTCACCGCCCTGAGCTGGACTCGGAGTTCCTTCTGTACGCACTTGAGCTCATGCTGATCACCGCCTTTAGACGCCCTTTTCTTCTGGTTCAAAAGGCCCTTGATGTCACTTGTAATCCATGGCTGACCTTTGACCAACGCAAAAAAGATCAAGAAAAATGCAATGAAAATAACGATATTTAGAAACTCTGCGGACACAAAACGCACGACTACTGAGTCCTGCAGCTTCTATTCCAGCCAGAAGGCGGGCCCAGCAGGTGTGATGTCAGAGTGGCCGCGCCCACTTGGAGCCATGGCACACTCTGAAGCGAGACACGCGCTACAATCCACACACAACAACAACACAGCTGCTTGTATGTAAATGAATATTGACATAATCAAAAACGGAAATAAAAAAGAGAAGCAAACCCGAGGGCAATAAAAAGGACAAAAAACAAAAATATGTGGTTATAATGAAGAACGTTACTTTATTGAAGTTAAAATGAAAGAAACTTCCTAAATGTTTGATACAACGAATCAGAAGCGTGTAAACGTATTAATCAGCGTGTGACTATCCAATCAGAGCCTCAGCTTATTCTTGGCGAACTCGGCTAAGCATCGGCAGGTCACATGTGGTATGAACTTCACAAGCACGAGGTTCCAGAAGCTTCAAGTAGTCTGAATATTCTGAGTTGTTTTCGCGTTCTTGCAGGGGTCCACAGAAGGCGAGACCCCCCAAAAGTTTCCTTTCTTCTGTCAGATGAGTGGGCCTCCAGGACCGGTCAGCGACCCACATGTGTTATAAATTCTGACTTTACTCAACTCTCCTTGTTTTGCTCTGGGGTGGGGTGGTGGGGCGAGGGGGGTGTATGTGTGTTTGTATAATGTATTGTCCCCTTATTTTCTGAATTTAAAAAAAAAAGATCACAAATAGAAAAAGTATCCTCATATTCGTAATCACTGACCGTGAGATGGTCTCCATCGTACCCCACAAACTTATGTCTTGACATTTGTCACTTTCAGCCTTAGGGGGCTTGGACCACCAGTAAAGAATCCAGTATCAAAAATATGATCATATTCGTGATCAGCAGCCTAGAAACAATATACTGTACATACACTGCTGATCCCCATTTCCTTGAAGTTTTGAGACCCCTCATACCCCATTAGGGGTCTTCGGTTCTGAGTGTTTTTGCTGAAGACACCTACTGGTTTTCTTTATCATTTCCTAAAGATACGGTCAAAAAATGGCTTAAAAATTAGTTTTTCATGGGGTCCAGAAGGCCGAAACTAAGAGGGTCCCCAAAAAACTCAACGTTTTGCATAACCAGACATGTCCAACAGTACGGCGCATGTGGGGGGTTTCCTGGTTTTCTCATAGGGGGGGAGTCAGGAGGTGCCTGACAATAACAAATAACAGCGAATTCTAAGCATCCAGATGGAATTCTTTTGCACCCAATTTATTAAAGTGGGTTTTGGGGAGCCCCTTTCGTACCCCCCTGCCCTTCACATGCCCCCTTCCATCTTTCTAAAGAACACAATGATGAGCTGCCATAGAAATCCCAAGCTAACATGTGGGTGAGCCAGCATGGATGGCAGGCTGCATGTGTCATGCCAGGTCTCGACAGAACTTCTCAGACAAGAAATAAAAAAGACAGATGATCTTATTTGCCAGCAGATCCTTCTTTTGGCACCACTGGCAGTTGCAAGAAGCACAAGACTGCATGGATGGCGTCCAAATGGCAGCTCTGCCAGCTCCGACTGTATTGTTAACACCTCAAGGTTTTGTAATTGGACAGAAAAAACGGTGGAGAGCTCATCCGTGCTTAGCGCAGCCACAGCCACCACTTTATTGGGCTGTTAATAGTGGGAAATGGCACGTGATTCTCTTCAGTCACTCATCACTCTGAAAATCAGGAGCCAAACTGGCGTTAAATGAACGGTTATCCCAGGCCGCCTTCACTGTATGCCCAGGATTTCTGGCACATTTTACAGGATAAAGCAAATGCCCCTTCTACTTGCACGATATTAAAAAATGAAAAATTATGAAGCTGGAAATGCCATGTGGTTTCAGATCGTGTGATCAGAGTTGGCTGAAAATGGGCACTGGACAGGCGACAAGTTCAGGACCATAAAGGCCAATCAACAGGCGGAAAGAGCCGGAAACCTCAGAAGAGACTGCATCTGCAGTCAGGAACTGGACCTGGGCACAAGTACTGCAGGGTGCCAGTGCCAACGCTCTGTGCCACACATCACCAACCACTTCAGTCTCTTCAGTATCCCTAACAATGAAAATGTAGTGGAGGCCACAAATGTGAACTCTGGGCTAGTGATCCATAAGACAAAGTGAAACGGGAGGCAAAACTCATTTAATACAGATGGGCACCAAAAAATAAATAAATAAAAAATTAATGGGTAAAGATAAAGCAATGAGACAACGGTAGAGACTCTGGAGCCCACAAGCTGCTCGCTGGCACATTTTGAAATTCACTCTCTCATTTTAGCAAGTAAGTTTGTACACAGGACCCCTCAGAGACAGTGCCATCATCAGGTCAATGACAGTGACAGAGAAAAAGACCCCAAGATGAATAACAGATAGATAGATAGATAGATAGATAGATAGATAGATAGATAGATAGATAGATAGATAGATAGATAGATAGATAGATATGAAAGGCACTATATAACAGATAGATAGATAGATAGATAGATAGATAGATAGATAGATAGATAGATAGATAGATAGATAGATAGATAGATAGATAGATAGATAGATAGATAGATAGATAGATAGATCTAAATCCCACGTACATAAGTATTCACAGCCTTTGCTCAATACTTTGTCGATGCCCCTTTGGCAGCAATTCCAGCCTCAAGTCTTGTTGAATATGATGCCACAAGCTTGGCACACCTATCCTTGGCCAGTTTGGCCCATTCCTCTTTGCAGCACCTCTCAAGCTCCATCAGGTTGGATGGGAAGCGTCGGTGCACAGCCATTTTAAGATCTCTCCAGAGATGTTCAATTGGATTCAAGTCTGGGCCACTCAAGGACATTCACAGAGTTGTCCTGAAGCCACTCCTTTGATATCTTGGCTGTGTGCTTAGGGTCGTTGTCCTGCTGAAAGATGAACCGTCGCCCCAGTCTGAGGTCAAGAGCGCTCTGGAGCAGGTTTTCATCCAGGATGTCTCTGTACATTGCTGCAGTCATCTTTCCCTTTATCCTGAGTAGCCTCCCAGTCCCTGCTGCTGAAAAACATCTCCACAGCATGATGCTGCCACCACCATGCTTCACTGTAGGGATGGTGCCAGGTTTCCTCCAAACGTGACGCCTGGCACTCACACCAAAGAGTTCAATCTTTGTCTCAACAGACCAGAGAATTTTCTTTCTCATGGTCTGAGAGTCCTTCAGGTGCCTTTTGTCAAACTCCAGGCGGGCTGCCATGTGCCTTTTACTAAGGAGTGTCTTCCGTCTGGCCACTCTACCATACAGGCCTGATTGGTGGATTGCTGCAGAGATGGTTGTCCTTCTGGAAGGTTCTCCTGTCTCCACAGAGTTGGTTCTTGGTCACCTCCCTGACTGAGGCCCTTCTCCCCTGATCGCTCAGTTTAGATGGCCGGCCAGCTCTAGGAAGAGTCCTGGTGGTTTCGAACTTCTTCCACTTACGGATGATGGAGGCCACTGTGCTCATTGGGACCTTCAAAGCAGCAGAAATTTTTCTGTAACCTTCCTCAGATTTGTGCCTCAAGACAATCCTGTCTCGGAGGTCTACAGACAATTCCTTTGAGTTCATGCTTGGTTTGTGCTCTGACACAAACTGTCAACTGTGGGACCTTCTATAGACAGGTGTGTGCCTTTCCAAATCATGTCCAGTCAACTGGATTTACCACAGGTGGACTCTAAGCTGCAGAAACATCTCAAGGATGATCAGGGGAAACAGGAGGCACCTGAGCTCAATTTTGAGCTTCATGTTAAAGGCTGTGAATACTTATGTACATGGGATTTCTCCATTTTTTTATTTTTAATAAATTTGCAAAAATCTCAAGTAAACTTTTTCACGTTGTCATTATGGGGTGTTGTGTGTAGAATTCTGAGGAAAAAAAATGAATTTAATCCATTTTGGAATAAGGCTGTAACATAACAAAATGTGGCAAAAGTAATGAAGCGCTGGGAATACTTTACGGATGCACTCTATCTATCTATCTATCTATCTATCTATCTATCTATCTATCTATCTATCTATCTATCTATCTATCTATCTATCTATCTATCTATCTATCTATCTATCTATCTATCTATCTATCAGAAAGACAGACATGAAAGGCACAATGCCATAAAAAGATGAACAATGAAAAGAAAGATGTCTATTGTGTAATATAAAAATTAGAAGATTATGTCTGAAGAAACACTCAGATCAATAAACATTTTGCCATTAATTTTAATTTTAATAAGACTCTGAGTTGGTGTCCCTCACTGAGAAAGTCTGCATAGTGAGACGCTGCCAGTGTCTTCAGTGCTTTGTCCCTACGGAGTGTCACTGAGGTGTCTTTGCGGGTGTCATCCTTGTCTAATGTGACATTTCTCTCCATATGTATTTTATAGCCCCTGTGCTGTACTGGGAGGTGCCATAAGACATTCTTCTCGATTTTTCTCCCACCTCTCGTTTCGGTGACTGTTGGATTAAAGCCGAGTGTGTAATGACAGACAAGTATCAGCTCTCCTGTATTATGTACCTAATTGTGAAACGAGTTACAGAGGGCCAGCTCTTCTTCAGACACAATTCTACTAACGTGTTCCTCTCATCGTTATTACTTTCCATACAGGGATTGTATGTCTTTTCGGACCCTCAAAGTGAATACCATTTAGAATAACGAGATTAGGTTTCTGTGAGGATGGACTTTTGCCCTTTTCATTGACAGGAATGTGTGGTGGCCTGATGCTAATTGAGCGATGGTGAGATGTTAATTGCCCGTGCATCTCTCAGAAGGTTAGCTGAGGAGTAATATGAGTCCAAAACAAGACGAGCTGCGGTTTAGAATATTAGAGCATGAGGACGAGAAGTGGCCATTCACACCACAAAGCTGGCCACTCCTGTCCACTTAACTCCTCGAAGATAACATCAAGTGGAGTTCTGAGGGTCCCTAAAGTCCTGCTGTCCACCACACTACTTGGTCACTTGTTTCATGTGTCTGTGGTTCTCTGTGTGGAGATAACCCCCCCTAACTCATCTGTGACACTGACCCTTGACAAGTTTCTAGTGGTGTCCCCGTGCTGTTCATGACCTCACCATCTCCATCCCCCTGGACTGACTCCCCTCATGGCTGATCTCATTCTGCTGTTCTCTGACACAGCACTTCCACCTGAGGGTTGTCCTCTCTCAGTACCATAATGCACAGTCTGGTCTCGAGCCATGGCCAGTGTGTCACCATCTCAGGTACGCTACATCCCACCGTGTGTCTCTTTAGGGGTTTAGAAGACGTAGAATTCATATTTAAAGTTTAATCGTTCCTAAAATGTTGAATGTGTTGTTGCCACGCCATTATGTTTGTCATGGATGCCACCAATTTGTGTTTACTTTGTGTAGCTACGCAGATTAATTGGCCCATACTGAGGGTCACGCACTCCCTGCTTATCCGAGATTGTGGATGGAAACCTAAAAGTTCTCGAGTGCTTGTATTTGTCGTTCTGTCTTTCTTGTCTCGGAAATCGTGGACCGGCATTCTGACCAGGACCTCGTTTAGTGAATCTGATGTGACGACAGGTTCATGGTGGTGGCCTTTGCTCATTTTATGACCTACAGATTATTTATCACAGGAACACGAGGACTGCAGTGCTGAATACTGGCAGCAAGTGCTCCAGAGTGGCAAGTCCACATTTGAATGGCACTTTGTCTGTAAGGGTGGCACCTTGGTAGCACTGCTCCCTTATAGTAAGCAGACCTGGGTTAGCTTTGAGGGTCCTGTGTAGAGTCTGCATGTTCTCCCCGTCTCTGTGTGGGTTTCCTCCCGCTGCCCAAAGACATGTCAGTTGGGCGAGTTGACAATGTCAAATTGACCTGTGATGGACTGGCACCCTGACAAGGGTTTGTTCCTGACTTACTGGCTGGCAGAGACTTCAGCGCCATCCCCACCCGAAGCCCCTGGTTTGTTCAGAAAGTGACATGAGATGACATGACTGTGTCAGCAGAAGTGTGACACGAAGGAGTAAAGCACAGTGGAGGCTCCCTGCTGGCTTGGAGCAAATGCAGCTACTGATCCGGTCAGAACGACTGGAGTCCTCCGTGCAGAGACGTCCAAGCAGATTGTCACCCATCAGTGTCTGCTCGTCCCAACGTCAGTGACCCCTCAAGAGATGGCATAGAGCCCAGACATCCAACGGCTGTCCCCAATGACTGGGAGAGACAGGCAGGACCAGAGGAGAATTGGGCTGAGCGGGTCAAGAGGCTGAGGACCAGTGACAGACAGACAGGGGACCCGAGAGAACTGAGGCTGCTTGAACAACCACAAAAGGGGGCACCTGATTCTCTTTTTTATCGTAGGGTGCTCTTCACAGTAAATCTTTTGAAATGTACAAACTTCATCGCATTATTTCTGAGAGCATCGGCCCCTTAAAGAATTGTATTTTTTGCACCCTACTCTGTAAAAGTTCTATAATTCATTCTTTTCAAATGTACCATTGAAGCTTCACATTTTAGAATTCTCCGATCTGCCCCACCTTTAACGGATTCCCTCCATCTGCCCGCCAGGCGCAGGGTCCCCGCCGCTTTCACTCAGCAGCTTTTGCTTCTGTAGGAAGATGGCCGCTGATGACAAACGGAGCAGTGAGTGACAGGTCCATCTGCGTGGGGGTCTCGGTTTTCAATTGTCGTGGGATGCGCAGTTCTCACCTTGTAAAGCCCTTTATGGCGGGCTGGAAAGCACCTCCGGCGGGACCCTTATGAGTGCGAGTGGTGCCAAGCGCCATCCCAGCTGGGAGAGGAGTGCTTTCCCGGTGCCACGGAGGAAGCCACTTCAGTCAGAGCCACTTGTTGGGTCAGCGGGGAGGACTTGGCTGGCTGGCGGGCTGGCTGGCTGGCTGCTCCCTCCGATCCTGGCAGGCACACTGATGACCCCCTCAGCCGCGCGACGTTAATTCACTGAATGCAAATCCACTTGAAAAAAAAATCTGAAAAGATCCTTCTGGTGCGCTCCGCCGCATGGATGCCCAAGCAAGCTGTTTCCTTCCTAAATGCAATCGAGGCGACGGGTTAAGAAATGCGCAGTTTCGAAGAATTGGACCTCCCTTGAGAAACATTTGCAGCTGGCAAGTTTTGTCATCCTAGTCTGAAACGAGAATCCTGATGCCTGCCTCTGGTAGTGAAGCATGCTGGCCTGGCACCTGGGGGGGCGGAAAGGGGTTGGTGCCCCCCAGTCCCAGCCAAAGCCCATTTGGAGCTCTAGGCGGGGTGGACAAGCGTTGCTTCTCGTCCATAGTGGGCAGCCAGTATTATTAGTAGCACAAATTGTGCCCCTTTGACTTTAAGGAAGCCACGCACCTTCATGCACACCCCTTCTGTGCCCCCCAAAACTCTCAAAAACGCCTGCAGATATGTCCTTGTCACTACAGCAGGAGATGAGACCACCCCTCAGTTTCAAAGAGGACTTGTAAGTGTGTAGCGACCTCCACGACTGTACAACCTTCATTGCCTGCCTGCTACATTTGAGGTTAAATGACGACGGATTTTCTGAGGCTGGAATGTGGACCACTCAGGACGGTGATGAAGGAGGGACATCCAGGTAAGACAGGAATGAAACTGAAGAGACAACATTTAAAGAAAACAGGGACACGAGCCACTGGTCAGCAGCAGCGGAGCACAGCATGAGATCACAACTCCTAACTTCTCCATCCCGGTGTTTCCTTCATCGTTCAAGGAAGGCCTGGCCAGTCAGAAGAATCAGAGACAAGAAATCCCGAAGAGCGTAACAATAAATCACAAAAGCAGATGAAGAGTTGGGCCACCGTGGTGCACCCCATATAACTGGCAGATCGGTAACAAAAGGAATTGTCTTTTTAGACGCGAGTCTCCATTTGATTGACTCAAAGATGGCGTCAGAGCCGGTCTTCACTCGGGAGGACAGGAAGAGGCGGGATCAGGCAGCCGGGAACAGGAAGTGACGTCATTGGTGCCGCAACTGTCAATCACTGCGTCTGCAGGAGGAGGAAGAGAACATGCATGAGGCAACAGCGCCAACCCCTGGTTGGGAGTGGAATTACATTTAAATGAGCTACACGTGTGTGACAACAGCCACGGGTTTGGGAGTCGTCTCTTCTGCTATGTCCTGTGGGACGGTCAAAAACTTTCATCAGGACTTCCTTTTATTGTCTCTGTTTGAATTGTCCAGTCTTGTCATAGCATCCATACACCGTATTGTGGCATGAAATAACAGAACCACCGTGGTGCAACATACACATAAACACAGGACAAGTGCAAGAGAGGCAAAGGACTACACTATACAATAAATAAATAAATAAATAAATAAATAAATAAATAGATAAATAAATAAAAGGAGACTGAATAGATAATAACAACAACTACTGTAATAATGGAAAACAACAACAGTAACAAGTGGCTGACAAATGGACTCCATATAAATAAGTAACTAGGAGCAGACCTGAGGGCAGCGGGGCATTCAGTGTCCGGACCACCGAGGAGTACAAACCATGGGAGACCCCTCAAGAACTGGCTGGGATGCTGCATGCGCCATCGGATGCTCTAAGCATCGTCTATTTTGTTATGTAGATGAGGGGTCCGTATGTTGGGCAGGTACACAGAAACGAGGTGTTTTTCTGCACCCCTTTGATTTTCACTCATTTGTATATTTTTAAATTCACGTGTGTGGTGGGATTTGCTGTGTGGCGGTCCAAGACAGGGAAGATGGCTAGGGAGTCTAAAATAAAAAGCACTTGACACTTGATCTGGGAAATGATCTTGATCTTATTGCCGCTGGTCACTGGGAATGAAAAGCTGGCATCGAAGGGAGGGCACCGGAATGGTACCGACACGTTGGCATCAGTGTTGAGTCGCTAATGCTATGAGCTGGCATTCCATCATTGAAATGAGCAAATCCGATTTGATTTGTCACATACATTGATATGTGGCACAATATGCAGTGAGATGCAGCATCAGCGCCAGTTGCAGAGGAGCCTAGAAAAACGGCCAGCTGGCGGAACGCTGTTTTCGTTTCGCTAAGCACTGACAGTAAGAGCTACATGACGTGACTGGACTCGATGTACGACTTATTAAATTTTATATTTATGATGTGATCAGAGGGCACCATATCCATAAACCCCAGGACTACAGGAATCAAATAAATCAAAAGAGTGAATCGAAATGCCCATTAAAGAGACAAAGTGACAAAAACACCAGAATGCGTGTCGGGATCTGACGCCACTTTGTGTGGCACCTGACGCTGAAGGCTTGGCTATCGCTAAGTTTTTAATTTTTTTTTGTCCAACTTTTAATTCCTTATGAGCTCTTTGATCAAGTAGCTGCAAATCACAATCAGGGCCGGATTTTCCTATAGGCTAACTAGGCTTCAGCCTAGGGCCTCAAGATCAAGAGGGGCCTACATTCAAATTGTTAGCAAAATTTTATTATCTCTCATGTAATTTACAAACTTAAAAATGGAAGGTGAAAGGGCCTCATAAGTGGAATAGCCTAGGGCCTCTTTTCATATAAATCCGGCCCTGATCACAATGAATACGAATTCTAAACAAACTGTCTTACTCTTAATTATAAAGTCTATGCACACACAACACACTTCACCAGAACAACAATCGGATGTTTTGATTGTTAATCATAAAAAGACAATGTCAATGTCAATGCAATTCTGAAATAAAACAAAATATCATCTAATTTAGTAAAATGGCGCACAGCTCCGGGACTAATATTACACAGTGTCGCAAAATTAAATGAGTCCTCTTCAATAGTGCGCATGTGCCGTGCAGTGGGGGCGGGATTAGGCGAGATCAGGTAGCCTCTCTTGTCTCCGCCCACATGACGTGTCATGGGCTGTCTGCCGCTCAGAACATTTTCAATTTAATTTCTTAGAAACGGAGCGTGTAACGTATGTGACGAAAATCTACTTAGGTCAGTAACTGTGACAGGACAGCGCGTGGCTGCCAAGTCTAATTAGGTGACAGCCACCCGTTAGCCCCAACTCTGCCTGGCACTTGTTTGACCAAGAAGCGTGAAATCTGAGAGGAATTACCTTGAGGAGGTTTCAACCCGTATAGTCATTAAGATCGTAAACGATAAGAAGCCCAATTAGTTATTCTGAAAATAGCAATGGACAGCTAGGGGACACTCAACAAAGTCTGTCCTCACTGTCACAGTGTGAAAAAAAAAATGGAGAGGCGCAGGAGCTTGACACGGAGCAGGTACAGCTCACATTGAAATTCAATCAATTCATCTCAAGGGTGCAGAATTAAACCGCGTGTGAAAAAAGAGCCAAATCCAAAACCGACGATCGTGGAGGCGCCAAGCAAACCCCCCGTGTGGATCCACGAAGAGCAAAACCACCCACGGAGAAACGACACGACACGCCGCTTATTGACGAAGCTCAGCGCGGGCGCCTCCTATTTACCAACACTTGATCTTTAATCTGATTTAAAGTAGCCCTGCATAGACTGGAAATTACAGCAAAGCTCAGTTGCTTACATGTTAGAGATGCACAAATTATGTCTAATGCTCCTTTTAATGAATAAAGGCTTAATTGAGTTAATCAGGCTTTAACAGATTAAGGCTCTTAGTTGAATGAATAATGATATTTAAACTGATAACACTTATTGTTATCCAGTGAATTAGTCAGTTGGTAATAAAGTTTGACTGTCGCTCTGTCAACAACAACGGAAGCAAATAATTTAAAGCCAATAAATAAATCTATCTATCTATCTATCTATCTATCTATCTATCTATCTATCTATCTATCTATCTATCTATCTATCTATCTATCTATCATATAGTGCCTTTCATATCTATCTATCTATCTATCTATCTATCTATCTATCTATCTATCTATCTATCTATCTATCTATCTATCTATCTATCATATAGTGCCTTTCACTCTATCTATCTATCTATCTATCTATCTATCTATCTATCTATCTATCTATCTATCTATCTATCTATCTATCATATAGTGCCTTTCATATCTATCTATCTATCTATCTATCTATCTATCTATCTATCTATCTATCTATCTATCTATCTATCTATCTATCTATCTATCTATCTATCATATAGTGCCTTTCACTCTATCTATCTATCTATCTATCTATCTATCTATCTATCTATCTATCTATCTATCTATCTATCTATCTATCTATCATATAGTGCCTTTCACTCTATCTATCTATCTATCTATCTATCTATCTATCTATCTATCTATCTATCTATCTATCTATCTATCTATCTATCTATCTATCATATAGTGCCTTTCACTCTATCTATCTATCTATCTATCTATCTATCTATCTATCTATCTATCTATCTATCTATCTATCTATCTATCTATCTATCTATTATATAGTGCCTTTCATGTCCAACTATCTATCAGTGAAGAGATGGACATCCTTAAAGGACCCTACGCCGTTTGCAATGTGCTCTATAACTATGTGCATGAATGTATGATTTATAAATGTGCCCCTTTATACGTGTTACATGTTTGTAGGCATTTAAAATGCGTTGTAATTCCACGTGAATCACCAGGCGTGCCACTCACGACTGCGTCAACTGCTGCTCGGCCACCGATGGGGCAGCTCCCCGGCGTTTGTCTGCTCCTATTGATCTCAGTATGGATTTAGACTTTTTTTTCAGAGCTGCACTTCAAGCGGTGGAAGAAAAGCTTTGCTATGTCAGCTTAATTAAGTCTCATTTGTTTTGACGTGCAGCTGTTATTTTATGTGAGGGAGCTTTTAAATTAATCATTTATTTAAATAGCATTATTTGCCCAGGAGCACTGGTATATTCACTCCCAAATTTGTTTTTCACTTAGTGAGATGCCAGTGCCTATGGCGGCACTACCAGTTACCTGAAGGAATGCAGAACTGTGGCAGAGCACCCTGACACACACACACTCACACACTCAAACACACACACTCCGCCTCGCATGTCTTCAGGCTGAAGGAGAAAACCAAACGTCACCGGGGAACATGGGGAGAACATGCAAATCGTCGAAACAGGCCTCTACTGTGAAGTCAAGCAGTAACAGTACCCGCTGTGCCACTGCGCCATCTGTTTAATAAATCAAAAGGGTATAAGATTACTTGGGAATTGAATAAAAACTTGCATTGAATATCAGAAAAAATGCCGAAAAGAATTTACAGGAGATCAAAAGGGGCCACATAGTCGTAAATGAAAAATAAAGAAGAAGTGGACCGCGACTCAGACATCCACCACAGTCAACACGCCAGCTTTCTCCCTTGTAATCAACTCCATTTCCATCTTGGTTTTCTTTCACAAATTCTTATGATGGTCCACCTTTCAGTTATATAGTGCCTTTGACTGAATGCAGCAGGAGAGTTCAAGGTGCTCCTTTGAATTCATTAAACTACTTCTTAAATAATGTGTGCTGCTTAAGAAGGGAGGCGTAGTGTTTTATTGGGTCACTTCATTTGAAGAAGCAAACAAATAAAAGTTAGGAATTTTCCCATAAAATATGTTAAATATCCATCCATTATCCAACCCACTGAATCCGAACACAGGGTCATGGGGGTCTGCTGGAGCCAATCCCAGCCAACACAGGGCACAAGGCAGGAACCAATCCCGATCAGGGTGCCAACCCACCACAGGACACACACAAACACACCAAGCACACACTAGGGCCAATTTAGAATCGCCAGTCCACCTAACCTGCATGTCTTTGGACTGTGGGAGGAAACCGGAGCGCCCGGAGGAAACCCACGCAGACATGGGGAGAACATGCAAACTTCATGCAGGGAGGACCCAGGAAGCGAACCTGGGTCTCCTAACCGCGAGGCAGCAGTGCTACCCACTGCGCCACCGTGCCGCCATGTTAAATATATCCATCCATCCATCCATTTTCCAACCCGCTGAATTCGAACACAGGGTCACGGGGGTCTGCTGGAGCCAATCCCAGCCAACACAGGGCACAAGGCAGGAACCAATCCCGGGCAGGGTGCCAACCCACCGCAGATGTTAAATATATGTTAACGTTAAATATGGATGACTGTATTGTCGTCGATAAAAGGTGATTTCAAAATAATATAGTGCCCTTCCTGTAGCTCTAGTGATATTATATATATATTATAGTGCCTTTCCTGTCTGCATGTCAATTATATTGTAATTTATGTATCCATCTACTTATCTGTCTATTATATAGTGCCTTTCCTATGTAGCAAATAGTGCCTGCACCATTCAACTTTCTACCACATGCACATTGTTTATTTTAAAGCCATCTGTCTATCTGTCTATTGTATAGTGCCTTTCTTATTGAAAAATCTTCCAAATTTATTTAGTGCCTTTCATATTTATTTATTATATAGAGACTTTCTCATGTACTATACTGTATAATATCTATCTATCTATCTATCTATCTATCTATCTATCTATCTATCTATCTATCTATCTATCTATCTAGTGCCTTTCATATTTATTTATCAGTCACTAAAGGTGGACTGGTGGCTCTGAGGCTAAGGATCGGCACTGGTATATCTGGAAGACTGCCAGTTCAAATCCTGATTCTGCCAGAAGGGTCCTATGCCATTGGGCCCTTAACCTGTTAATTTTTCCAGGGGTGCTGAACAATAGCAGACCCCGTACTCTGACCCCCTAATTTCCTCTCGAGGATTATTACAGTGTATTAAATATGTAATGACTTTCCATTGTAGCCATCTATTTATTAGATACTTCTGTGTGTTTTTATATATAGCAAGGAAAGATGAACATATGTTAAAAATTTGGGGGTATTTATACAGTAATCCCCATTTAAACACAAAAAATCCAATTTATTATTGGCACAAAGTAAATCTTGCTGCTAACAGACCCAGAAATTCTAATTGGTTTGGAGCAGCTCCGCTATTCTCACACACACACAGCTAATTTCAGTCAGTGGGCTGTTTATATACGTCCAGGAAGGGTGGAGCTTGAGAGTTCTTGTGGGCGTGGTCTGGCGCTGTATGGCTGTGGTCCTTTTAGGTGTGAGAGACAGCGCCACCTCTCTTCCTGTGGTCACATCACTTACCTTGTCAGAGGCTTGAAGGTGACCCCCCCCCCCACCACCACCACCATGCACAGGTGTGTGAGAATATATATATATATATATACAGTGACACCTCAACACACGACAGGGTTAAGGACCACTCATACGGCTGTGAGTGGGTTTGGCTGCGAGTCTGACATCATGTAAAGTACACAGCGCTGCACAATACAAGTACCAAGAAGGCACATCTGTAACTTGCCAGATGACGTCACTCTAAAGAGAATGGTGTCTGCCACAGAGCTATACATCTACATATCTAGTCAACTCAAAAACTCAGTGGATGTGCTGCCATAGTTGGGGTGTCAGTCCACATCCTCCAACCCCATCTAATAATAACTGCATTGGCAATCAGAAGGTTGCCGGTTCGAATCCCGTAAAATGCCAATAGGGACTCTTGAGGAAGGCCCTTAACCTGCAATTGCTAAGCGTTTTGTGTAGTGAGAAAAGCGCTATATAAATGCAAAGAATTATTATTATTATTATTAATAAACTGTTCCAAAACAAAAGGTTCATCCCAGAGGACACAAATACACGACCCTCACTCTTTGCCATCCCAAAGAGCTCCATCTTGTTCCCTGGCTTGGGCTGTAAGACGACTTCCTTTCCTTGGCACCTCGTTTCTATTGGTCCACTCCTGGAAGGATTAGGGGCGGGGTTAGATGTCATCTCCTAGCAATGGCACCACACTGTGGAGGAAACAAGGAACAAGGTTAGTGACGGCGCCCCCTCCTGCCTGGCAGTGGTATTACGCAGCTTAGCTGAGTCGCCTTAGTTTGTATGCGTGGCACAATATTTACACCCACATTTCTACAGTATATAAATACAGTATGTATATAGATATAAACAGATGTGGGGTATTTCCCATGTACCTGTCCTATGTATCAATTACACAGATCATCCCTGTCATTTATTCAGCGTCAAAGTCCAAATTAAATGTAAATAAAAGAGCATAATAAAGAGAATCCACCCTTTTTGTTTTCCGTTGTGTTTCATTTTTCACCCTGCTACGTGCCGTCTGCCGCCGAGCTCTGCTTGCTGTTCTTGCCGAAGCCCCCCTGCCTTGGCTTAGTGGCCGCCTTCAGGTCACATTTATCCTGTCGCATCTTTTAGCAGATTGCAGCGAGACGCCCTTCTTTGGTCACTTTGTCACGAAATGCTGGATTTCTAGGCGAAAGCGAACGGTCATTCACTTGAAACGGCCGGACATATTTGGACTTGTTAATTTTGAATGGGACTGTTTGTTCCCGTTATTGCCGGTGATGTTAACAATTTGGTGATATGTCGCTTCTTCTCTTCTCTTTCATTTCTTCCTGTCACCTTGCAGACCCCCCCGTATTTGACAAAGCCCACCTCGTGGAGCGGCCGTTCCTCGCAATGTCACACGGCACCCTGATTGTTTGTGCGCCATTTCATCGCCGGCGAGGTTTACCTTTAAAAGCGTTGCAATGCAAGTGGAGATACCTGGACACCCACTGTGTGTCCTCACGTGATTAGCGGGCCGACAAGGCCGGTCAGTCCGGTGTAATACCCGAGGCGTGTGAGCAGGATTGGCATGTCAAATGAAGAAGTGTTCATCGATTTGTTTTCCCTTTAACGACATGTAGGCTGGCGTCACCTGGCCGAGAGCTGTAACAGCAGCTGTTCACCCCGTTAACCCGCCGGTATTTGAACTGACCCGGTGTCACGGAACGGCAGCAGAGCCGCGCTCTTAACTTGAGCTCCGCCCGGGGTCTTCGACACGCCTGACCGTTTCTGGTGGGTCTCGTCAGCGTCCCTTCAGTGCTTGAGCTGCCTTGTGGGGGGGCAAGTGGGGCGACCGCGCCTAAGGGGGCCCCGCTTTTGAGGTCCACGTGTCCCGTTCCAGCGGGTTTGTCAAGTTATATTCTCCAGTTCTATTTTGATCAAATCCGCGTGTTATCTTGTAAAAAATGTGACTGAATACTGCAATGAGAAAATCCGGTGATTGTTAACATAATTTTTATTATTTTTATTAAATTCGCGCGCCGGTTTTTACAGTCCACACATAGCGGTAACAACGGGTTGGCCAGCCATATAGGCCCCCCGCACCCCTAAGGCCACCTCTACTTCACTGTCCCTTCGGTCCCCAAGTTCGGACAAATAGAAAATCAGCCCCTTTCTGTGACTGGTGCTTTTCTCCTGTCTCTCCTTGAGACAAACTGGAGCCATCAGGATGAGGAGACCGTCCTGCACCCCATCATTTTCCTTGGAATGGCCGCTTTACTCTTTCTGTCCAAGTCCCGCTCACCATGCAGACGTGTTTCAGATTTTCTTGATTTTTGTCCTCTGTACTTGCAGACTGGAATCATTTCTGATTCAGAAACTTAAAAAGAGTCGGGGTCCCCAATGGAGGTCCTCATTTAGTAATAAGGATAAATGTGAACGTGTCACTTGGTCGCTGCACTTCCCAGTCAGAGATGCTGTGCTGCACCCAAGTGGCGTCCACTTCTATAGACATGGGGGGCACAAAGTGGACTTGGCATGAAGAGAATCAGCGGTCTTCAGGTGGCACTTCTCCTGGGTTGGAATGAGGAGGAGGAACATTGAATGAAAGTCAAGTCTTCCTCCTGCTGCCCTCCCACATCGGCCCCCATAAGAAACCCCCCAAGCTCGTGTGTTTTTCATAACACCTGTCCTGAAGTGGCACATCTTGGCACAAGAAACGTTACCAAGCCTTGCCCATGTGCCCTTTCCAATTTTCCACACCTCCTGTGAGGATGGCTCAAATATCTGGCCCACCGTTGAAAAAAGGCTTGGAGCAAACAGCATTAGGGAAGAGGATGGCACTCTTCTGTGGCATGTGCCAAGAAAAGTGCCCATCTTTACAGTAGTTTTAAGGGGGAACTCGCCTCTACGCCGTGACCTTCCTCTCATCTGTCAGCATTTATGCCCCCCTCGTCTTCCTTACTAGGCTGCCACTATTCTGTGGGTGACATCTGCGATTTCAGCAACATACAAAAATAACACGTCACCTTTAAACACACAACACCGCCGAACGCGTGTAAATGAGGGGGCGGACATTTTTTTAATTAAAAACAGAAATCACGTCTAGACTTCTCTCTCCTGCAATCGGTGAAAAAATATCCAGTACGTATTTGCTTTAGTGCAAAGAAGGCAAACATTGCTAATATTTGATGAATCAAGTTCTAAAATGTCACGGGTATCACAGATATTAGTTACTCCATTCCCTAATGTTGTCAAAAGAGTCAACACTATCCGTGTTTGTCAAAGCCCAGGAAAACTTGACACCCCTGCTCTTATTTTGTACTTTCTCGAAGGCTGCCATGGGAGAATCGGCAAAAGCAAGATGTCTGTCACGCCGGCACAGCTGGGGGTCTCCAGACCTAAGCCTGAAAGTCCTCGGCGGGCCCAGAGAGGCCAAGATGCCACCTGCACCCTCATTCAAAGGTCACCTGCTTACCTGCAACACATGGCGCGAGGACACCAGCCATCCCGGGGCTTCACCCCAAAATCCCCCATTTTAAACACTTGAGTGATTGTCAGACCCCCTGAGTTTGTCATGTCGCGCAAACAAAATGGATTCGGGTTTACCTCCTCAAGTAGCCAACAGGCCAAGTCGATAAATGGCCGCCCTCAGCTCTAAACTCGTCTTGTCTCCTTACTGAAGAAGCTGAGCTACAACAGAAAGAAAATTCAGCTTCACCTGCTCACTGCAGCGCGCCACATATGGGACAAGACGCGCTGACATTCTTAGGCAGCGCTTTAATGACTCGGCTATTTGATTGTTTGTCTCAGAGGACGTGTTGCTAAATCAAATGCAATTTCTTTAAGCAGTTGCTGCCCAGCGAATTTGATATTGTGTTAGCAGATCCTGCTGCTTTCGAGAAAAAGACTGCAGAAGGAACTGCCGATCTTGTAGCACGAATATCGTTAAATCTTTTAGATGACCATTCCTCGGGGAAAGGTTTAGCAAAAGATCAAAGCGCGTTTTTTTGGCTTGAATTATTCCATTACAGCTGAATGTGACATAATTACAAAAGATGTTAGATGTGGAATCTCATCAGGATTATCTGACACTCATCTTTGTTGAAAAAGTCTCCCCAGCTGTTGCGTTGCCAGTCCAAATGTGGCAGGCAGAGCTCAAAAGTGCTCCTAAGTGACCGGGGCTCAGGGGCCATCGTCAGCCAGCGCGGCTCTCTGCGGCGTGCCAATCATTCAGAGGAGAGCGCGCAAGTGGCAAGCGGGTCCAAAGGTTCTCTGGAGCCACTGGGACATTTCTTGGATCGAGGGCAACAAATTATTTCGCTCTCATCCTACGCGCTATAATATAATATAATATAATATAATATAATATAATATAATATAATATAATATAATATAATATGATGTGTCATTCCAATCCAACAAAATCCAAAATTCAGGGTGGCAGAAGGACCTGCCAACACTGGGTACAAAGCATGAGGCCACTTTAGATGAGGTGCCCTTTGCTGAAATTGTATACATGTATTATATATATTACATATAATGGGAGTACATAATACAGTATTATTAATATTAAATATTATTATATAATGTATAGTATAATTATTATGTATAACTAATTACATATATATTATATAGTACATAATAATATAATTAGGGTTAGTATTATATTATACATATATCTATATAATATAATATAATATAATATAATATAATATAATATAATATAATATAATATGATGTGTCATTCCAATCCAACAAAATCCAATTCAGGATGGCAGAAGGGCCTGCTAATACTGGGCACAAAGCATGAGGCCACTTTAGATGAAGTGCCAGCCCTTTGCTGAAATTGTATACATATATCATATATATATTACATATTATGGGAGAACATAATACAATATTATTAATATTAAATATTATTATATAATGTATAATATAATTATTATGTATAACTATTTACGTATATATTATATACTACATAATAATATAGTAATATAATTAGGGTTAGTGTTATATTATACATATATAGGTATATATAATATAATATAATATAATATAATATAATATAATATAATGTGTTATTTTCAAACCAATTTAGTCCATTTTAGGGATGCAGCATTAGGCACAATACATGACACTGTCTTAGATGGGGCACCAGTCCCAAACAGACATTATATTATATTATATTATATTATATTATATTATATTATATTATATTATATTATATTATATTATATTATATTATCAAATCCGTTTAATATATTTCAAGGTGGTGGAGACTTGACTGCATTAAGCAAAAAGCATGAAGTAGACCTGAACAGAACACCAGTCCATTAGAGATATATTATATTATATTATCCATCCATCCATTTATTTTCCAACCTGCTGAATCCGAACACAGGGTCACGGGGGTCTACTGGAGCCAATCCCAGCCAACACAGGGCACAAGGCAGGGACCAATCCCGGGCAGGGTGCCAACCCACCGCAGGACACACAGAAACACACCAAGCACACACTAGGGCCAATTTAAAATTGCCAATGCACCTAACCTGCATGTCTTTGGACTGTGGGAGGAAACCCACGCAGACACAGGGAGAACATGCAAACTCCACGCAGGGAGGACCCGGGAAACGAACCCAGACAGGTCTCCTAACTGCAAAGCAGCAGCGCTACCCACTGTGCCACCGTATATTATATTATATTATATTATATTATATTATATTATATTATATTATATTATATTATAAAACTAGTCAAGGAGGACTCCTGGGCTGTCATAATGGTCGTTGGTTTTCATGACAATGCATTGCACTGCACAGGCTAAGGACACAGCAGGAACAATAACTATCCTGTAAGAAAGGCAAAATGCCACCATGAATATCAATACACTTTCTCCCACTGCTCAGATGGCTTTCCTCTGGGGTCTTCTGTTTTCACAGACTTGCTGTTTAACTCCGACCCTGAGTGTGGTCTCAGCTTTAATCCCGTGCCTGTCTGTCTGTGACGGTGGCTCACTGTCCATCTGTAGTTCCCTGTTTCAGGTCGTTGCGAGTGTTCAAGGGGCCACATAGGAATAACTGTCCTACTGTGTTTCGAGGCTTGGGGACGCTTGTGGAGAGGCCTACTAATTACACGATTGCTGACGTTTTCTGCTATTGCTGGTGTTTGGTGTCCTCCAGAAACGTCTCCTTCTGTTGTCTGAAGAACTACTTGTTTTAAATGTCTGAAGATCATAAACCTGTAAGCAGTGCCCAGTTCTAGTTTTGTAAGAAAGAGTCGTAGCTAAGGTTCTAAACCAGAAGGTTTTGGCTATTCGTTTCTAAAATTCTGTGTTCTTGTAAGTGACTGCACTATGACTCTGTGCTATAAAAACATCTCAATATGGCGTTCATTAAAGAAAGATGTCACATAAAATGAATGTTTAGGTGACTGGCAACTCAGGATTGGCTTTGCATTCTTCTCCAGACGCTGACCAGCAGTGTCCCTCACAGCTTGTCGTTAGTTTTGCTTAAATATCTTTTGGTGAAGATTCCACTCCCCTGTTATTCGGAAGTCTAATATTGTGATGCAGCAGACATGTTGCTCCTGGCCATGAGCTTCTGTTGCTCTTCATTGTCTTTACTATACAATCATGGATGTGTTTTTGTGTTGCGCAGTTTGGTGATGCTGGGCACTTAAATGTTACTCTGTGTTGGAAGTTTTTGCACTGAGGGACCTGCGACATTCAACTGCACTGAAGGACAACAAAGAAAAACTGAACTGAAAGAAAGTCACTGAGGTGGAATTCAAAATAAACAGATGGACGAGTTTGATTGAATTCTAGCAAAGGTCTTTCCTGAGCAGCAATCACCTGACATCAGAGCCCACCATTACCAAGAACGCTGAATTCTGAGCAGGGTCACGGGGGGCTCGAGCCAATCCCACCCAGCTGAGAGCACGAGGCAGGAACAAACCGTGGACAGGGTGCCAGTCCATCACAAGGTGAACACACATAGAGACACACGGGCCTACTTCATGTCACCAGTCCACCTAACCTGCGTGTCTTTGAGCCGTCAGAGAAAATGGGAACAGCTGAAGAAAAGCACACAGACACGGGGAGGACACGCAAACTCCACACAGGGGGCGACCTGGAGGGGCAACAGCGCTACTTTGGCACCACTGTGCTGCCATTATATTATATTATATTATATTATATTATATTATATTATATTATATTATATTATATTATATTATATTATATTATATTATATTATATTAATAAAACATGTGGACCCCTGCTTATGCCATGGTTCTCCCACTATAAAAAGCTCAGATAAACAACATTAAACTCTCTGCCCGCTGTTTTCAAATGTAAAAAGTTAGACTTGATTATGAATTCTGAACACGTATGTAGCGTGTCCTGGGGGATTACAAATAGATGGTCTTGTGGGGGGCTCTGCTTTATTTATAATAAACTTTTCTGCCCACCAGGTTGACATGACATAAAACATTTTGAATTTCCAGAACATTTTTGGTCATAAGCCATCACTTGAGACCAAGATCAGGGTTCAAGCCCCACTAGCTCAGAAGAGATTGTATGACATATGGGCAGACATTCTGTTCTATTATAACAATATGCAAGTATCATATGGTATACTGTACTGACTATTATATTATATTACATTATATTGAAACAATATGCTAGGATCATATACCATACTGATTATATTACGACAACACCACTACTTCTACAGTACAATATGTTCTATTCTATTCTATTCTATTCTATTCTATTCTATTCTATTCTATTATATTATATTATATTATATTGAAACAATATGCTAGTATCATATGCTATAGTGATTATATTACGACAGTACCACTAGTTCTACACTACAATATGTTCTATTCTATTCTATTCTATTCTATTCTATTCTATTCTATTCTATCCTACTCTATTCTCTTCTATTATTTTATTTTATTTTATTTTATATTATATTATATTATATTATATTATATTATATTATATTATATTATATTATATTATATTATATTATATTATATTATATTATAGTATCATATACCATACTGATTATATTACGGCAGTACCACTAGTTCTACACTATATGTTCTCTTCTGTTCTCTTCTGTTCTCTTCTCTTCTATGATGTTCTATGACGCCATGTCATATCACAGTAACGCTACTAATTTATTATATTGGATTATTTTATGCCCAGGGTTGGCTCAGGCCTTCAGTGAGGACAGACGTTTGTCCCCCAAGACCCTGCATTGGGATCAGCAGGTTCATTAAATGGCTCTGAAAGGCCGCATGTCCTGCCTGATGGCTCCCACATTTCACAGCTTGTTGTCATTAGTGGCCTCAGCGCCATGCGTGCTAACGTCTCCATGTTCTTCACCCACCCAGTTCCTTGCTCCGTGTTGTCCTCGTGTTTTCTCTACCATACAGTTGCAGAACCCACTGGTCCCACGTAGAGAACCCCTTTGGGCTGTGTGAGTCACCGAGAGAAGACGCCAGCCCCACGTGGACGGTGACCAGGACTGACCTCTGGACCTCAGGAAGGTCGATGCAGCCGTGCCGGCCCCTGACTTCTGGGTAACTTCTTCAGTTTTCCCACCCTGATTCCCCCCTTAATATCGTGGAGCTGTTTCAGTTAACCATTTAATTACACCGAGCCTCCTTGTTTAAATTCAGTGCAGTCAGCAGAATCGAGAGGTCGTTCCGAAATCGTTTTTTTTTACGGCCCCCCTCGAGGTGACATCTTGTAAACAGCTGGACGCTCACACTGGACGCTTGTGACCAGTGAGACGTCCGGCAACAGGAGCGCCATGTTAATTGCCTATGCTAAAGAATTTATTAAGCCCAAAATGACGCGGTTTTCTCTTCAGATCATGGATTAGATTGTCTTCATACATTATTAATGAAGTTAAACTACTAGTAGCATGCCAAATGTGCTGCATAGGAGATTTGTGGCTAATCCAGCACAAAACAGGCCCAGTCACATAATGATGGAAAAAAAGAACAAATGTCAACAGTTTCACACTGGGACTGGATTAGGCGGAGCGTACTCCTGATTTCTTACACAGGGATTATCTCCCTTTTGGTGTTGTGAATGCCGGCCACACGTCCCCCGACTAAAAATACCAGACCGTCCCTTTCCATGTGTCAGCTGTTTAGTGACGCCGGCGTCTGACAAGTTGCTTTTTTGTAACGCTTCATACCTTTTGAGAGGGAGACTCCTTGTTGGCGTGTGATTCGGACGGGAGAGCGGTCCACTTGAGTGTTTGAGTTGGGGGAGCCCGAGACCCTTTTAGCACTCGCAGGATTTGAACAAATAAAGCTGACGGGACGTTGTACAAATAAACTCGGATAATACGAGATGCTCTCCAAATAAAGTTTAACAGCAGTTTAAACAGGCCCACCTGGGAGAAGTGCCTGAGCCTGATCAGGAATGTGTTTTATTAAAGGAGACCACCGGCCTTCAGAACGGGCCGCTGTAGGCCCAGGCCTTCTGGTGCCGCTTCACAAACGCACACAACAAATAAACACACACACGAAAGTAAAGGACGCTGAAGATGCAAACGTCATGGCCATCACATCTTCATTCTCCATCACACGGCGGGCGCCTGAGGAATCACCTCACCACCGCAACGTGTGCTGCCGAGTGCCAATTAAAAGTTAAGCTCATTTAAATTTCTGCCGCCTGCCAGGCCCTCGCTGCTCGGCTCTCCGTGCTTTTGATGCAGGACACATCATGGTCATTTTATTACTTCAATTTCATTCTTGGGTGATTTCCCCTTCGGCGTGTTAGTGGCAGTTTCCCATTGATTTTTCATGCCATTGATTAACAACGGCTGGAGGAATTTATTAGTCCCGCTGCATCTGTGATTAAGACTGAGCTTTTATTAAGAGGAATATGAATTGAGGGAAGAGTCCTGCTGAACAGCCACGAAAAACCACAATGGTGTCCGAGCGAAGACCGGCAGGAGGGACGTCCCGATGAATTTGGTGGGGTGCATCAGCTCACCCAGTTGCCCCGCATTCTGAGCTCTGAGTGCCCATTGCACGCCATCCACTTAGGAGGCACAATGTCAGCTCTGCGCTCGCACACACACACACGCACACACAAACACACACATGCGCACGCATACACACAGTCTGGCCAGGCCAAAGTCCAGGAGGTACACAAGGAGCAAAGAGGGGCCAACAACTGAGCCAAATAAAAATAACACAAAAACAAGCAGCGGGTTACCGACAAGCGTATTCCAAAGCGCCATTCCTCAGACGCGCTGGATCAGTTTCCCCAGGGTGAGAAGGAGAGGATATTTAAAAAAATAAAAAATAAAAGAGCTGAGTAACTGACACAGCTGGATCAACAGTTTGAACAAAACAGCTGCTTTACGGGTTATTAAAAAATACTTCAGAAGGAGAGGAAAAAAAACACACACGTCAAATAAACGGGTCACGTACAGGATCAGGTTAACACAGTGTGAGAAAGAAAGCTGACAACGACGGTGGGCACACACCACGCAGAGGAGAGGAAAGGCGCTCTAACAAACCCTGGATGAAAGATATGGCTGGAGAGAGAAAGGAAAGACACAAATAATGAAATAAAAAAAATGGTAAATAAATAGCCTTTCATTTGTCCCGGGGGGAATTTAAACTTAAATAGATGGATTGATGGATGAGAGGCTCCATATAAAATACAGAGCAAGAGATGGAAGGGGCACTCAGAGACATGAAATAAATGTGAAAGACGTGCAAAGACAAAAAGGCGCTATAAACGACATGGATGAATAGGTGGAAGAAAGGATAAAGCAAATGCCCCTTCTACTTGCACGATATTAGAAAATGAAAAATTATGAAGCTGGAAATGCCATGTGGTTTCAGATCGTGTAATCAGAGTTGGCTGAAAATGGGCACTGAACGGGCGACAAGTTCAGGACCATAAAGGCCAATCAACAGGCAGACAGAGCCGGAGACCTCAGAAGAGACTACATCTGCAGTCGGGAACTGGACCTGGGCACAAGTACTGCAGGGTGCCAGTGCCAACGCTCTGTGCCACACATCACCAACCACTTCAGTCTCTTCAGTGTCCCTAGCAATGAAAATGTAGTGGAGGCAACAAACGTGAACTCTGGGCTAGCAGTCCAGAAGATAAAGAGAAAAGGGAGGCAAAAATCATTTAGTGCAGACGGGCACCAAAAAAATAAAAATTAATGGGTAAAGATAAAGCAACGAGAGAACAGTAGAGGCTCTGGAGCCCACAAGCTGCTCGCTGGCACATTTTGAAATCTACTTTCTCATTTTAGCAAATCAGTTTGTACACAGGACCCCACAGAGACAGCGCCACCATCAGGTCAATGACAGTGACAGAGAAAAAGACCCCAAGATCAATAACAGATAGACAGATAAGGCACTATATAATAGATAGAGAGATAGATAGTGTAGTTGGCAGGATTAGATAGATAGATAGATAGATAGATAGATAGATAGATAGATAGATAGATAGATAGATAGATAGATAGATAGATAGATAGATAGATAGATAGATAGCGTAGTTGGCAGGATTAGATAGATAGATAGATAGATAGATAGATAGATAGATAGATAGATAGATAAGGCACTATATAATAGATAGAGAGATAGCATAGTTGGCAAGATTAGATAGATAGATAGATAGATAGATAGATAGATAGATAGATAGATAGATAGATAGATAGATAGATAGATAGATAGATAGATAGATAGATAGATAGATAGCGTAGTTGGCAGGATTAGATAGATAGATAGATAGATAGATAGATAGATAGATAGATAGATAGATAGATAGATAGATAGATAGATAGATAGATAGATAGATATGGCAGTGGGGTGTAGTGGTTAAGTCACAGGACTTGATACTCTCTGGTTGAGGATTCACATTCTGCTAATGACACTGTGTGACCCTGAGTAAGTCACTTCACCTGCTTAATGTACCAATTTGAAAAAATAAGAAATGGAAGAAATCATGTTTCTAAGATATCGTAAGTCATCCTGGATAAAAGCATCAGCCAAATAATAATAATAATAATAATAATAATATGAAAGGTACTAAATTACATAAATAACAGATAACAAGTATTTTATAACAGCTAGATATGAAGAGTCTATATGACAGATAGCGATGTATGAAAGGCGCTGTATAATCGTATATAAAAGACGAGTACAGTAGATTAGTAGACAGACAGATGGATATGATGGTGTTACTGTATGACATGGTGACCGGCTGCCCGAGGGTTTTCTAAGTCCCGGATGTCTGCACTTTAATAAATTTACTTCGATGTCCTTCCTGTTACTTCTCATTTCTTTTGCAGTCCCACCCTGACACTCCCCGTGTTTCTCGCCCCCATTTGTTGCAGCAGGTCTGACAAGGTGACCAGCCGATGGGGTCCCGTTACCAGCAGACCCGCTTGCCTGAAGGGGTTGAGACTGGGCGCGGTGTGGAGTGTAATCGGGACTCGTGGCTGTCCTGATGGGGTCTCAGAGGGTCTCATCTTTAAAATGTATTTATTTATTTAGCTCTCCTTTCTTGCGCTGCTCGGTTTCTTTTTTCATTCTTTCTTTCTTTGTATTTTTGCGTTTCTTCCCGAGGACATGTCTGATGCCAACGTCCCTTTTTCAAGCCCTGCCGCCCTCGAGATCTGCCGGATTTTTATGAAGTCTTTACTGCTGGGGTGTGGCAGCTGCTTTAGTGAAAGAAAAAAAAAACGAACAAGCATGGATCTCGCTGGAGTTTGTCCAGATTTTTATTTAAAGCAGAATCTCAAAGAATAAGAACTTATAAAAATGCTACACAGTTTGTATTTAGCCCCATTAATTTTTTAGTCAGATCTAACTATCATTTAATTGATTCCTCATGCTCAACATTGGATTCAACTTTAATCACTTGAAACTGGAGCATGAAGAATAATTTGTTATGCCAAGCTATTTATCCCACATGTCAGTGAAAATAAACCATTCTCAAAATAGACCTTCCCTACCTTCTGCGCTGACACAACATTAATAACGCAAAGCGGTGGAACAGAAGTAAAATATACATTGGCCAAGAGAAGACTGTGTAATGACCTCACGACCACTCACTTCCATTTCGCTATTACGATTAGCTGAGAAGTTCGTTAGGAGACACACACGCTGGAAATGGAGAGGAGGGCCCGACTCGCGCGCCGCTTCCTGAACGGGTTATCGAGCCTTTAGAGCCCGCCGTGTTATTAGCGTGACTCCGCTGTTGGAGCGACTCTCGTCTCGTGGAGCTTCTGGGATCACAACGGCGGTGCACAACATAAACACCTCAGACAGACAGACAAAGCCACCGCCAGACGGCCAGTACGTCAGTAGCAGGGACAGCAGCGACCGGTCGCACCGCAGATCTACACCCCCAGTGTCAGCCACCCAGACGATCCCATGACGGCCACCGGGGTTTCTCGTTCTCCTTTGTATTTATTTCTGATGTCTTTTTTTTTAATGAAGATGATTTGGTCGCAAGATTTAAATATGTGCTACGACCCCATCTCGACGTCACTGCATTTTCAAAGCGACACGCGGACCGCAGTAGTGTCAGGCCTACCCGTACCGATCGTATCGTCAACGCCATGACGTTTGGAACCTGCGCCGAAACGGGCACACTAGCTCTGGGGTTTGCTAGGGGGCACGGGGTGGAGGTGGGTATGCCGGTAGGGGGAGATCTCGTAGAGATCACGTGCGGCGCTATAACGAACTCTATCTGAAAACGACACCTTTAAACTTGACTTGGGAATAACGGTCGTTCTGGTGATCTCAGAGTAGGTGCTGGCTAATGCTAGAAGGAAAAAGAAAGGATCATTTCGGATAGGGAGAATTAAAAAATAGAATCAAATATTTAAAACCCAAAGAAAGGAATAAACTGCGTAACACTAATGTGAAAGGCACTATATGAGAAAGAAAGAAAGAAAGAAAGAAAGAAAGAAAGAAAGAAAGAAAGAAAGAAAGAAAAGCAAACTTAATGGAAAGTGTGAAGGCGATCTAGATGATAAATAAATAAATGGTACAATGTAAACCATACATAGACAGATAAAGTGCAGAGTGAGGAGGACAGAGAGACCCATTACTCTTATTGTCTTTACTCTCATCGATTATAGTGCCATTCCTATGTATTACATACTGACTTTACATATCTATGTTATTTAGTGTCTTTCATTTGTGTTTTTATAAAATGTCCTTTATGTCTGACTATTGCATTTAGTGGCACTTTCGTACAGTTCATTCTATCTATCCATCTATCTAATATATCTATATAACAGACAGAGAGACAGACACTATATAATAGAGAGACAGACAGATAGCCCGACAGACACTATAGCATAGGGAGAGAGGGAGCAAGGCGCCATATAACAGACTGACAAACAGAGACAGCAGTGCACTTTATATTAAACAGACAGAGAGACAGAGAAAGGCGCTATACAATAATCGGTCGAGAGATTGACGTCACTTCTATACATAATGCTATAGATTGGAAAGGCAGGCGCAGCATTATATGCATAGCTTAGATCGAAAATTAGGAAAGGCGCTATATAGTAAATAGAAAGACAGGACTAACACTGGTGAGTGGATTATCGTCTCTGGAAATAATGAAATCGCTGAGTTTTATTCAGAGTAACACTTTCAACTCTCTACTTTGGGAAGTCCCAACAAATCAATTTTTTCAAAACTACTGCTTATACTTTTCAGTTATTCTCAGCTTTATCTGATAGCACTATACACAGGAAAACGAAAAATCTCTTCAGATTAAAACGAAATCATCATCATCATCATCATCATCATCATCCACTTTTGCACATGGGTCACGATTGCTTTTGCTCATTAAGATTTTTTTTCTGGAGTTGGCAAGAACTGAAAACATTTCGTTATATTTATTACTCTGAACCACTCGCGCATAAAGATAAATTTCTTTCATTACCGTATTAAATTTAAAAGCCTTTATTGCAGGATACTTGGCTAATTACAGTTTTTCCCTTTTACGGCCATTCATGGGCTTGGCAATCTGAATGGTTTAGAAGAAAAAGACAAACATCCCAAACTGCTTTTCCCTAACTACTGTTTTATAATGTCAGTTCAAAATATACAGGGGTGGGCAAAAGAGTTGTGAGAACGCGAGGCCGGCAATTTCAGCAGCGACGGGATTGTACCCAAGTGCCATTGTGATATTCATTTGAGTCAATCAAGTTAATAAAGCTATGCGTTAATAAAAGTCTTTGTAACACTCATAACCGGCTTGTCTATTTCCATACGTACAACTATAACCCCGCCCGTGTATCTATATATTCACTGTAACGGTATGATGGAGACAAACAGAAATAACAGAAAGCGTTCAAAGGGTGAAAGGCGTCCACACGCGCATGAGAGGGTGAGTGCCACGGCAGCAATTGGCACAAAGCAAAACCTTTCCCTGGTAGGGATGCCAGCTTTTATTTTTTTTTTTTTTCTCCTGAAGAAGTTCACACATCCTGATCGGGACAATTTAGAGCCGACATTTCACCTGACAAGTAGACCTTTGCGCTGAGAATCGAAACGGAGATCGTAAAGCTAAGAGACGGGGCGACATGTCAGTGTGGTGTAGCGGTTATGGCTTTCGATCTCAAAACCCTGAGGCTGTGGGATCACAACCTGCTACTGACACTGTGTGACCCTGAGCATGTCACCTCACCTGTCTGTACTTCAGTTAGGAACAAAAGAAATGTTGTTGGATGTCGCCAAAGCTGCCTTGGATAAAGGCGTCAGCTTAATAACTAATCGATTTATTGCACCTACTTTGGTTTATGATTCTCTGCCTCTGTTATACACGTCCTCTCATATTTCTATCTACCTATTATATAGCGCCTTTCCTCGCATTGTTATCACATTTCAAAGCCGTCTGTTCACCCTTTTGGATTCAATTCGAACAGACTCAGCCCTAAAGCTGCACCTTTAAATTCTTCCAGTTGTTTGTCTTATTGCAGAGTTCGTGTGGTGTACATTCGGAAACTAGGATTGATTAATTAATTGATTAATTGATTGATTGATTGATTGATTGACTGATTGGTGTGTTTATTTTATTGTACAGTATTTTATTTAAATGCTGGTAAATGTAATCACAAGCGAAACGCAATATTAAAACATCATCTGCCTCTGCGCGGAGCCTCCTTACGTTCAGAAGTAAAGGACGATAAGGAGATCCGTGACGCGCGGTCCGTCCGTCTCTGCAGGTCCGTTACGATCTCCAGATTTCCATTTTTTGTTTTCTCTTCAGATCTTATAGCGACTAAGACACGACCTTAGGTAAAAGTTGACGTTTTAAGTTTTTGATCCACGTAGAGCTCCAGTATTTTCACATTTTAATTTAGCGTTCGTTTATTTTTATTTATTTTTGTCATTTGTGTGTGTAACGCCGGCCATTCTTGCGACACACCATCCATAAATGACACTTTATAAGGAGTGGGTTTTAAGAACGATTTCTCACAATGAACGGCAATAAACTCTCAATTTTGGATTTTTTTTTTTTCGAAAGGCGTACGTTTAATTTCCACACACCCACAATAAATGTGTTATTATAATCTGTGCCTTACAAATCCCGGTAACAATGAAAGGTTTATTTGAAACCCGAAGGTGGGTTTCCTTCTCTAGGTAACCCCTCAGTAAAACGGCACGACCTCACGCAGCACTGGGAGTTTACCATTTTTTTAGGACAAAGAACAATTCCGACTTTAACGGCAGCCGCTCTGAACGAGTACAAAAGCGCACGTTTCTTGAATATTTCTGGTAAAACACAAATTTTAAATCTTGCATTCATTTGTCGGATTTTAAACGTCACCCCTCGTCGAGTATTGCGCCCTGTTACTTCTTCAAATTACCGTTAGTTGTACCCCAAGCTTTGAAACGGGGCTGCCATGTCAACTTAGGTTCTTCTTCATGGCACATCGTGATACCTGTGATAGAAATGTACGTGCGATATGTAAATTTCCTGTCATATAGCGCCTTTCCCAACTGTCCACTCGGCTTGTCTGGATTCATTCCACTTCTTGTATTAATTCCTGTAAACCCCGAAAAATATAATTTGAAGTGAATTTCAAACGGGCAGGTTGTTTGGAAAGAACCTTGAAGTGCGAATCCTTTACTTCAGGAAACATGTCGATCTTTAATAAATATTAGGAGATATGACCACCTGTGCACTTATGATTGGTAAGCGCGAGGTAGCAATGAAGGGGTGTCGGCAGATGTTTCAATGTTTAATTCGGTCAAATTGAGGATTTGTTTTTCTGAAAGTGCAAATCTGAAACTTTAACATTTTCAGGGGAAGTTCGCCACCGCGAATGTTTCAAAATAACTGTAACCTTTCATTTATGTTTTTATGCAGTGTCTGTCCTTCATGTCTGACTATTTTATATAGTGGCACTTTCAAACAGTTCCTTCTATCTATCCATTTCTATATAGCAGACAAAGGACGAGGGTCTTAAAGATTTTTTCTTTTTTTTTTTTGCCGAGCCTTCAATCATTAAATTAAAGATTTTTTGGGGGGGGGGGGGGGGGGGGGCGGGGGGGGGGGGGGGCGTGGGGTATAAAAAAAAACAAGAAAAGAAAGTTAAGACAAAGGTAAAGTTGATGCGCTTGTCAGCAGGCGCATTTGTGCGATTCGGTTGATGTGGTAATTAAGAATTTGGGAAGATCTCGACGGTCAGGTCACCTCCTCTTTCACATCACAGTCCCATCACAAATACTTTGAAGTGTCCTTCTGCGTCGCCAAAGATGACAACAGCAAATCGATAAGTGCTTGAAATGAAAGAAGCTGCTGGCGAACCCCGGAGGCTAAAGATTTCATAGCGCCTGCCTTCTGTGAACTTCAAGCATTCCTCCGCACCTTCTCCGCCAGAGACGAGCCTTTCATGCCGGCGGTGCTCCTCAGGAAGGTAAGACGGCGGCGGGCCCGGAGCGGCACGAGCGGACCGGGCGGGGGGGATCTGCCCGCTCGGTCTGCACCAAAGCCCCCCGGCCGGTCGGCTATTTATTTCTGCATCTAAGACACACGGCCGATTGTCAGATAAAGACGCCGTTATTTACATCGCACTTTCAACAGACGGCCGTGCGAGACACGAGCAAAAGTATTCAGGAACAAAAGCTCGCTGTTCATATTTTAGAAGAAGAAAAAGAAAAGCAAAAAAAAAGGCGAGTTAAGCGGGCTTGTTTATATGACATGTGTCAGCCTGAGCAAACAGGGGGGCGTCACAGGTCAGCGACTGAACTGACTGATCGGCCGCCCTGCACTTGAAACTGATTTCCTAATTAGTCCGCTTGTGATTATGCATGAGGGACACCGGTTCAGATTCAGGGGGCCGCGATCTCACACGCCATTTATTCACTTAATGCGCTCGCGTTAAACGCTAATGAAACAGAAATTGCCATTAGGGTGTTTACGCTTTAGCGCACAGTTGGGATGGGTGGGCGGATTTGCTTTGTGTAGACACGATTTAGATACGGTTAGTGGTGGTCCATTACTCCGCACAAATATGTCTGAATTATCTGTTTACTGACAGAGGGAAAGCAAACAAGGGCCTTTAGAACAGCAGGAAGGTGACGACGAAAGGAAAGGAAACGATCTGTCCTTGGAGAGGGAAAGCGACAGACAGACAGACAGACAGACAGATAGATAGATAGACAGACAGACAGACAGGCAGACAGACAGACAGACAGACAGACAGATAGATAGATAGATAGATAGATAGATAGATAGATAGATAGATAGATAGTGAAAGGAATAATATATCAATTTTCATTTATTACTATCTACTATAAATAGTTTTTCATATCTAGAATAATAGATTCACATGAAAAAATGTAATCGATATAGAGAGACAGAGAGGCAGACGAATATGAAGAGAAAATTATAATAGACAGATGGGTGAATGGATGAAAGTCACTGATAGATAGATAGATAGATAGATAGATAGATAGATAGATAGATAGATAGATAGATAGATAGATACTTTATTAATCCCAAGGGGAAATTCACACACACACACACACACACACACACACACACACACACACACACACACATATATATATATATATATATATATATATATATATATATATATATATATATATATATATATATATATATATATAATTCTATATGATAGATAAATAGATTACATTACTGACTTGTGTGCTTCCTCATAGAGCCATAGCCTGGTAACGAACTACCTCATTTTATGAAGAGTTCTTTGTATATCAAATTGTTTCTTTGGGCTTTGAAAAGTTTTCAAATGTGGAAAAATAACACATATGTAATGTACAGTATAGCTACCTATAGCTGGGTTCTTGTATGCAGTATTTAAAAAATCGTGAAGCCTTGGTTTGGTATTTTGTAATTCTGCTGTTATCTATTTCATGGTTATTTATGGGGCCTGATAGTGATCTAAATAAATAAAGGATCTTTCTGGTACCAGTATGCACAGTTCTTCAGAGAACAAAAAAAAAAAAAAAAAAAAAAAGAAAATAGTCCCTTATGGCATCGCTTTGAAGAACCGCTGTAGCACTTTTACATTTCATATTGAATATGCAAAAATCAGAAAAGTTTACTTAACAGATCGACGCAAAAAGCGATTCATAATAGATAAACAGACGTGAAAGTAAAATTTAGATAGATAGATAGATAGATAGATAGATAGATAGATAGATAGATAGATAGATAGATATGAAAGGTACTATAAGATTGACAGATGGATAATTGGTGTATGTGTAAATTTTGTAATCAATTCATTTGTATGTAATCAGTTTTTTAATAGATGCAGAGATAAACAGATATGAAAGGCAACTTATAATAGATACAGAGCTAGGTTATGATGATTTTAGTTTAAGCGTTTAGGATTAATATTCAGTTGTAAAGTTTGTTACATTCTACAATTTATATTTAATGGTTAAATTATTTTTTTTACTATTTTTTTCCTCTCTGTCGAAATTAATAACGCATTTTATATCTTAAAGTGTGTACTTTATACGCACTGAAAGAAAGAAAGAAAGAAAGAAAGAAAGAAAGAAAGAAAGAAAGACGTAGAAGCCTCTTTTATTTGCCAGGACCTCAAGTACTATCCATTCCCCAGAGCCCGTGTGCATTAATTAGTTATTTAATGGGAGTATGACTAAAAATGTAAAAGAAGGATTAAGAGCGTGGAACGTACGTCCGGTTGATTTGGCTTTATTCGAGATGCGAATGAAAATCATTCTGTATCTTATGTTTCTCTATGGCACATTTGCATTTCCCACCAGCTGCTCACTTCAGCTGCAGAAACCTCCTTATTTAACGCTAATGATGAGGAAAAGAGGAAGAGAGCTCATCGATAATTTCATTAATGTCGACATTACACAATCAGACAAGTCACATCCAGTGCATAGTGAATTTAAAAAAAAAAAAAAAAAATCTCAAACCATATATTACCTTGTAAAATAAAGCTTTACATAAACCAACGATAAGATGGATATATAAGATGGATGAATGTAATTTGTTATTTCATTTTGTTTAGTACGTCTTTGTATGTCTTTATACTGTGACGTTTAGGACAAAAAAAAAGAAAACCTCTCCAAACCCTTAATAATAATAATAATAATAATAATAATAATAATAATAATAATAATAATAATAATAACCAACTGCTTTTAAGGCGTTCGCCGGTGACCAAAAACACTAATATATAACAAAGATAATAAAGTGGCTCTTCAGATAAATATCCATAATATAATCTTTCGTTCCTACATCTTAAAAGCCGTAAAGAATCCGTTACAATTGCAGGTTATAAATCATTCCGTAATGCAATTCAAAGTATGAAAGCTTACATCAGTCTGCTGTGATGTGCCAGTGATCGTCGGCGCTGACATGGTCGCCCTCTTTCTGTCCTGCTGGTTGAGGACACCTTCACAGGTTGTGGTCTTCCGCCAGACGGCAGGTTCTAACGGGTAAGAAGAAGAATTTCTAAATGTGACAATCGCATCTCAGAATAGACCCGCTAGGCTGCTATTAAATCCGCTTCTGTTGTTCTTAAAGGATTCCGGTTATGTAGAAGACGGCAATAACTGTGACTGACCCATTCACGAGTGACTGATTTTTTTATTTTTTATTTTTTACACGGGTAACGCAGACCCGAGTGTTTTATTTATTTATTTATTTATGTATTTATTCTTAGCTGCCATTTCGATCGCTTTCATCGACCTGTCCCTCTTTACCCCCCCGAGATGACCGGATTATTGTCAAATTTCGGATTGACACTCCAGGTGAAGTGAGTGCGCGTGACCCGGGGGTGCGCTCTAAACCTGAGAGGCTCGGCCCCGCGCCGACACTCCCGCACTCAGCGCTGTGAGGCTCCGACTGTGTCACAAGTTCACTCTCTCTTTCTAATTCTGTTACGACGAGTGGTTTATTGGAATCTCTTTTGACGTCACGTCTTTTCTCGGCGGAGAGTGAAGGTTGGGAGCAGAAACTCTGAAGACCTACAACCCGTACGGGACTTTATTTATGTTTATGTTTGGGGGATTCTATTTTTAACGCCACGCAAAGAAGTCGGCAAAGAAGTTCATCGAGAGCCAGGGATTGTGTCTGTTACTCTGCTGAGCAAAACTTGGACGAGAGTAAACAAAGCGAGGAGAGGATCTCGCTCGCTCCGGATTTCTGAACTGGTGAGTGTCGAGGGCCGTCATCCTCCTTCCTACGGTGTGAGATAATGCGACTGCAGGAATTCGTTCCACTTTCCGAACTCTTCATGGCTTGTGATTTGTAACTCTTGATCTTTCTTGTGGTGTCGCAGAAGTAGCGCATAGACGTGATTTGTTGTCGGTAGAAGGATCGTTTTCATAGCGATGAACAAAATAATCTGAGCTCATGTGTACAGTTACAGTGTGTCGTGATGCCATTCCCAGCCCGCGTATTCTTCAAATGTAACGGAAGAGACACGTTCTGAAAAAGTACGAGCGGCATTTCTTTTAATGGGGACAACGAACATCTCCTGAAAACGTAGCTGAAAAGACTTTTACATGGTGGATTTTCAGGAGACAATTCTAATGATAAGGGTTATTTAACAATATGCGCTCACGTCCCCCGCTGATGAAAAGAAAAAGTCGTGCTGCAGACAACGAGGGGAGCGCAGGGAGCAGGACGGGAAAAGTGCGAGGAGACACCACGGCTTGAATCACATATCGGAATATATGGCTAAAGTTTATGTGATGCACTTCTATCTATCTATCTATCTATCTATCTATCTATCTATCTATCTATCTATCTATCTATCTATCTATCTATCTATCTATCTATCTATCTATCTATCTATCTATTATATAGTTCCTTTCATCTCTTTTATATAGTATCTATCTATCTATCTATCTATCTATCTATCTATCTATCTATCTATCTATCTATCTATCTATCTATCTATCTATCTATCTATGTGACGTAACATCCATCCGCCCATCAATTTTCTAACCCGGTTCAAACTCCTGAGTGTGGTGTAACATTTTGATGCTTTCTGGGATTTTTACGATAATCAAGAATCACATGTAACTTGGTGTGGCAGAAAGCAACAGTAGCTTACAATGTCCTCGAAATTACACAATGAATGATGACTGCAGGAGGTGACACGGCCGGGTGATAAGAAAGATCTGCTTAATCAACCGATTTGTGAATGAATACAAGACCACAAATAAAAGAAGAAGAACTCTGCTGTAAAGTCAAAGCAATGCTATCGATACGCACTTTAATTATCTGCGCTTATCTGAAAGCTAAGAAAATCGGGGGTTTAGACAGCCTGGCATCAAAACCGTTTTACTGAGCATTACACTTTAGTTCAATGAATACGACATTAAAGAAAGTGTCTTATTATGTCAAACTGCTCAAAAACAGGGATGACTAAAATAATAATAGAAACAACAACAACAACAACAACAACAACATTTATTTATATAGCACATTTTCATACAAAAAGTAGCTCAAAGTGCTTTACATAATGAAGAGAAGAAAAATAAAAGACAAAATAAGAAATTAAAATAAGACAACATTAATTAACATAGAAAGGAGTAAGGTCCGATGGCCAGGGTGGACAGAAAATGACAACAACAACAACAATAATAATAATAATGGTAATGATAATAGATACTTGTACTATATTATCGAGAACATTTAGGTGCCTCTCATCAAATGACATGAGGATGATATTGTTGATGATGATTATTATTATTAACGAGTTTTAGTCACCTCAAACAATATAAAAACTTTAATAAACAGGATATTAATAACAGTAATTATATGAACAATAATAACAATATGCAGTTTTACTATATTATCAAAATATCTAAGTGCCACTTATCAAATTAAATGACAGTGATGGTGATGATGAGGATGATGAGGATTATTATTATCATTATTGTTATTATTATTATTATTATTGTTGCTATCATTGTTGTTATCAACTGGTTAATGCAAGCAACTGAAAAACTTTAATAAGCAAGCGAATATTAAAATAATAATAATAATCACTGCCATCATCCTGATTCTATTCTGATAGCACTTTAGGCTGAGGTTGATGCCGGCCTATTTAAACTCAAAACGATTACCAGCCAGATAACATGCAAATTTTCTTCTAAAATTATCATAAGCAAACATCTGAAGCCTGGACTAATAAAATCCCATCTGTGTTACTTCATATCAAGTTAGTACAGAGCTACGATAATGAATTTTGTAATATCCCACCGACAGACATCTCAATCAGACACTAATCCTGTGATTTTACTGCAGAATCACTAAATCTTTAACTGCCAGGCTATGCTGTGTTTTTGGCACAAAGTGAACGAGCGGCCGGCCCGACTGTTGTTGAAGGACTTCTTGCTTCACCCTCACGTACTCATTAAATGGGTCATCGTTTGATGTGCTGGGAAGATCACAAACCCAGATAATCGCGGCGGGCGAGTCTCCTTCTTTATGAAAATGTATAAGTTACGCTGAAGCGGTCCGCAATTAAGAAAGAAAGAAAGAAAGAAAGAAAGAAAGAAAGAAAGAAAGAAAGAAAGAAAGAAAGAAAGAAAGAAAGAAAGAAAGAACTTGTGATGAAATTAATAAGCGCAACGACGCGGGGCCTCAGTGCCTGTTTAAGAAATTGAGAGAAGAAGACGCGCGGTTGGGTTTTACTTGATATGTAGCGACTCAGTGGTATATACTTTTAAAAATTTATAATATACTGTATATTTGTTTAATAGTTGCATGTGAAATTTAAACGAACCTTAAATGTAAATGTGTTGGCCAATTTTATAATATAATACAACGAAAATCCAATTCGATAATAAAACCAAATAAAATTGTGGTGCAAACTTAAACACTGACGAATGTGATTTTGTTAATCATCAACTTGGCTCCTGTCTGAAGGGAGTCGTCGTGTTGAAATTATGTACTTTTTTTTTTCTTTTTCTTTTTCCTTTTAATTTTCTTAAAAAAAAAAAAAAAAAAGCCAATGTCTTTTTAGTGAATTGTCAGCGTGAAGTCGTGTTCCTCAGGCAGGGCAGGCCTCTTGTAATTTCTGAAATTGATGATTGCGTTTGAACTCAAACTTTTCTTTCGCTAGTTAATCACACATCACTGATGTTTACCGATTTATTACGGATTTTACAATCACTTTTTTTTTTTTTTGCAGAAATAATTAAATAAACGGATCAATGGATTCCAACTGCCGTAAGGTTGTACAGTCTTGTGTGCAGCTAGGTAAGTTCAAACAACATATTTTTTTCTTTTTGCTTACATTTACAAAAAGTATTTGTTCAATACATATTCATTTTGCTTTACAAAATGTAAAGAAATACATTTAATATTGAACAATAAGTCTTCTCCCGCATGGGCTTTTAAATAACAAAGAGTATTTTTTTAATTCGCTGTGCATTTTTTTTTCTCTCTTTCTCTGTCGCTGTTTCGAGGTCTGGCATTGTTTGATTCTTTTTATTTTTCTTACGAAAGGAGTACAAGTACAGACCCTGGAAAACATGTTCTCAAAAGACTCAGATATAAAAAAAAACGAATTATCCCCAAACGACTCAACAATCATTAAAAAAGACAAACACTTCGGAAGGCAGCAAGTCCAAAACGGTAAGTTGGGTACCAATGGACTAATATATTTTATGAACATATTTTATCTCTTTTCAATCTGATTATTTATTTATTTATTTATTTATGTGTGTGTATGCATGCATGTATGTGTATTTTTATTTATTTTAGAAAGTCCCAAAAAGCGCAATCAAAAAAGAAGAGATGGCCATGCTTAGATTGTATTGTGTTAGAGAGACACCTACTGGTTACTCTGAGGTATTACGCAGTTGCCTCTGCTTAGTTCAGTTTAACTGTTTTGGGACAGCTGACATGTTAGCTAAACAAACGGACATGATGGACTGAATGGTCTCCTCACATCTGTCAAATTTGTTATGTTTCTTATGCATGTTTCTTATGTCTCCAGCAATCGTTAGCCGTAACTTCTCCTCACGTAAAGGTTGGCTGATGGCAACGCGCTCAACGCATCGTGCAGTTGTTACTTTGACGTTTAAAGCCGATGAGGTTGACATTAATCTATCTATCTATCTATCTATCTATCTATCTATCTATCTATCTATCTATCTATCTATCTATCTATCTATCTATCTATCTATCTATCTATCTATCTATCATATAGTGCCTTTAACTATCTATCTATCTATCTATCTATCTATCTATCTATCTATCTATCTATCTATCTATCTATCTATCTATCTATCTATCTATCTATCTATCTATGTCTTTTTAAATGTTATAGACTTGTGCCTGTTAATATGTGTTTAGGATATAATTGTAAATAAAGGTCTGTTTCAAATTTAAACTGTATCTATCTCTTTTATAGTGCCTTTCATGTCTATCGTACAGTATTTTTAATGTAACAGCACACAGCCATCTTCCTGCTCACACAGCTTATGCCAACAACATAACACGCGTCTGCCTACTTATCTGTGTGAAGTTGAAACTTTCTTCTTTTTTCTTTTTTTTGTTAACTATTATTATTATTATTATTATTATTATTATTCGTTTCTGACAGATTAACCCTGTAATTACACTGGATTATTTCTGATAATTTCTCGTGTCATAGTGCAGGTGCGTATAACTAAAAACGACGAATATTCTACTTGGGTGTTAAAAACGACGCCTAGCAAGTGTGTGCTCTCAGTCGGACTCATGACGGAGATAATCCATTAAAGGTGGCTGACAGTAACAACCAGAAGAAGAGCTGAGCCGCTCGGAGGACCGCGCCATTAGCTCTTTAGTGCCCATTCAATTGTTCTTTTGGATTAGGATAATTCGGGTGTGTAAGAGAGGAGGATCAGGATTGTCGTCGGTGTCTTCGGGCGGTTGGGTCTGCTCAGCCACTAAGCCTTCACTGCGCTTTTCTTTAGTCGCCTTTCCCAAAGTTGTATACAAAAGTAACAGCAGACTGCGGTTTATTGAGGAACACTTCATGTTTACGCCAAGGATTAATGCATTGAAACATAAAATAAACGTGAAACCGACAACACGACAAACTGCCTTCAAATACCAGTTCACATTTAAACACATGTGATTAATGGGCTGTTTTATAATCGTTACACTTTAAAATGTATAAAAACGTGAAACAAAATAAAATCATTCGTACGTATAGCGCTAAATCAGCAAATTGCCTTCACATTTAATGGCAAGATCCGTTTAATGAATTCCAGATAGATATTTACTTGAACGATTCTTCTGACTTCGTTTTCTGCCTCAAGTCATCTCTACGAGCAGACGCCGGCATGAAAGGCTCCCTCCTTCAGTACCGGCCAATTCGGAGTTATCAAAATTATAATGCGGCTATATGTGCGGGAATGGGGAAACAATTAAAATTTAAAATGTGTGTGACAATGAACAAACAATTAAGAGTGAAACGATTACGTTTTAGACAGTCGCCTGTGCATTTTCTGAATAAATGACGAGGTTTATGAAACGTTTTGGACTTTAGTGAGAGCGCTTTGGTCTTGGAAATGATCACAACTGGCCTTAATTAAAAATAGATGGACATGAAAGGCACTATATAATCGATAGATAGATAGATAGATAGATAGATAGATAGATAGATAGATAGATAGATAGATAGATAGATAGGGATATCAAAGTGAATTGTTTGCAACTGACTATTTTAAAGAGATGAGAGCGGGTCTGGAAATGTCGCATTGTTCATTTTAGGAAAGTTAAAATGGTTTTAGCATTGGACGAGCAGCTACTTGGACGCGATTTGATGACAAAAGAGGGAAAACAATAACAGTTGGCATCGGGGAAGTTTTCTAGTTGCTTATTGCTGATGTGCTATGACCCAAATTGTGTGTGTATAATACAAGCTGGAGTTTTCTGATTGACTCCAGGGAAAACTAAATGTATAATGAAAGCTTATTCGTGAGGAGGAATATACTAATGGAACAATTTGATGTCTTCTTAATCCTATGTAAAAAGCTTTGTCGTCTTCCTAATATTGACTGAATGGGTAATTAATGGCTCTTCATCTTAGAGAATACTCAGTAATCCAAGATGGGGAGAGATATCATGGAAAAAAGGTAAAAAAAAAACAGGAAATTGTCTGTTTAAAGCACATTTACAATAAGAATTGACGTGCTGTGACAGCGTACGTACGTACAGTAGAAGTAATTCGGGGACTCTCGGCCTGTGCCGCCTCTTTGCACCTGGAAGTGTGGAAACTTCACAGCAAAGACGCGGAGCGCAGGCCTCGCAAAACAATCCACGTCGTTAAAGTGCGCCTCTTAGTCAGTTACCCGTTACACCTTAAATTACCCCTTTAATTCAGAAAATATATAATACACTACATATATTAGCCATACTGTACTTTTCTGACGATTATATCATATAGAGTGCAATAATGAGGTTGTTTAGTCAGCTGACAGCCTTTTAAATATTATTTCACTTGGGAAATAAAAGCTTCATCTCAGATTATAGGTGGGTATTTTTGGATTTATGCGATTTACAGTAACCATGACAACTAATGCTGTATGTTATCTAGCACAATGCTTGGGAAAGTACTGTCTGATTTTTTTTTCTCTTAATCAAACCAAATGGGACACCGCAGCATATTTGTTGTCTACTAAAGTAACGTCGTGTACAAGAGAGGAGTGCAGCCACCGAGTGAGGCGAGGCTTGAGACGGAGAAGATGAGCGGCAGCCCGATCAGGGTCACATTATTCATTAAAGTGCACGCTTATACATACTCGTACATTATATATATATATATATATATATATATATATATATATATATATATATATATATATATATATATATATATAATATACATGTTTTAATAAAAAACTTTACAGCATTGATGTAAGAGCTGCTTTATTACTAGCGATTTACTTATGCTGGCAAGCAAAGTCAGGAAACACAAGCCTGTCAAAAGGTGAAAAACCCTTCAGCCCATATTGTGGGTCATCTTTCTTTCTTTCTTTTTCTTTCTTTCTTTCTTTCTTTCTTTCTTTCTTTCTTTCTTTCTTTCTTTCTTTCTTTCTTTCTTTCTTTCTTTCTTTCTTTCCTTTAATATAATCTAAAATTAATTACTTTCTTGTTTCTGTTACTAATGAAAGGTGCTATATGAACTATATCTTATGGCTGACCGTTTATTTCTTTCCGTGTATTTAATTTTCACAATATTTCGTCACTAAGCATCCAATGATTGATTGATTGATTGATTGATTTCTTTCTTTCTTTCTTTCTTTCTTTCTTTCTTTCTTTCTTTCTTTCTTTCTTTCCTTTAATATAATCTAAAATTAATTACTTTCTTGTTTCTGTTACTAATGAAAGGTGCTATATGAACTACATCTTATGGCTGACCGTTTATTTCTTTCCGTGTATTTAATTTTCACAATATTTTGTCACTAAGCATCCAATAATTGATTGATTGATTGATTTTTTTCTTTCTTTCTTTCTTTCTCATATAGTGCCTTTCACATTAGTGTTATACAGTTTGTTCCTTTCTTTGAGTTTTAAATATACCTTTTATAATCATTAACAAGCATTGCAGAAAAACATTTTTAAAAGGCAAAGCACTACAGCGTAAAACATAACCGTGTACTCTGCCTTTTCTTTTTCTTTTTTAATTAAAGAAATGTTTCAATAAAACTAGAAAAATGAATTCACCCCTTTACAAATTGCATGCGCCATGGCTTTTGTAAAATGGTTTATTTTCACTAAAACGCGCAAATGCCGTCCTCTTCACCTGCACCTTTACAATAAAAGAAGGCAGCAGACGTTTGGCAGAGCGGCCCCGCGAATCTGTGGTGTTGTTGCAGATTTCAGTTCCGCTGTGATTTCTCAATCACAGACACTTTAAGAAATCCGACTTTACACGCTGTGGCTGCGAAGCAGGACGCCATTCAGTCCTTCATTACATCGTGATGAGAAATAAAAAGACTGCCTAGTGAACCCGGTGACCTAAACGCCAGTAGCACAAATATTGTTATAGAAGACGAATTCCAACGAAATGCACGCATTGCACACGCACTTCAGCTTCTTATAATGTTTACATGGTCTGACAATAAATAGGCCGGCATTGTCTGTGAGTAAAAACACACAAATATGCGTTAGAAAACACTCGACATGTAGGGGACATGAGAAAAATAAAAAATATAAAACACAAAAATAGCAAAGCTCTGAGCGAACAGTCCGGCTGTCTGTGCCTTAAAATATGTGGGGGGCCTGACATCGAGATATTCAGCGAAAGTGTTGGGGGCTACAGTTTAGTTAACGAAAAAAAGGAAAATTTAGGTCTGAGCGAAATACACGGCGCTGAAAGAAACGGAAATCACCGCAACATTCAAACACGCCGCACGTTAATTGGCACACAGCGAATTTACCGGGATGTCTTCATTTTATTCTAAAATAATCATTTTTACTGTATTTTTTATTATCTCTCTCTGTATATACAGGGGTGGGCAAAAGTAGGTTTACAGCTGTGCATACGCGAAACACAGAGTTGATTCGTGTACTATTATTTATTTATGTACTTATCATTGTTATTTATTTGTTTTATTCGACATCTTATTTGTCTTCTTCTTATTATTATTATTATTGTTGTTATTAGCAAGTAGAAAACAAGACTGTGCAAATAATGAAGGACGGCAATTTGAGCCCTTCCGAGATTGTACCTGAGTGTCTACTCTTTGCATAAGAATCAAGGACGTTTGGTTTAAATCGCTGCAGGCGCTGGTTTGGCTCATTCACCTGTAACAGAAATAATCACCGTGCTCGGATTCCTCAACTATCTGTCCATCCATTTTCTGAACCCATCTGTGGGAACTGTGGGCACAGACACAGCCGCCCACCTCGGAAGGGGCACAGGCCCAGGCCTGGCTTTATAAATGGCGGTGCGCCGGATTTCGGCTTAGGTGTCGCCATTTCATTCCTGATTGCTTAATAATTGTAATTCTTTGCATTTATATAGCGCTTTTCTCACTACTCGCTTAGCAATTGCAGGTTAAGGGCCTTCCTTGCTCAAGGGCCCAACAGAGCAGAGTCCCTATTGGCATTAACGGGATTCGAACCGTCAACTTTCTGATTACCAATGCAGATCCCTAGCCTCAGAGCCGCCACAGAGCCTTACAAATTGGGGGTATGGCGAAGGTAACGGACTTTGTTTTCCTCAAGGGGGAAACTTCGCTTTTTACAGAAGCTAAAGAAATAAATAAACACATATAAATTATATTATATCAAGTATATATTTCAGTGATCAAGTGGGCTACTATTACTACTAAGAAACTCTGCCAATAAATGAGGTCAGTCCTGTTAATCCAACGGCAGGTTCCAGGGGTTCTAAATCTGGAATTACAGGAACCAACCCTGGACGGGGCAGACGTGCCAGCCCTGCTAGGATATGAGCGTAACACGAACGGGCAACTAAGTGGCATTGCGAACCGAGACACCCTGAATTAGACTGAAATAAACAGATAGATAGATAGATAGATAGATAGATAGATAGATAGATAGATAGATAGATAGATAGATAGATAGATAGATAGGAATGGCACTATATAAAAGCAACTATCGATTACAACATTAAATTTAATGTATATACTAATAAAACTATAAAACACATTTACAGTCCAAAGTTGCTTGAATTCATACAGTTCTGATTTCTATCTATCTATCTATCTATCTATCTATCTATCTATCTATCTATCTATCTATCTATCTATCTATCTATCTACTTTATTTGAAATAGTCTAATATAGTGTTCTATCTATCTTTTGATTATACAGCATATTTAATATTCATTTAACAACTATATAATATCTTTCACACCACGAACTGAGACACTGAATTAGACTGAGATTATGACATAAAATTTAATGTATACTTATAAAATTAGAAAACACACCATCTAGCAATAAAATAACGGCTTTATATAGTGTATACGCACATATATGTATATGAGATTCATATTTGAAGTAATATATTCTGTTGACAATGCTTTTTCAAAGGCGACTCATTTGAGATTTGATCGACTCCATTTCTGTTGTTTTTCTAATTGCTGCACAGTCAACCAAAGCGACTTGCCCAGGGTCATCTAGTGTCAGTAGTGGGATTTGAACCCCCAACCTCAGGGACTGAAGTCGAAAACCTTAACCGCTGTGTCAGGCTATTCATATTGAATCTCTTGATTATATAGTGCCATGCCTTCCTATCTATCTATCTATCTATCTATCTATCTATCTATCTATCTATCTATCTATCTATCTATCTATCTATCTATCTATCTATCTATCTATCTGTCTGTCTGTCTGTCTGTCTGTCTGTCTGTCTGTCTAGTAATGTAAGGTCCCGTCATATTAGGCGTTTGCCAGCTCCTCACGCTTCGGACTTGCCGGTTTCTCATTCTGAACTTCGTAAATGTCTCGCCTTCAGCCTACACACATCACCTCTAATTCATTGGTATAAAAGAGGAGGACAAGTGACAGTTTTACGATGTCGTGGTTTTAGGCTGCATGGTGGACCATAACGACACCAAACGATGCGATGCCTTTCTAAGAAGGCGAGAGGCTCACTTGACTTAAAGGTCAGTTACAAAGGAAATATTTACTTTGCGTTTATGTTTTATGATCTGGAGGGAATTGCAGAAAATTCAATGAGAAAACTGCTAAAACTCATCTAAACCTCCTGTTTAAAAGACTTAAGCAAATTAGAGTCTTATCAGATTAAAAAGCACTACAAATCTAAGTGCGTCGTCTCCATCGGAACGCTGTGGGGTCTGGAGGAGAGATTCTCTGCCAAATCTCAAGGATAAAACACGTCACTTAAACACCGTATAATGAACAGAATATAAATTAATTAAACACATTCATTTACCAGCTAAGGACTTCTTGATTTGTAGATATCTATGTTAAATAAACATATTTGTATATTTAAAACGAATGAATCTGAAGCATGTGCTTAGCTGTGGAACACATGAAACAGCGCGTGAAATTGCATTTTACATAAACGTTATAAAACACGCGAAAAATAAACAGACGTAACTCGTAGTCCACCGCGTGATTGCTTAGACGTTTATTTGTTTATCGCTTCCTAAAATATTGATTCGATCTTTGATGAACAGGATTGAAAAGCACAGGAGAAGACGCGAATGTTCGCATTTTTTTCGCCGCTAACAAATGTCATTACGAGTCGGCGGATGACGTCCAGTCGGCACATTTTGAGAACGCGAGGCGCAGTCGGCCGCTTTGACGCTTCTCGTTGTTTTTGAGCGCAAATATAAAAAGCGGCATCGGGTCGTGACGGACATCTGAGCAGAATAATAAGGAGCCCGAATCTTTCATTCAGAGTACACGGGCCTCCCAAAGATTTTTTTATTTATTTCGTTACTTGTTTATTTATTTTTGTATTTGTTTGTTTGCTTGTTTTCCTGTAGTCCAAGTATTTTTTTTTTCAAACTTCATTTTTAACATTTTACTACTTAATGTGGGATAACTAATTTAAATAAATAAACATACAAATAAAGCTTGAGAATTTCAAGTGTGGTGTAATGCGTCTTTTTAAAAATTGAAATGCCGATTTATTTAAGACAGCGCTTTATTCCTTTTTAATTGATGGGTACCCTGCAATCCTCTTTGGTATTTCTTAACTAATTGTGTCCCTCTGACAGTTCCTGTGACATCTTCATCTAGCAAATGGCATAAGTGTGCAGTGCAGCGCTTTAATTATGTCGACCACTGAGACCTTTCGTTTGTGATTACACGCCTGTCACTTTTCAGAGCGGTTGTCGCGTTACAATAAAAGTACCCAATACATTGTGACCGACTCGAGTCAACGAACAGGGTTTGAACTTACAAACAGACAAGCAAGTGAAACAGAAAACCCAAATCAGTGGCGACTGCGATGCAAATGAATCCCATGTTCGTACACGTCTCTGAATGAATGTCCTCTCGGTCACAGTCATTTGTCGCTTCTTCTTCTGTTCACTCACCCAGACATTAAAGAAAGAAAATCACCTGAAGGCTAAAACAGCACAATGGAAAAATAAATAAATCAAATGCACAATTTCGAATGCTTATAATAGTTTAATTTTCAGCCACATCGACCCTTAACATTAAACCATTTAGGGGACCTACAGGCCTGCCGTGTCTCGAGATTGTAACTCGTTATTCGGACCAGCATTGTTAAAGTTTCTTTCACTCAGGAAAAGGGCCGCCTGACAATGCGGAACAGAACAGACAGGAGGCTTCTCTGCAGCCTGGGTATGAATCCCCTGCGCACCCCCATTAGCTCTTTAATAAGCAGACGGTAAGCAACCGCCGCCGCCATTGGCTACTTGTCTTCGTCGACGTCCTCGGCCTTTTGGCCATTGATTGGACAGATTGGGATTCTTGACGCGTCTGTCAAAAAAGGGGGCCGGTAGTGGGTGACGTCACAACCCAGAAAGGTGGTTCTGCAAAACTGAAGGCAAACAGGGAGCAGCTGTACCGATCAGTGCATTAGAGTGCGCCAGTGGATCTAATACCAGCTACCTGTCCCTGTCACTCTGACGCTCCTGCCTCGGCTCGCCTCGCTTCGCGTCTGCCAGGATATTTTTATTTGCCTCGGCTTCCTCCGAGAGAGAGAGAGAGAGAGAGAGAGAGAGAGAGAGAAATCTCTTTATTTCCTTCTGATACAGATAATACTTGCAGGGCTTAATTTAAGACAACTTAAGCCATTGAAGCAGAGCTGTGCAAGTTATTTATTGGAAAAGGAGATTCGTCGCTTCATCTGTGATACCACCCGCGTTCTTATTACCTTTTTTTCACGCTTCTTCCTGGACGATCTGTTTTTGGAAGTTAATCTGCTTATAATACCGGGCTCTTCAGTTTTGCTATTCGATGAACTCCATGAAGGATCCGTTGAGTTTGGATCACCTATCCGGTAATAAAATTCCGTCTTCTCACCCAACAGCACTGGCCATGGCTTCGAGCCTTCAGCCTCTGCAGCGAGCCGTGGAAGCCAAACATCGGCTGGAGGTGCACACCGTGTCGGACACCTCCAGCCCCGAGTCCGTAGGTAAGCACGAGCGGCAAAGCCTCCCCCGGTCTGCGTGTCTGTGCCTCGTATGCGCCGGTTACTAAAGTGCATGGCTTTGGGCTGGGAGGAGAACTCTGAAGCAGGCTTCTACACTTGCGCTTTTACGTGTGACATTCAGCGACACCTACATAAGGGGGGGACAGAAGGGTTACAGGCTGTGGAGAAGCAAAGAAGGTTAAGGGGGCAACGCTAGTCTTCATCAGGTGTGTCATACATACGTGTCTGTGTGTGTGTGTGTGTGTGTGTGTACATGTATCAAGAAGAGAATAAACATACAGATTAAAGTGGTGTTCATACGGGACACCAAATGATCGTTGTAGGAGCTCTGCGAGTAAGTAATCCACATTGATTGATACATTGGGGCAGCCCCTGTAAGGACCATGTTGGCTTGTCTAGAAGTACACTTTTTTATTTTCCTACATATAGAATCTTCTCCTGCTTCTTGCCAGTATTATTATTATTATTATTATTATTATTATTATTAATATTGTTATTATTATTGTTGTTGTTGTTATTATTGTTATTATTATTATTATTATTGTTGTTGTTGTTGTCGTTACACGACTTCTGAAAGGATCAAGACCAAAAGTAAACTAAAGACTGCATTTCCAGTTTTTAATTTATTCCTGTTGACTTCAACAGAAAAAGAAAAAAACTCGAGTAAAAACGACGACTCCTCGGTGGATGATCCGTCCAAAAAGAAGAGGCAGCGACGGCAGCGGACCCACTTTACCAGCCAACAGCTGCAAGAACTGGAAGCCACGTTTCAGAGAAATCGATACCCCGATATGTCCACCCGAGAAGAAATCGCCGTTTGGACAAACCTCACGGAAGCGCGAGTCAGGGTACGGCACTAATCTTGTTGTTATGATGGTGGGCTTGTGAGGCGCCTTGTGCTGATCCACGCTGTTAAAAGGAGCTGCGGAAAGCTGGCAGACTTTCGTCCATTTGAGTCATTCTTTTATTTGGCAGAATGTGACACCGTGGGCATCGTAATAATTATAATAAGAAGAATAATAAAAAAAAAAACACGGCGGCTGTTTGTTAAATGATTAACGAAAGGAACGTCCAATAGGTGTGACCCGGAAAATTAGCTGCAAGAATGCGGGACGAAAAATCAGGGCTTTTCTTTCAGACACACTAAATATTATTATTAGTAGTAGTAGTATTTATATTAATAGTTTTAGTACGATTGTTATAATTGTCTTTATAATACTATGGTTTTTATTAATTTTGGATGTCATGATTATCATTTATATTATATATGACATATTATTATTATATTTTTATTATTATATTATTACAAGCGATAAAAAAAATTGTAGCTAAACATATTATTATTTTTATTATTATTATTTCTGGGGTGTAGTGGTTAAGGGTTTAGACTTGAAACCCTGAGGCCGTGGGCTCAAATCCTGTTAACACTGTGTGACCCTGAGCAAATCTCTTCAGCTGACTGAGCTCCAAATATAAAAAGCAAAATAATGGAACGAGTTGAATTTCTTAGATGTTACAAGTCGCCTTGCATAAATAATAAATTTTAATAACAAATAATAATTGCTAATAACTGGCTGTGATTATAATTGTTATATTTGTGATAATGTATGTAATAATAAAAATAATAATTTATTGAATTCTGATGATAATATCCATTATTCTTCTTATTATTGATAATAATAACAGATATTACCATCACAATTCAATAAATTATTATTATCGATAATAATAACAATAATAATATGAATACATTTATTGCATTACGCTTATCATAATTAATAATGACAATAATAATAATAATAATAATATGTGATTATGATTACTTAATCTCTCATCTTCTGTAACCGCTTTTGGTGAGGGTGGCGGCAGTAATAATAGTTATAGTAATAATAGTAATGAAACTAATTGCGATTTTAATGATCATATACACTATAAGATGTTATACTTATAACGATGTTATTACTGTTACTATAAAGCATGGGTGAACGAAAATGGAATTTATCTCGGCAGTTATTTCTCTATGATATTTTGCCGCATTTCTGTGCCCACATCGCGTACTAAAGACGGTTTAATCGTTACATTCTTGGCTCGTTGCAATTCTAATATCTTTAAAGATTTTTTCAAAGAAATGGCTTGACTTGGAAACAATGGAGACGTGACAGTGCGCCCTGCTGCCCAACAGCCAGACGCGGAAGTCCTCCGAGGTTTGTCCGTTTCAACTCCAAATTCCGACCTGTTTTTACTCCTTTCCGCATGCCCGCGCCGCCTGCGCGTTCCCGACTGTGAATTGCCCACCGCTGCCGCCGTCTTCTCGAGTACCTGAGTGACCGCAGGCCACCGCCGCCGTCGTCGCTGCCATTTCGCTGTCCTGCCTTCAATCAGCTGTCAATGACAAGTAAAGCTGCCGCCCGGTATTTGCCCAGTATCGAGGGCTTGGCCTGAATACACAAACTGGGAGGCCCGAGTGACAGATCAGACGGCGCGGATGTGTATTGGGAGTTGAGGGCAGGAGGCTCCATTGTGGCACCTCTTAATTAGAGCTCACTTAACACCTTGTAAGCCAGCAAACTGCTTGCTGTGAGGAGTGCGAAAAATTGATTGCCTTTTTTTAAAGTTTATGCCTGTTTTTTTTTTTTAAAGTGCTTCGGCATTGCCGTTTGAGAGGCGCGGATCTTCGGATGAGCGAGCCAGAGGCTCAGTGCGCCCCTAACCTGCCATGCCCACAGTCTGCACAGCTCCTTATTTTGGCTTAGTCGGCCATTCACAGACTGACTGAGGACAGAATGCGTCGTTTCTTAAGACGTCTGTTGCTCATTGAAACAAACGTTTGTATTTATCAATTGCAGATTAGAAACGAAGGCAGATCCTCGCCCATTTATTGTGTCGACATGGAACAGAGCAGGCGTGCTTCAAACAAAGTTCCAATTCGCTTTTCTTTCCTTTCCTTTTCTTAAGGTCTGGTTTAAGAATCGCCGAGCCAAGTGGAGAAAGCGAGAGCGGAATCAGCAGGCAGAGTTGTGCAAAAATGGCTTTGGCCCGCAGTTCAACGGCCTGATGCAGCCTTACGAGGACATGTACCCCAGCTACACCTACAACAACTGGGCTGCCAAGGGACTCACATCGGCCTCCCTCTCCACCAAGAGCTTCCCTTTCTTCAACTCCATGAATGTGAACCCCCTGTCGTCTCAGACCATGTTCTCCCCGCCGAACTCCATCTCGTCCATGAGCATGTCCTCCACCATGGTGCCGTCGGCGGTCACGGGCGTGCCAGGCTCCAGCCTCAACAGCCTTAATAACTTGAATAACCTCAGCAACAGCTCCCTGAATTCGGGCGTGCCAACGCCAGCCTGTCCCTATGCCCCTCCAACCCCTCCGTATGTGTACAGAGACACGTGCAACTCCAGTCTGGCCAGCCTAAGACTGAAGGCCAAGCAGCACTCGAGTTTCGGATATGCCAGCGTGCAGACCCCCGCCACCAACCTGAGCGCCTGCCAGTATGCGGTGGACAGGCCAGTTTGAGCGGACCAAGGTGGGGGGGTTTATGGGTGAGTGAGACACCCCGGGACTCAGTGGGCACTACGGACTCAATGGCTGCATACAGGACAAGACAGAGAGAGAGAGAGGACATGTTGGGGGAGGATGCGCAGACCCCTTCTTCTTCTTTTTTTTATTCGAGGGAACTTCATAATCGTCCATGTGCTTCATTATGCTTGTTCCCCTAAAGAATACATGTGGATTTCAACTGGATACTTTACTTTATTCTTGCATATAAGCTTGTTACAGAATAATAATAGAAAAAAATAGCATTATGAACACTAAATGACTAAAAGGATGTACATATCAAAATGTCAAAATTAATTTTATAAAACAAATGCTGGTACTATATCAACAGTGTTTTAAAAGTTTAGTTTAAAAAATAAAGAAATGAGCATGTGGAAACGTAAAGGACATTTTGTTTTGCTTGCAACAAGAGAATGTATATACTAAATGCACCAGTTGTATGTTTCTAACATTATTATGATTATTATAATAATTATTACATGTCTGTGTGAATAGCGGTTTTAGATTATAGCGCTTTTGGTAGTAAGACGCAGCAATGTCCCAAAAAAAACAAAAAAACAAAAAAAAACAAACAAAAACAAAAACAAAAGAAAAAAAAAAACCCAAGACTTTACGTTTTTCGCTGTGTATGATATTTGGTAAGGAGTTTTCCTATTTTTTTCCCCCAGGACAAAAATATTGTGTTTTATTTCATGGAGTAAATATATTAAAAATTAAGAATGGGCAAGTTTTATTTATTTATGTATTTATTTATTTATTTATTGTTAAATATTCCTAGACCTACATCATCACAGCGGTCAAGATAATAAAACACTGAGATTCTCCTTCTTTTTATTGATTTATTTGATAATGTGAGGGGAAAAATGAACAATTAGCTTGGCAATGGCGATCAAAACAGCACTGTCGCAGTCCGAACAGAGCCGACGGTTTGATTGGAGTTGTTTGTCTATTATTATTATTATTATTATTATTATTAATTCGTTTAACAAATCGACGTGTACGGAAGGATTTTTCGGAATTGTGTTTGAGAATTATTTTTAATCTAATGGTGCATTAGTAGAAAAAAATTACCGCGATTTCATAAACTTGCCATTTATTTAAAACGCTGAAAACTGAATATGAAAATAAGGGGAAAAAAAATGCATATTATAATACGGAAAAAATATTACCGTGAATCACCTCGATATCAATAACGAATAAATTATATAAAAAAAATGACTGGTGTGGCTTTGAAAACGTGATCAAATTTTACAAATCCACTTGCTCTTCTTTCTGTTGCGTTGCCTGCTCTGCCAAACAACAGCCCATTGTTCTCGTGGCCTTTATAGCACTTTACAGATATTGAAGATAAAGCGACTTTTTCGTTTTAGAAATCCTGTATATCAGTTTGCCGAGCCGAACTTCAAAAGCCGACTTCACGCCATTGAGTGAGGCCCAAGTGCTGCAGGAGCCGCGCTGACTTCGGCTTCGCGTAAAGAAATGGAGACGCTGATGGAGACTTTGAAAAGAAAGAAGGACGCGTTTTGGGAGAATTGGGGGGGGAAAAAATCATTAAAGTGCTCAGAGCTCAGTAGGGGAAAACGGCGGAATCGATCCGCAAAGCCAGCCGATAATGAAAGTCACAAAGTTTGTTGGACGCTATTTGCACTTAAGAAAATGGCTGGAACGAGAAATCGATGGAGAAAGTTTCAGTTGGATACTCGGAGACAAAACACTGGCAAAGGGAATAAACCGGGCGTGTTTAAAAAGGCTTGAACGTCTATACGTATATAGATAGAAATAATACGTTCTGTATAAATAGATTCTACAGTTTGTCTCTGTTTATTCCTTTTATTTGAGCAGCAATCACGGCCTCGCGATCTCTACCTGATTATAAACGAATTTCCATTGCGACCCCCATTTCTCGTCGCGTTATCCCGTTTTATTTAGTGAATCCCGTCTTCCAAGTCGTATGCTCTTTAATTCCATGACTTGTGTTCTTCGATCGCAGTTCCAGGGACTGAAGATCCCAAATCCGATGACTTTAAAGCAACAATTTCGCGCGACCCGTTACGGCCTTTTTTTTTTTTTTTTTTTTAAAGGAAGGCGATGCAAAGTGCGAGTCCCCAGGCACCAACCACGCCTCTGAAGCTCTGATTTTATTTCCTTTTAATTGTACACAAGAAGATACCGAGGTGTGGTAAAAGCATCTTGACATTTTTCTAGGACTCATTTGTTTGCATGTTGCGGTTAGAAAAAAAAAAAAAAAAAAAAGAAGAAGAACAATTGGGACTGTTATCCAGAAATGGTTTGATCCAGAAAGTTCTTCCTAACTTCTATTAAGTGAAACGACGAGATAATAATGGCTGACAAAGGAGCCTGGGCTCGGTGAGAACAAACAACGGCGCTGTCTGGGAGCCAATACACATCGTAATACACAACTCGGGACGGAGCCTTAAGTAGGCGACTTCTGCTGCACAAGTCCCACTGACGATGAGAGGAGCCGCTCGGTGGAATTAAAGGTAAGGCTGGCAAATCTCGGGCTTTCTTTCTTATTTCACGTGTTTACGATGTGAAAACGCCATCGATTATTGGACTGGGCTCCGAAAACCCGCGTGTCACACAGCGGACTCTGCACGTTGTCGTTACATTCGTTTACCTCGATTGGCTTTTCATACATGTTGGTCAAATTCACTCAAGTAAGAAAAAAAAATGTACGTTTTAGATCTTTACGGCACACCGCAGTGCGCTTTCTTAAATCTGAAATACGACGACTGAAGACCCCGAACTGAAAAAAAAAAAAATCCGTTTGGACGTTAAAAATTCGCTCCACGCGGAATTAAGAGTGCGAGCCAAAGGAGCACGAGAACAGAGAAATAAAATAACATTAAAAAATAAATCAATAAATAAATTATTAGATCAACATATCAATAGAAAATGCAATAATACATTCGATTCAAAAATGTATGCGAATTCAAAATTAATAAAAGCATAATAAATACAATTTAAAAAAGCAAGCGTTTGAGAAGAAATTAGAGCAGACGGGATTTACCTTTGAGGCGAGAAATTTTTAATCTGCAATGATTTGATCTTTTGTATTAGCGAATGGGGTTTGTCACTTGTGGAGTGCAAGCAGAAGAATGAAAGGACAAGAAAAAGACGTGAAACTAACGACATAAACATCTACTGTACATGTATACACTGGTGCAGATGAATAATACGGGTATTCTCTATGGGTCGGTGTATTTCTCTACACACACACACACATTTATATATATATATAATATATGAGTGTGTGTGTGTGACAAACCCCATTCGCCAATACAAAAGATCAAATCATTGCAGATTAAAAATTTCTCACCTGTATAGTATATGAGTGTGTGTGTGTGTATATATATATATAAAGACGGACATGAACTAAACGGTACATATGTAGATTTAAATGTGTGCATATCTGTAAAGGAAAAAAATATATTTAAAAAAAAAAAAAAAAATTTAAAACAATGTTTCAGCTGTAAAGCTTTCATTTAAATCTGTCTGCGTATATATATATATATATGTGTGTGTGTGTGTGTGTATATATATATATATATATATATGTGTGTGTGTGTGTGTATATATATATATATATATATATATATATATATATATATATATATATATATATATATATATGTGTGTGTGTGTGTCTATCTCTCTCTCTCTCTCTCTCTCTCTCTCTCTATATATATATATATATATTTATTTATAGATAGATAGTTCATACATTTTATACAGGAGATACACCAATACACACACGTGATTGAAACATGTATGCAATACAATTGTATGATTGTGTGCTGTCTATCAGACGAGCGTTATACAAATTAAAAACAGAACTGATACATACTGTATATATTATTGATTTAATTTTGTGTGTGTGTGTATATATATATATATATATATATATATATATATATATATATATATGCATATATCGTATTAATAATAAAAAGACCCACGTGAAATGAACTTTATAAACACATGCGAATGTATTCATCTTTGAATATATGTGTATGTATATATATATATATATGTATAGATATTATTATTATTATTATTATTATTATTATTATTTTCAGAATAACGCTGTCTCGGTGAGTTGTAAGGCCGACTTCTTCTTCTTTTTTTTTTGTTATTATATACCGCTTGCCCCCAATATTCCTCAACACCCCACCTGCTAGTCTAATGTCAGTGTTTAAGTGCCAGGAGTTATCGAGAGTCATTTTTACACCATAAGCCGCCAGCCCCTCGCCACGCGGGTGTGCGAATACGCGGTCACAATTAGCGCTGTCTTGTCTTTTAATCAATTTCACGTTTTCTTTATCCGCACATTTCCAGTTTTGAGCGCAGCTCGCTTTTCAATAATCATACTTGTGTTCTGGTAAATGTAACTGGTTTTTACCAGCCTACAGAGAGAAGCCCCCCGCATGTAAGACTTCTACCTGGGGGTCTGCAGGTGTGCCTCACCTCCACGAGCGGGGAGTCTTTCTCACGCGTGTCTGTCTTCATGGCGCTTTTGTTTTGTGTGTTTTTTTTTTGCGCCACTTCATTACTTTCTCCTACTTGTGAATGCGTGTCTTTTATTTAGCGACATGTTGATATTTATTTGGACGTAAACGAAGCTCGAAATAATCGCGTGTACCGAGAACGCGACCTACGAGTGACTCGAGCCCACAGCAGCACCGGAGTTTCTGTCGGTTTGCGGTTTGTTTCGCTCCGGCTCTGCGTTTTTCATGTGAGGTTTATGCGGGGATAACCACGTAAGTCTTCGCCCCCCATCACGCACACTTCAGGTTCTCTTTATGACCCAACAATGTCCTGTCGTGTCTTCATCTTCATACACAAAGCGCCCTGTGCACATTAATACGTTTTATGACTGCAGCTGAAAGATAACAGGTCAGCCACCCTATAGAAATTGGAATTTAAAAGCAATTAAATAAGTGATCCAAAGAGACTAAATCAATTGACTCCTATTTTGGTAACTCCACTAATTTTTATCTAAACTGATACGCGTCTTATTGTATTTATTTATGCAATTTAGTTACACTTTACCAGCAAAATATATTAAGTCCCTATCTTAAAGGGAGCCAAGATTGGACCCATAAATTTGTGCATAATTTAATTATTTTTAAAGATTGCAGCAATAAAGAAAATAATTAATAAAAAAGAAGAAATCACGGCACACGCAGCCCAAATGTGCCGCAGACGGGCCGACCGAGGCTTGAAATGTCCAGTGCGCGAACTTTGTGTGCGTCCACGCAGGGACAACTTGGAAAGAGAGCAGGACACGTGCGTGGAGAGGACATTTCTAAACGAAGATGAAGATGCAATTTAAACACATCTGGTTTTTAATTTGAAGATTTAAAAGATTCTAAAAAAGACAAAAAAAAGTAAGTTCAACAGGTAGGAGGACGCGCGAATGAACCCCACTCGCATATCTGTGGATTTAAAATGCTGCGTGGTGTTGAAAAAATAAAAAAAATAAGATTTGGGAACTTTTATAGCAGATTTCAAACAAATAAATAGAATTACAAAAATACACTGAAATGTATTCCTTTCTAGTTTACTTTGTTAGTGCCATCGTGGTGTGCGAGGGTCCCGTCTCTTAAACAACGGGAGCTCCACTTTGCTTTTTGTGTTGGTGATTTTTCTTTTTTCTTTTCTTTTCTTTTTCGTTTCTTTTCTTTTTTCAGTTAGATGGTGTGAAAATTGATGAGTCAAGTAAAGCAAACACGAGTTTCGAAGCCCACCTCCGTCCACTCGCTGGAGACTCTGCACTTCATTAGTAACTATTTGTCAACGTTTTACTAGACTTCCAAAATCCGACTGCAGCTTTTATCTCGTCATTTCTTCACAGGATCAATGACCTGGCTTTTTTTTTTTCTATCGTCCCGGCCAAGGATGGGGCAAGACGGGCGAGTCTCCTCCAAAAAAGACCGGGGAGGGCTAGTGGTGGTGGGGGGCGCATGCATGCCCCTCTTTAAGAAGGTCCACCCATGAAAGGGCTTCTAGGAGTCCGGGTCAGCCCCTTTCTGGCCATTTTAGGTAAAGAATTTGCTTATCTGTATACCTTGCATTTGAACGCGTTTTCAGTCAGGGGTTAAGTGTCATTTGGGCTGCTCTGCTTGTGACTCCGAGCTCGGAGCAGATAAATGAAAGTAAAGGATCTCACGAGCTTTGGGTGTGTCCACTCGGCCGTGGCTCCGGTCGGCCGGCTCGCGTTACCGGAGGTCAGACTCAAACGGCTCTCAGTTGTTTATTTATCTTACGTACAGTAAGTGTGCGTTGTTTGTTTGCTGTCTCTTATTTATGTATTGATGTTCTGATGTCATTTTGATTTGATTTTTCTTTTCTTGTGCCCATTTCTTTGAGATCTTGTAAAGCACTCTGAGTGTGACAATATGCCGAAGAAGTAAATGTCGTTGTCGTGGACCGAATTCCGCCTCCCGGGAAAAAGTTAACGGCGCTGGGACTGGAAAGCTGCGCTTCGGCACTCGCGGGGAGTTTGGGGCGGAACTGAGGTCGACTTTGAAGAAATCACGGCACGGTGGTCTTACTATTCACCAGGCGCCTCCGTCCAAGGGAAGGCAACCGAACAGTTACAACTCAACAGGCGACCGACGGTGGACTCCAGTTTGGTCAACCTGCGCCAAAGACGACACGCGTTCCCTCGGCTGTCTTTTATTTTCAGATCTTCAGTTCGCCAAAGACGCGCAAACCAAGCGAAAAGCCCAAAAGACCCCCGTAAAAGGGACAAAGACGATCACCGGGCATCCCGTCCATGGCAGAACCCTGCGATGCGCTCCAATGCCGGGGATGGCACCAGGAACGAAACGCCATCCTGTAGCGGAGCGGGTGGGCCCAGGAAAAGACGTGAATGGGTTAAAAATCACAGCAATCAATAAATAAATAAATGAATAAAAAGTTGAAAAAACATACAGAGCGTTTGGTGTGCAGTTTGGGATTTGACATTTCTGTTGTTTTTGAGTCCCCGCGCAAGAGAAGTGAACATTAAAGCGAATTCTTCTTCTTCTTAATTTCTTTTTTTTTAATTTATTGATTTTATTGTAATAATTCCATACAATTAGATACATTTTTACAAAAAATAGGATTGAAAACAAAACAACCCCCACTCCTTATTATTATTATTATTATTATTATTATTATTATTATTATTATTATTATTATTATTATTATTATTATTATAGCAGTTACACTGATTGTATTCATAGTTGTACTTTTAGTTCAGGATTAATTAAAATGGTGTGAACAAGTTGAACTCCTGAATATACAAAGACCCATAGAGCTTCTTTTCTGTCTGCATTAGCAACATCTTCTAAGGGTCCTGATTACTCGTCATTTATCAGCGTATGCCACTTTCTCAGAATCACACTTGTAGTTGATTTTGCGTGTGTTGAAGCTGTTTACAGCATTTGGACTTTTCCTGTATTATTTGTAGCCATCCATCCATTTTGAAATCTGCTTCTCCAGGTTAGGGTTGCAGGGCAGCAGCTGAAACTGATCTCAGCCTTCAGAGGGTGCAGGACAGGAACAACAACTGGACGGGACGGCAGCCCCTCGCAGTCTAAACACACAGACAGACACCCACTAAATCAGGGGTCAATTTAGCTTCACTGATCTGCCAAACCTCCATGTCTTTGGTCTGTGGGAGGAAAGTGGAGCACCAGGAGAAAACTCACATGGACACGGGGAGAACATGCAGTCCTCAAATGGGGCTGGAACTCCGGTCTCTGTGTTGTGAGGCAGCAGCAGTACCACCACACCACACACTCTTCTTCATCTTGTTCTTATTATTATTACTATTATTATTGTTTAATTCTCAAACTTATTTTTTTTATTCAGGGTCATCGGGGAGCTGAAGCCGATCTCTGCAACAGGTGTGCAATAAACCATCTGAACCTGAATAAGCTGCTGATACCTCAACGGGTCATTTAATGTGAAGTGTGTGTTGATTAGCACATGCAGGGGGAAATGATTCCTGTTCTCTGTACATGTAAGACTTCTGACCCCATAAAGCTGCACACCTATAATGATGGGTGGCACAGTGTTGGCACCGCCACCTCACATGAAAGAGAGAGACCAGGGTTCAAGTCCCGGGTCCTTCCTGCATGGAGTTTGTGTGTTGTCCCCGTGTCACAGTGGGTTTCCTCCCACTGTCCAAAGACATGCAGGTGAGGAGAGTTGGCGATTTGAGAGAATTAGGGTGAGTGTGTGTGTGTGGGGTGTGTGTGTGTGTGTGTGTGTGTGTGGTGGACTGTCCTGGGCTTGTTGTTGTCTTGCTGCCTATGCTACAAGAGATGGGCTCCAGCACCCCTGTGACCCTGGTCTGGATTAAGTAGGTTAGAAAGTGACAGAACATCACCTATAATAATAATAATAATAATAATAAGAAGAAGAAGAAGAAGAAGAAGAAGAAGAAGAAGAAGAAGAAGAAGAAGAAGAAAAACAACAACAACAAAAAAACATTTATTTATATAGCACATTTTCATACAAAGAAGTAGCTCAAAGTGCTTTATAAAAGACAAAGTAAGAAACTAAAATAAGACAACATTAGTTAACATAGAAAAGGAGTAAGGTCCGATGGCCAGGGAGGACAGAAAAAACAAAAAAAAAAAAACTCCAGACGGCTGGAGAAAAAAATAAAATCTGCAGGGTTTCCAGGCCACGAGACCACCCAGTCCCCTCTGGGCATGATGATGAAGAAGAAAAGAAGAAAATAATCGTGATGCAGAATCAGCCAAACCTTTATTCCATATTTTAGTTCTTCTTATCTCCAGTTAAGAACACCCACCAGCTTCATCTTGTCTAAATTTGTGCATTCAATGACCGGTCCAGACAGACTGCCAGGTGTGTCCCTTTTTAGAAAGGTCTTTGAGGGCATCAATTTAATGCCAGCCCAAATAGCAAGAAGGGCAAGGCAACGCAATTTTGCATGTGATGGAATTATTAACAATGACAACAATAATAATAAAAATACCTTAATATGTAAAAAGACAATTTTCCCTCTGGCATTAACAAAGTATATTATTAACAATAATAATACTAATAATAGTATAATGCATAATTATAATAACAATAAGAGCAAATAATACTAACAGCAATTCTGTAAAATGTTAGGTTAAACCTTAGGTCCATGGTTAGGTCAGAGACCACTGAGCAGACCCCAGCAAATTGTTGTGATTAATTAATTAATCTAATAGATAGATAGATAGATAGATAGATAGATAGATAGATAGATAGATAGATAGATAGATAGATAGATAGATAGACACTATCTATCTATCTATCATATAGTGCCTTTCACTCTATTATCTATCTATCATATAGTGCCTTTCTATCTATCTATCTATCTATCTATCTATCTATCTATCTATCTATCTATCTATCTATCTATCTATCTATCTATCTATCTATCTATCTATTATATAGTACCTTTCATATCTATTTTAAAATGTATTTCTATCAACCTAGCATATAGTCCCTTTCATATCCATCTACGTATCTATCATATTGTGCTTTATATATCTCTGAATTAATTACATTGTTCCAATTATAAATTTATTTATCTATGTATTGTGTTGTGTCTTTTAAATCTCTCTCTCTCTCTCTCTATCTCTCTCTATCTCCTATATTGTGCCCTTTATATCTGTCTATGTATATACAGTATTAGTGTCTTTCACAACAACTACATGTACAGTATATAGTGCCATCTTAGGCCCATCTTAATACATATTTTGTATCAATCGAGCACGCCGTGTCTCTCCTCCTTTATACGTAACCACATACCGCCGTTCGTTTTATTTTTTAACGTCTGTCTCTTATGTAGCGCCTTTCATTTCTACCTGTCACTGGGATTGCTTTGCAATTATTTATTCAATGTGATATCCGAGGACACCTACTGGGGCTTAAAAGGAAGTGCAGTTAGGACGGCAAACCGGGGTCACTTTTCACCACACAAGAACAAACTACCGAGCCAGCGATGTCGACTACGAGAAAAGCTCGAGAACTTTTCACCCGGGTGATCGTGTGACACGGAACTGCTGGCCAAGCCAAGGAGTGTGACAGGCTGCATGGTCTCCTCTTGTCTGAGTCATTATGAAGCGCCCTGAGCGCAGCCCCCTGACGGGTTGTGTGCGCCGCAGTGGCCGGTGATGGAGCCGCCGCGATGAGCAGTAAAAGTGCGGAATCGCAAAGTCACGTGCTAGTAACAGGTAAAGGGGCAAAAACAGGGAAAGAAAACTAGAATGAGATCACCAAGAAAAAAAAACATAAAGAAAAAAATTAAAGCGTTAAAAGCAACAACGACAAAAAGCTGCGAGCTGCCAACCGGCCGGCGCAAAACTACCGGCCCGCTAAGGCAGAGGTGAGCGCGCGTCTCCCTCACTTGACCGACGCATCATTAAAGTTGTGTAGCAACAGACGCGATGGGAGGAGACCTTGCAAATGAGGGCCAAAGGGGTGGTCCGAGGGCGGAACTCCAGCCTATCGGGGGCGGGGCCTGAGCCACTGCCTGCCGCCCAGCCTCCTTCGGTTGCGTGTGTTTCTGCATTGATTTACTTATTTGTTCATTTAATTGAAATGCGGCGTGTGACTAAACCAGGGAATGAAACATAAATGTGTTTGTTTAGCAGGTGTTGGGGCCAGTTAGAGTTCATTATGGAACAATGAATGTTCTGCACAAGCGATGGAGCCTCACGGGATAGCTCTTAATTGCACCCTTTGATTGATAAAGAGGCTAAATGAGCCCGAGAGGTGGGCATGTAAGATCCAAACGTGACCTGAGATGGGAATCTCTCGTGTTTAGCGTGACCAGATTTTCAAAGACCCAAACCGGGACACCTCTTATTGTAGCAGACAGCATATTACCTAAAAGATAGGCGGGGCAGGACGGCTGATTGACAGCAAAATGTTGACAGGCGTGCTGAGCTGTGCATTCGAGGACCCCCTGCAGCTTTCTCGTTGCACCTTACAAGTCCGGGAAGGCTCGAGAAGGCGGATGGAGACTCCCAGGGCGTTCTAAATACAAATAACGGGAGGACGGAGAAGGACACACCACACAACGGTCAGGGACACCAACGAGTGGAGTAGCCCGTCTAGTTTATGTGACCGCCATTTTAACGAGGTGTCTCATCAAGGTGATTCTTGAAGCAGGGCTGCTAAGTAAACCCGTCCGTCATCTGACTTAACTGTCATTCATTTGTGTGTCTCGGTCCTTGCATCTCAGTCCTCCCTACTTTTATTAATCAAACTGCGGCCCCCTTGGAGTTTCGTGCGTGTCGATGTACTTGTAGCTCGGCCAGCAGGTTAGAAACGGGACGCACTGCATGATGGGACAGTCTCAGAAACAAATGGGACATCTCCTCACCCAACTCCTATTCTAGTCCTCAGTCATAGTCCTGGAGGGCCACCCGGGAGGGGGGGTTGTAGGTTTTCATTTCATTCAGCTTCCAAATTTGAAACTTGCTTAATTAATGATATGGCAGAATCATCAGAGCTTCCATTTTCTCTTTATCACCTTGCAGGTTTTCCTCTTCAGCGGACGTTGTCCATATGTCTTTTTGACCGGCTCTGTACTTCTGGGTCCTTCTATTTTCTCTAAACATTTTATGAGCTCAGATACTTCATGGTGCACGTTCATGGGTTCAAATGGGACGCGTCAGCTGAAGATCTGTTGCTGGCTCCCTTTGGGTTGCTGGAGTCACGAGTGGCCGTGTCCACCAACCAATAGGAATGTGACTTGTCATATTAAGGATTCGGAATCATAACATGTGAGTCAATGCAAAGGAAGCTCCCCAAAGTGATCAGCTTTGGCTTTTAATTAAGAAACTATTTCAAATGAAAACCTGCAGCCACTATCAACCCCCCAGCCAGGACAGTAACTGAAGACCCCCTTGACTCGCCGTCCCATCCCTTCAGCTCTCCATTCACCTTCTGAAGCTGATCTTTTCCATGACGTGTCTTGATGAAGCCAAATGCCATTTTTGCAGGGTACACGAGCCCCCCTACTGAGAACACCCACGCACCCTCCACACACCCTGCACTAACTTCTTAAAGTTCAGCTCAGAGTCACCAAACCATTAAAATCAAAAGTATAAAGTAATCAGAAGGGACCTCCAGAGAATGTGTGATGGCGCTGCACCACCAATGGAAAGGAAAGGACACGGCGACGGGCATCTGGCAATCTGGTCAGAGTGCTCATCATCTTTGTGGTGCCAGCACTCACATCTTGACGTGCCCACACAGCTGGCAACGTGCGCTTGGGTGCTGACCGTTCATTGTTGATGGGCACTTGTATAGCGCCTTTCGAGTTTATTGATTGCACCTGTGCACACCTACGGGCCCCACGACACTCACTTTTTAGGTCAGACACCTTTTGAATTTGGGCGTTCAGAATGATTTTTGTCAGTTTGTCATTTAACCGCGACGGGGTTTCATCTCTTGGGGTTTGTTTTGTATTATTTCTTTTATTGCTGTTTTTTGTTTTTGTTTTTATTATGGATGAATCCAAACCTGATCTGGGATGGGACAGCCACCCTGGCCAGATGAAATACAAAAAGGGTGGAAATGTGGGAGAAAGAAGTTCAGTGTTGTGCAAAAGTCTTTGCCCCCCTCCTTATCTCCGGTTTTGCATATTTTACACTATGAGTGATGTCAAACCTTCAGGTGAAATTAAATATTAGAAGAGGGGGACCTGAGGGGGCTCACAGCACAGTTTGAAATCAGGACTTTCTTTCTTCAAAGAACAAAGCCATCCAGCCACCCCCATGGCAAAAAAAAAGTTTCCTTCCTTGGTGGCTGCACCCTTAGCCTCAGTAGTCACAAGTACTGTAAATGCCACCTGTCACAAGACGTCTGTCTGCCTCACACCTCCCTCTTCTCTGCAGGGCTCCTTCCATTCAGCTCTGTTTCAACATCTCCACTGGGGTCTTCTCAGCACTTTGACCAGAACACCTAAAATTTCAGAGGCCTTCAGCTTGTTGACTTGCTTTTGTGCTTTAGCTCCTCATTCTGCTGTGTAACCCAAAGCCGCTTCAGTTTCAGGCCGGGACAGAGGGCTAGACATTCATCTCAAGAACATTCTGGTCGAGCACACAATTCATGGCTCCTTCAATAATGGCGAGTCATCCAAAGCATCCACGCCATGGCACCCTAGCACCTCCATGTTCTGTTGCAGGACTGATGGTGTCCTTACTGCACAGCAGCAGACATCGCTGGTCTTGTGGTGACCAAAATGTTTGACTTTTGACTTCTCCTTCCTTCCTTTCTAAGGTCTCCCTTTGTGCTGAGGCTCCGCTCCCATTAGCCCTCCATCTCTGTCTTATCGTGGAGTCTTGAGCTCCTTGATGGAGTTGTCACTCTGCCCTTGGGATCGTTTTGGCAGGCCAACATTTCTTGGGACGATCCCCCACTGTTCCAAATGTTGCCCACTTGCAGATGGTGGCTCTGATGGGGGGAGTCGTACAAATGGCTTTGGCAGCCTTTTCAGCTTAAAAAGTTTCAACACCTTTCTTCACTCATCTCTTCTGAATTTCCTTTGGTCAAGGCCTGGTGCTCCTCTTGTGGTGACAACTTCACTCTTAATGGTGGCGGGCAGAAAATGGGCAGGTTTGGCTTAAGTGGGCAGGCTGAGGTCAGACGAAATTATCAATGGACTTGTACTGTTATGGCCAAGAAAACGTCACTGATTTACACAGATGACCCTTGGAGCCCCTCGGATAATTTGGGTATTCAGGCAAATGTTAAGACATCAACTGATCTGCAAATCTAATAATAATAATAATAACAATAACAACAACAAAAACAACAACAACAACAATAATAATAATAATAATAATGATTGTACAAAACCCAATGTATTAAATAAGAAATTTCAGTGTTCTTCCAGCCCAACAAAATGACACTCGCCTTCCATTTTATATGCACTGTGACCCATAGGGGGCGCAGCAGAGCCCCAAACTTCAGAGATAACCTCACCCACACAAGTCCATATTTTCATTTGATGAATTACCTTCTTCTTCTTCTTCTTCATATTCTTATCTTCCTCCTCCTCCTCTTTCTCCTTTTCTTCTTCTTCTTCTTCTTCATCTTCCTCCTCCTCTTCTTCTTCTTCCTTATATTCTTAATCTTCCTTCTCCTATTCTTCTTCTTCTTCATCATATTCTTCATCTTCATCCTCCTCCTCTTCCTCTTCTTCATATTCATCTTCTCCTCATTTTCTTCTTCTTCCTTATCTTATTTTTCATCTTGTTCTTCATCTTCTTCCTGTTGTTATTCTTCATATTCTTCATCTTTTTCCTCCTCCTCCTTCTTCTTTATCGTCCTCTTCTTCTTCTTCTTCATATTCTTCATCTTTCTCCTCCTCTTCCTCTCCTTCTTCTTTTACTTCTTCTTCCACAATACAATTCTATTCATTTTGGTTTTTTTCTTTATATTTCACATCCACTCCTCACTCCTCCCAGCTGAACTTTGACCAACTCCTCTCCTGACGCTGACTTGCTTGTGGAAGGTGGAGCGGCTCCTTCTCAACCAAGACCTGGTAGAATTTCCTGTGCAACAGCAGTGCCACCATGAAGCAATTTTGGATCAGGCAGAAATTATATAGAACTTGGCAGTGTCCACCTGGCAGTACCTCAACAGAGCTGCCTATCAGGACTACAGATGCCATGGCACCTTGTAGGTAGTGGCGTATCCACCATCAGGCTCTTCTGGGTGCGTGTGTGCCAAGGAGCCCACAATGGCAAGGGGTCTTTCACCAAAAGCTTGTTTAACCGATCTAGTGTCCATGTATCAAAATGATCAAAGTGGGGGGTCCCCCTGCTCATTGAAAACATTGAGTATCCGTGAGTCATAGTGACAAATGGGGACCACCTGGGGGTGATCAAGTTTTGCACCAAAGCAAGAGCGAGCAACAAACACAGTGGTGTGCAGACTTTGAATTGTTAAAAGGCTCTCTGTTAAGGAGATAAGTCACTCAAGGGCCTGTGGTGGTCTTAAGATGGCCTTGCATGTCTTTGGGAGGCCATCTGACACTGTCCTTCTGTTATAAAGGCCTCCTGGCTGGGTAAGTGACCACCATCCACGCCAGGTAGGATGCCAGGCTGGCATTACCATGTATATCAGCACCTATTAACAAACCCAAGAAAACAGAAGAGAAACAAGAAGAACAAGAAGAAGAAGTTGAAAATCGTCCTTCCTAATCTAATCTAATCTAATCTAATCTAATATATCCATCCATCCATTTTCCAAGGGTCATGGGGGTATGCTGGAGCCAATCCCAGCCAACACAGGGCACAAGGCAGGAATCAATCCCGGGCAGGGTGCCAACCCACCGCAGATAATATAATATAATATAATATAATATAATATAATATAATATAATATAATATAATATAATATAATGTCTTTATAGATGAAGGAATTGGAAGTGAATCTGTGTGAGACAGCAAAGGAGTCAAGTCTTAGCCTACCAGACAAATTTAACTCGGCCTTTATTAAAAACATCAGAAAAGGGGTGACACTCTAAGAAGAAAAATAAATCAATAAAAAAAAGCAAAATGTCCTCCTCTTTCCTCTTTTTCACTTTTAATCAGAGTGTTGTGTCCTTTGGCAGCGTGTGCCCCCCTGGATGGTCTCGCTCAAGCGCCAACTCCTCGCTGTCTTCATGACGTCCTCCCTTCCTGCCAATCAGTTCCTTCTTTCTGTTCAGTTTGTTACTCACCAGTCACCAATCAGGTGACACAGGACCTGTCCAAGTCCTGCTGGGAAATTTCCTTGAGGACAAAATCAATGTGTGCTGCTGCTTATTTATCAGCATTCAGTGGGAAAGCCACATTAGCGAGACCACTACAAACTGGTCAGCTCTTTGAACATGTGATTAAGGGGGCAATTACCTTTTCACAGGGCAATACAGGTGTTGGATAACTTCATTACTTAAGTCCTAATTGCTTTGTCTCTGTTATTCCACCAGATGGTGCATTGCAGACATTTGTAGTAATACAATGCCTTGCATTTGTCATTTCAACAGATGGTGCATCACAAACATTTATAGTAAGTTAAGTGCCTTGAGCATGGGAAAGGCACTATATAAATAAAATGTATTATTATTAATCCATCCATCCACCCAACTATCCATTTTCCAACCCTCCATATCCTAACACAGGGTCATGGGGGTCTGCTGGAGCCAATCCCAGCCAACACAGGGCGCAAGGGAGGAAACAAACCCCAGGCAGGGCGCCAGCCCACCGCAGGGCACAGACACCTGGGACAATTTAGAATCGCCAATGCACCTAACCTGCATGTCTTTGGGAGGAAACCCACGCAGACACGGTGAACATGCAAACTCCACGCAGGGAGGACCCGGGAAGCGAACCCAGGTCTCCTTACTGCAAGGCAGCAGCTCTACCACTGTGCCACCATGCCGCCCATTTATAGTAATGCAATTGTGAGAAGACGCGGGGACTCAGGATGCTCCATCTGTGTAATCTGCTGTGCCACCATCACACCCCAAGCCATCGTCATTCACATGAGACTTGCAAGCCACTTTGTATGAAAGCCTCAGCTAAAGTAGTGGCATGTGCCAGCGTGGTGCCCCCTGGTGTCTGCCAGTGACACAGGGTTTGCCTCTCACCGGCTCTGATCTGAGGCACTATATAATAGATAGATAGATAGATAGATAGATAGATAGATAGATAGATAGATAGATAGATAGATAGATAGAGTGAAAGGCGCTATATAAAACATAGATTGCTAGAATTTTCTTTGTCCCAAGGGTGAATTTAGTTTTGCAGAAGCTCAGTAAACAATAAATAATCCATAAATATATACTTACATACACACCAGAATTACTAAAAAAAAGAAAACGTCTGACTTCAAAATACAGATAAGAGATCAGCCCCAATAAGGCGCTATAAAGGCAGACTGCCATTGGTATGAAGGAGCCCCTTTAGCAGTTCTTGACACACGTGTGACTTCCTCGCCTTTGTCACCATGATGTGACTGCTGGACTGTCACCTGTGCCTTTAAGAGGCTCTCATTTCTAAAGTATTCCTGTCACTCGCCACGCCTCCCACGAGGGGCGCTGAATGAGTGCCGCCTGAGTGTCACATCCCAATGACAACGGGCACTTGTGAGTAATGAATATTAACAAGAGGCCACCTGAGGTGATTATTAGTGTGATTAACCGACTCCGACCGGGTCCCTTATTAGCGCGACAATGGCACAGTGGGGCCTCATTAGATGTAATCCACGCACTTGATCATCGTTGTCCTTGAACATCAAGGTGTCCCCACGAGGCGATATTATAAATATATGTGTATAGTGACAGACTCTGCAGCTGCCAGAACACAAGCAAAAGTAAAATGGGCACCAAAGTGGCAGGAGATGGAGAAGATGCCTACCAGTGGAAGTAGAAGGTAAATGAAACCCATGAAACGTGACAGCAGAACCCTTCAAAAAATCATTATGGGGTGACAAGTGAAATGTGAATGGAGTCACCCAGGAGGAAGTGACTGAAATTAGCATATGGGGGGGGGGGGGGGGGTCCATGCACTCACAGTTTGTTGCACGACCACCCAGCACCAGCACCACAGCACACAAGAGATGAGTGAAGAAATGTGGTGTGGCACGCAGTGCCATAAAGAGCAACTGTCTGTAAGCACCCAGCACACAGGGTGACACAAAATGAAGAAGACATGACCTCTGTGTCACTTATTGAAATTAAAGTGTCACTCAACAGGCCAATCTGAGACAGCCGGCTGGTGGGCAAACATAATATGTGAAAATGAGGATAAGTTCAAAAGAGCAAAAACAGCAAAACTCGAGTGAAGGCTTCTGTGAAGGTGGCATGCTCAGCACTGGGGGCCATAGATACCCCCTTTATGGCGTTACTCTCCCCCCCATAATGTGACTGCCACTCAACCAATGCAGCAAGGGAACAAGCACTTATGGGTGGGGCCAAAGGCACAAAGAAGGTCCATGGGCAGAGCTCCAGCCAAATCAGGGGGTCCACCCACAACAGATGGTCAAATAATGCCAAGGGGTCCCCCAAATGGCTACATGAGTGTATGCTGACAGGGGGATATTGGGGTTATCAGCCAAGAAAAGAAGACAGGAGTAGAGTAGGGACCACCAGAGGGTCCCAGAACTATATAAAGGGTGGCCTCTTGGATGTGACTGTCATCTTGGGCAAGAAAATCATCATCGTCATCATCATGGTGGTCTTGAGTGGGAAACGGAAAAAACCTCTGATGAAAAAGGGGTAGCTCTCCATATTCATTATTGTATACTGCCTTATAGTGCCTTTCATATCTATCTATCTATCTATCTATCTATCTATCTATCTATCTATCTATCTATCTATCTATCTATCTATCTATCTATCTATCTATCTATTATATAGTGCCTTTCACTATATCTATCTATCTATCTATCTATCTATCTATCTATCTATCTATCTATCTATCTATCTATCATATAGTGCCTTTCACTCTATCTATCTATCTATCTATCTATCTATCTATCTATCTATCTATCTATCTATCTATCTAGTCTACTCTATCTATCTATTATCTAGTGCCTTTCACTTCTATCTATCTATCTATCTATCTATCTATCTATTCTATCTATCTATCTATCTATCTATCTATCTATCTATCTATCTATCATATAGTGCCTTTCAATCTATCTATCTATCTATCTATCTATCTATCTATCTATCTATCTATCTATCTATCTATCTATCTATCTATCTATTATATAGTGCCTTTCACTCTATCTATCTATCTATCTATCTATCATCTATCTATCTATCTATCTATCTATCTATCTATCATATAGTGCCTTTCAATCTATCTATCTATCTATCTATCTATCTATCTATCTATCTATCTATCTATCTATCTATCTATCTATCTATCATATAGTGCCTTTCACATCTATCTATCTATCTATATATCTATCTATCTTTCTATTTATCTATCTATCTATCTATTATATAGTGCCTTTCATATCTATCTATCTATCTATCTATCTATCTATCTATCTATCTATCTATCTATCTATCTATCTATCTATCTATCTATAGTGCCTTTCATATCTATCTATCTATCTATCTATCTATCTATCTCTATCTATCTATCTATCATATAGTGCCTTTCACTCTATCTATCTATCTATCTATCTATCTATCTATCTATCTATCTATCTATCTATCTATCTATCTATCTATCTATCTATCATATAGTGCCTTTCACTCTATCTATCTATCTATCTATCTATCTATCTATCTACTCTATCTATCTATCTATCTATCTATCTATTATATAGTGCCTTTCACTCTATCTATCTATCTATCTATCTATCTATCTATCTATCTATCTATCTACTATCTATCTATCTATCTATCTATCTATCTCTATCTATCATATAGTGCCTTTCAATCTATCTATCTATCTATCTATCTATCTATCTATCTATCTATCTATCTATCTATTATATAGTGCCTTTCACTCTATCTATCTATCTATCTATCTATCTATCTATCTATCTATCTATCTATCTGTAGGTGTACATGGACTGTATATGCAGTATATTGAAATGACAGAAGAGGGCGCCACTTCCCCGTGTTAATAATTAAAATGAGGCTCTCGCACATCAAGCCACCCAAGCAGACCACACAACCCACAGACTCACAGTGACACATAAAGCCCTGAGGGGTGGCATGGTGGCACAATGCTTGGTGCTGCTGCCCCACTCTTCTGGGTGACTGAATTCCATTGGAGTTTTTCTGCTCTCAGGTTTTCCTCCCACATCTCCAAACTTTATGTTAATGGTAGTATAATAGGAGTGTAGGTAATGTCATGTAGTAATGATATCAGAGGTTTTACTTTATAAATTAAACTCGTGAAGTTTCTTCTCGAATCATTTTCTGGCATTCTTAGTTGCTGTATATTTTTCATGTTTTCTTCTTGGGCATTGCCATTTCTTGTTTGTGGCCAGAGCCCCCATTGCTGGGCACATGGCCGTGATGCCCCCACATTTCTCCTCTACCCACATCACAAATGATTCACTTCCTGCTCTGACTTTTCTTCTCCGGTTAAACAGCTCGGTGTTTGGGGGGTCTGGCTGCTTTTCTGAGTTGTGTGTCCTGGCAGAACTCCTGGGCAGACCTCACAAGAAGCCTGTGCCACCTGGCTGTGGTGGGTTTGGGGAGCTAAGATCCTCAGTGATTTATTGATTTGTTTTTTGGGGCAACACTGAAGAGAGTGGCAGTGTGCCATCTGAAAGGTCATTTTGAGTGGATAACAAGGACTATGGCTGTGTGATGCCTTCTTCTCAGGTCTGCGTGTCCTTTAGTGCTGCTGTTTGATGCCCATAGTCTGTCTTGCCATGCTAGATAAATGAATTCTCTTTATGCCACCCTGGAGGTGCAGTGGCATTTTGTTTTTTTCTAATTGTGACAGGCTGCGTGTTTTCCACGTGTACGCACACATAAACGCCCCTTCATGCATCTCCCTGGATGGCAGGTTGGCGCTGTCACATCTTTCCTTTGTGTCCCCAGATGCAATGGTCACTGGGGGGCCAGTGATGTCATTTCTGTGCCTCCTGCACAAGCCCCACCTCTTGCACTTGGGACGACTTTATCCTGAGACCCCCAGTCATGACAGACTCGGGTGCGCTGGCCCTGCTCACTTTGTTTTCTTCATTATTTTTTGGCTAAATATCTGCCTTTAAATGGGCTTCACCCTGTGGTGCCCGCGTCTCCTTGGCCTTTTTTACAGCACATATGTGAGCTTCAGGAGTGTCTCATGGGTGGTGACCTGAGTAAAAATAGGGACATGAAGTTTAGTGTGACAGCCACCACTGGCCCAGTTTCCGTTTCCTTTAGTGTGGAGGATTATGAGAAATCAACTGACGGCGAGTCCTCTTCAGACTCCACTGAAGGTCAGAGGTCACTTCATGGGGGGGGGGGGGGCTACCGTCTGGGCATTATGGATGTGTGCGGTAAGGGCCCAGTCCCACCAACACCCCCCAAATGATGGAGTGTCCGCACTCTTCAGTGATTTTGTTGAAAAACCCCCAGTGATGAAATGGTCGAGTATCCACAAGTCCTACCGTAATAATCAAATACAGCGCTGCATTAAACATCTCGGCATCCATGTGCCACACAAGTATTGTAGGAGTTATGGGGGTTCATTGACAGCCCACCTTTAGCAGATGACACACTACAACTGACATGCTCACTTCCAATGGGGGGACCCCTGAACCTTCAAATACTCGGCAATGAAAGCAGCCACTCTAAACTTCAGGGGGGTCTGAGGACATTCAATCGATCATCAATAAATCATCAATGAATCGAGCCGCCGTCATCTCCGACGCAGAAGGGCAACTCACCCTCGGTCCACAGAAAGGTTCTGATTTTAAACATGGCTTATGGCTTGCCCACTTGAATGTTTCCAGGCTGCCCTGGAAATTTCTGGCTCTGCAGCTGGCATGAGGTGGCGCAGTCACTGGCACCTTCTCCTTTTAATGCCCTCAACAGATGACATGATTGTGGAGGAACAATGAGGTCACGTCCACCGGCATCACAGGACACAGGAGTGTGTAGGAGACCATCAAAAAACAGACGTTGGGGTTCAGCAGTGGAATGTCCTCCCACCTCGAGCAACTTTAGAAATCATCTGCAGACCCCAATGGCCCTGTGATCGTTTACTTCTTCTTGTTTGATTTTGGATTTTTTTTGTTTTTTAAATAGATGTTATCAGTTTGATGGGGTGCGCTGTGCTGGTGCCCCAATTCTTCATCTTGTGCCATCTAGTTGCTTCACAGGCTCTGTAATACAGCGCCTGTAATCTCGCGATCATATAGTGCCTTTCACTAACTCATCTATTATATCCAAAGTGCCTTTAAAAAGATCTTACTTAACTCTGCTTGAAATTAAGTTTTTCATTCCCTGCCCTTTATGATGACTTCTGTCCCCAAGACCCTTTCACACCTGAACAATTCGATCATTTCAGTTAATTCACTGTATGATACATGAGAAGGAACAAAAAAAAAGTAAAGTCCCAAATGTAAGACGCTTGGCTGCAGACCACGTCGACGTGCTTCTCACTTCAGCTGGCCCTTCATTAGCTTATTTCTCCACTAGATGTCGCTGCTGCCTACTTAAACATTCCAGTACTGAAGCAGCTGGGCCCGTCGCTCGCTAGTTTAGTTGTGCAGACCGCCGCAGACCCTTCGACTGACCCCCGCTGGTCACTGGAACTGGTGGTGGTGGTGGCGCGGGGGTTGGGAGTGTCTTGAACTTTGGGGGGTATTTGGGTGCCTATTGCGCTTCCTGTCTTTCCCTGATCGCTTACTGTCTTGTTTCATTCTTTGCTAACAGCCGACTTTGTGCGGCAATGCCTCTTTCTTTCTTTCTTTCTTTCTTTCTAATTCTTTTTCTTTCTTGTATTTTTCTTTCTTTCTTTCTTTCTTTCTTTCTTTCTTGTATTTTTATAATTCTTTCGTTCTTTCTTTTATTTTTCTAATTCTTTCTTTCTTTTTTATTTTTCTAATTCTTTTTCATTCTTTCTTGTATTTTTCTAATTCTTTCTTTCTTTCGTTATTATTTTTTTCTTTCTTTTTTATTTTTCTAATTCTTTTTCTTTCTTGTATTTTTCTAATTCTTTCTTTCTTTCTTATTTTTCTCTTTTTCTTTCTTTCTTTCTTTCTTTCTTTCTTTCTTTCTTTCTTGTATTTTTCTAATTCTTTCTTTCTTTCTTGTATTTTTCTAATTCTTTCTTTCTTTCTTGTATTTATATAATTCTTTCTTTCTTTATTTATTTTTCTAATTCTTTCTTTTTTATTTTTCTAATTCTTTTTCTTTCTTTCTTGTATTTTTCTAATTCTTTCTTTCTTTCTTTTATTTTTCTAATTCTTTCTTTCTCTCTTTCTTTCTTGGGGAACTATTTTTTGTTTGTAATTCCAATGCTAACTTTAGAAAATTGTGTTTTTAATATCTTTTTGAGGGTTTATGACTGTAATAATTGTTGCAGAGTAATAAAGTGTATATTTAAAAATAAAAAAATATTTTATTTTTCTAATTCTTTCTTTCTTTCTTTCTTTCTTTCTTTCTTTCTTTCTTTCTTTCTTTCTTTCTTTCTTTCTTTCTTTCTTTCTTGACGTGTAATTTGCTGCTCCACTCAGAGCTCCATTGCTCTCCTATTTGCACCCTGCGTGTTTTCTGTATTTTTTTTTTTAATTATTAGTATAACACAGCGTTTATAAACCTGATGTTTTTGTGTAAATATAAATATGTTAAAATCAAAATGTCACGAGTGTGACACAGCAGGGCCCCAAAGACTTCCAGCCAGCAGATGAGCCCCCCGTTGTGTCGGGCTGATGCCACTCGCTGTATGCCACTTTTAGCCTAACGGGCACCACAGGGAGATTAGCGGGTGAATGAAGAACTCACTAAAGGGCAGGTTGGGATTTTTCAGGTCGAGTTTATTTCTTCACAAGTGTGCTGTTTATTCATTTGCCACGCAGAGTTCTTGTCTAAAGTGAAGCGTTTCCTATAAGTGTAACTGAACAGACGGCCAGTGCTTGTGTTTTAAAATGGATCCTGATGGTGTTTACCTCACTGGAAAATAAAGACATGAAAACTCACAGAGTACGTCCTTTTGCCCTCCGTTTGTGACAACATAAGGGACCAGGAGGTCACCGTCTTCTCGCTCATTCCTTTTACTGCTGCGTTTTGCGCTCACTTGTGTCGCCGGTGTTGACACCGTGACTGTCGGCAAAAAACTTCAATCATGTAACCGAAAAAAAAACTGAAAAGCATAAACACGTTAAATAAGGTAAACATATCGAATGTCTAACTAAATCCAACAGCAGTCCACCTCTGCCACATCCTCGTCCATATTGTAATCGAGCAGCGCAGCAACAATCAGTAACACCATGAAAGGCCAATGAGGACGAACTTGGACAAAATGGCGTCTGAGTGACACACTGAGGGCGCGTCGAGGAGACTGACAAGTCATGTGAGTGAGTCCTGCTGTGACGTCATGACAAGTGACACGCGGAGTTGATCATTTAACACGCATGTAACCATGAACTGATATACACAAGGAATGGTAGTTTAAAGATTGTGTTAAAAGAATTACTGATTGGGACGAGAAAACCTCAAAACATTCGAACATTCAGACACTCTGGACGAGCGCCGGTCATTGTGACCCACAAAGCTCGCCAGTCCTCTCCACTTATTAACATCAAGTCGAGTTCTGAACGTCCCTCAAGTCCTCCTGCCCACCACTCGACTTGGTTGTTTATTCCAAGTGTCTGTCGCTCTTTGAGTAAAGAAAAACTTCCCAATGTTTGTGTGAAATTTCCTCTTCACGAGTTTCCAGCTGTGTCCCCCCCGCGTGTTCTTGATGACCTCATTTTAAAGTCCCCATCTTCATCCACTGGACTAATGCCCTTCATCATTTTAAACACTTCAGTCAGGTCTCCTCTTCATCTTCTTTTCCTTAAAAACTCCACCCAGAGAGGCCCAGAGTAGGACTGTGAATGATTGTGACGAGGACGGGCCATGCAGCCCAACAAGCACCTCAATGCCCTCACGTCCACTTCTGAAGGCTCCTGATGTCCTCCTGTCTCCCACTTCACCCTTTCCATGTGTCTGTGAATCAAAATCTTCTAACATTTGTGTGAAATCTTCCCTCCATTAACTTACCTGTAGTCATGTGGGGGTCCGCCCGGTGGTCGTCGTGCCCGCGTGTGCTGAGATTGTAAATGATGTCCATCCAAGGTTTTCTCTCTGCGTTCCTTAAGCACTTGAGGGTATGCCCCGCCGATCTGTCAGATGCCAGCCTGTTTAATCTGCGCAGCACTTCTCTCTCTCTCTCAGTTTTCCGTATCGCCCCGGTGGTCCGCTCCGCAAACAGAGAGCCAGTCTAGAGGGGACTCTCTTGTCACCTGACCTTCTTCTTTAAAGTCGTAATCTCTGACACGCCAAACACACGTCATTTGTCTGAACGCCGAGCTCCATGAAACGTACACCGATGTGTCCAAAGGGATGGCTGTTACCAGGGGCATCAAATCAGCATGTAGCCCTGCGTCTTCATTGGCAAACGCTGCATCATAACAAAGAGCTCAGTGACTCGTAACATGGCACTGTCACAGGATGCCACTTTTGTCACTTGTCTGCTCTGCTAGAACCGCTCCAGGTATCTGTAAGTGGCGTCATTGTGAAGAACGAGCGTCAAGAACAAAGAGCAGCTTGGCCATAATGGTGGACCTTACCGACTCACAGCGCTGAAGCTTTGTGGCTTCATGAAGTGGGTATGCATGATCACACTGGGCAATGCCTAGAGTCAGCATGGCACTGTAGAGCAGTGGGCATGCGAAGTGATGAGTGGCACGTCACTGTCTGACAGTCTTCTGGTCTTCATGAAGTCTTCTGAAGTGTAAAGTGTGCTGGGTGAGGGGTAATGGCAGGGTTTGGTGCCAGGGAAGGGCACACACCCTTGAGACAACTGTGTCCTTCATTTTGGAGAAGATCCTTTTTCTGCTTCGACCCTCTGCCCCTGTGGTCCATAAAGACGTGGAGGACCTCGAGCGGCCTGTACGGAGCCCTGACCTGGGACAGCCCTTCGGGATCCAAAATCTGTACCTGACCTCCCAAACGGGCACACACTCCAAAATGTGGTGGGAGACCCTTATGGGGGTCCACATTGATGCCCAAGACGCTCACAGAGGTATGGTGGCCATGTGGTGTGCCTGATAGGCTGGTCAGGGTGAATCCTGGTGGGCACCCAAGTTAAGCACCGGGGGCAGACGCTAGCCAGGCTTCAGTAATCGTCCTGCCCTGACTTTGTAAATATTTGTAGAGCTGCTGATTTCTGGGATGGCGCATTTGCTATTCAGTAACATTTCCACTTGCTTATGGAAAGCCGAGGCAGAGTTTGTTCTTCTTAAGCCCCTCATTTACACAAGTGCCCAGACTTTGGTAAACTGAGCGGCGGTCCCAGAAACCCACCTGGACAGGCAGCACAACTCTAAAGGCAGAGTTACCACATACTGAGGGGCTCCGGGCACAAATCGTTTTTATTTATTCATAAAAAGTCAGAGAACAAAAAAGTGAAATCAAAGCAGGGCCTCATCAGAAGACCCCAGGTGGGCTCAGAGGGTAACGTTTTTTTGATTCTCCTACCCGACGACCAGTTAAATGGAAGGAGGAAACTCTCATCTTCTATTAGAAATCTCACGGACCCCGAGGTGGTCGTCAGCGTTAACGTCTCCGAGGGGGGCACACACACACACACGTTCACGGACCCCGACTCTCCAGCCAGGCCTGGATTTCATTCTTATTGCTCGCCAGCCACCTGATGTTGTTCCTCACGCTCTCTAGGGCCTGCTTCCGGGGTCCTTCACCCGCTCCCGCCTCGGGGTACGTCTCAAAGAAGTTTTCCATCTAAAATACACAAAGTGGGACCCCAGCGTGGTCAGCGTGGCACAGGAGGATCAACGATAAACGGCAGCACCGAGGCCTCCTTACCTTCCATAGGTGCAGCTCCGTGTTGAACCTGGTCGTGATCCTCGTGATCAGGCGGCCCAAGTTTCTGTCATTCAGCGTGAATCTGAAAAATGGAGAGAAAACGACGTAAGATTCCAACCAAAGATGGCCTTCCAGCATGGCATAGTGGTGCCCATTCCCAATACAGTCGCCACCCGTGGAAATCTGCCAACCTGCCTGTCCTGTAAGTCATTTGAGATGAAAGTCACGTGGACTTCATTGTCATGCCACCTAAACAGACCCCTGGGCCCCTCATACAGTGGGACAAAAGTCCAGGGCCACAGTGACAAATTTAGACATTTTTCTGGAAGGGAAGTGAAGTTTTATGCACAAATGTTTTTTTGCTGAGCCAAACTCCGAGTAACACGAAAAATTCAATTTTGTACAAATAATTTAACTCCTCACTTCTTGTGACCCTTCTGATGTCTGCTCTTGTGTGTGTGTGTAGGGGGGCTTCAAGCATACAGATCACATGTATACACACGAAGAAGTCGCTTTCCCTTTACTCATCCCTCTGTGATGACACCGTCAGACTGTGCAGGTACAGCTAATGATGCCGGGAATGAGAGCACAAAACACCAGAATCATGGCGGCAGCAGCAGACTCCGTGAAAATGAGGACTAAAGGGCTAGAAATTCAAAGAGTTCAACAATTTATTGTCCTGGGATCCAAAATTGCCTGACGTGGCCAATCAGACCCCAAGGTCAAGTGGCTTTTAGCTTTGGGTCGAAGTGCAATGACCTGGAAAAGCAAAGTCACCCGTCTCGCTGCTAAATACAGATGTGAAAGGTGGGCTTTGAAAATCATCAGGAAAGACCACCAAGCTAAGGCTGACTTATCTGGACATGGAATGTGTGCCAGTGGTTTAGACAAAGGAATCAGGTGTGGAAGAGTCAGGACAACAATGAACACATGAGATAAAAACGACACGGGCACGAGTCTGTGTGGAAGAAGCTGGCCCAGAGAGCCCCCGAAACAACTGAACGGATAAATCAATCAATCAAATACATCCATAGATAAAAACACTCATAATGTGAGCTGGCATAGATAGATATTTTGTTCAAAGGCACTATATAATAGATAGATAGATGAAAGGCACTATATGATAGATAGATAGATAGATAGATAGATAGATAGATAGATAGATAGATAGATAGATATGTGAAAGGCACTATATGATAGATAGATAGATAGATAGATAGATAGATAGATAGATAGATAGATAGATAGATAGATAGATAGATAGATAGATAGATAGATAGATAGATAGATATGTGAAAGGCACTATATATGATAGATAGATAGATAGATAGATAGATAGATAGATAGATAGATAGATAGATAGATAGATAGATAGATAGATATGTGAAAGGCACTATATGATAGATAGATAGATAGATAGATAGATAGATAGATAGATAGATAGATAGATAGATAGATAGATAGATAGATAGATAGATAGATAGATATGTGAAAGGCACTATATGATAGATAGATAGATAGATAGATAGATATGTGAAAGGCACTATATGATAGATAGATAGATAGATAGATAGATAGATAGATAGATAGATAGATAGATAGATAGATAGATAGATAGATAGATAGATAGATAGATAGATATGTGAAAGGCACTATATGATAGATAGATAGATAGATAGATAGATAGATAGATAGATAGATAGATAGATAGATAGATAGATAGATAGATAGATAGATAGATAGATATGTGAAAGGCACTATATGATAGATAGATAGATAGATAGATAGATAGATAGATAGATAGATAGATAGATAGATAGATAGATAGATAGATAGATATGTGAAAGGCACTATATGATAGATAGATAGATAGATAGATAGATAGATAGATATGTGAAAGGCACTATATGATAGATAGATAGATAGATGAAAGGCACTATATGATAGATAGATAGATAGATAGATAGATAGATAGATAGATAGATAGATAGATAGATAGATAGATAGATAGATAGATAGATAGATAGATAGATAGATATGTGAAAGGCACTATATGATAGATAGATAGATAGATAGATAGATAGATAGATAGATAGATAGATAGATAGATAGATGAAAGGCACTATATGATAGATAGATAGATAGATAGAGTGAAAGGCACTATATGATAGATAGATAGATAGATAGATAGATAGATAGATAGATAGATAGATAGATAGATAGATAGATAGATAGATAGATAGATAGATATGTGAAAGGCACTATATGATAGATAGATAGATAGATAGATAGATAGATAGATAGATAGATAGATAGATAGATAGATAGATAGATAGATAGATAGATAGATTCTAGCTGTCCCTGTGGCTCCGCCCACATAGTAATGAAACAGTACAAAGTTTAAAAATCAATAAAATAAAATATTAAAAAAAATGTCATTCTGGCCAAGCAGAAGGTGGGCACACTCCAACATCAAACGTTGGCACTGTATCTGATTGTCTTCAGCTCTGATGGGTGAGCGTCCCACCGCGTGGCGAGAGATCAGCAGGTACCTTCTAAAACACACGTAGCTCTAATCTCTCTTTTGAAACGTCTAATGTTACTCCTTCACAATCTGCAGATGTTAATGTCTGCTGAACAAACGGGTATCGCTAGGTAAGCGGAGGTGAGGTGCGCTCCAACATGTGGCGACAGGTAGAGTGACTCAAACGCAGGCTGGCAAGTGAGTGAGTTTTGCCCGCTCCCTTATCGTCGGCCCACAGCCTTTGTCTCAGATTTGTGCAAATCAATTGCTACTCTGATTCTTAGTGCGATGAGAGAAGACACAAAATCAACCGGAATGTTCAAGCAAATTCTAGAAATAAACCTCTTCTTAGTCTGTGAAGCAGTTCTCTCGTGAAAAGCAGACAGACAGACAGACGTATGGATTTTATATATATAGGTATGCAGGTCAAATTCCATTAGAAGGATCTCCACTTTAACAAAATGCTTCTTTGAATTAATTTTTTTTTGGCTCTAAATCTGTTTAATGTTCAGAATTCATTACAGTAAGTCATTTCTCATGATAAAAGTAGCAAACAGGGGCCCAAAATGTGCGATTCAGGGGCTCCGCTGAACAGCCAATTAGAGTGAAAGTTTCTGTCACTTTGTTTACTTGACGTTTGTCACACTCCTGTGGGCAGATCTAAGGGGCGGGGTTACCTGTCAATCAATCTCGATGTCAGCTCTGTTTGCGGAGTGCCGGAGGTCCGAAGCGCCATAATAACAGAATCCCCCTCATGCCGAATTGTTTTTTCAGTCCCGAGCTCTTTGTTCTATCGGACTTTGCCCCCCCCCCGCCCCCCCACTGTCTGCATATCAGCTGTGTTTGTTCTCCTGAGCTCATCGTCACATTCACAATTATTTTTTTTATCTAAAACAACTTCCAGTCTACAACAGTCCAATCCCATGCATTCCTTTCCACATTCCCATCCATCCATTATTCTGTGACAGGACTGTAGTGATGTCCTCACGTGTCTACAGTGTGAGATGCCCGTTTTCTCTTAGATTGGCTGTTGGCACGATGCCCTTTGGCAGCACCGCCTTCTCCATTCCAAGCCGTGGCCGACAGGCAGACATTCGGAGTTTGGGATTGTCACAGCAACGTACCTCTTGACCAGATAGTCCCAGTTGAGCTGCGTCCAGTCCCACGCCATTGTTTCTCCATATTGGTTATAGGAGACGTATCTTATGATGGTGAAGACATCTTGACTTCTCACAATGCTTTCATCTTTGATGGCTTTCAAGAACCTGCATAACAAAATATAAAAACAGAGTTAGCTACCTTAACGGGCAATAAAGGCAGGAAGTGAAAAGACAAACGTCATCAAGGAATCAGCAGGGCGTCAAAAAATAGTTTACTGTATAAAACAAAAAAAAAGTTAAGAAAGAAAACCTCAAGTTAAACGGCTGTGGGGCAAGCCCTGCGCTCACAATGGGGCCCAGAGGCTGAGGCTTGTCCAGGTGACACTGGACACAGGACCGCATCACAGGGGACAGTCACTGACACTGGGCCACTCACAAATGTGACGGCGACAGGCCAATCAGTCCACCAAGCTTGTCCACCAAGTCGAGACCTGAGGGTCCCTAAACTCCTACTGGCCACCACACTACATGGACATAGACGGAGTTTAAAGGGGGGGTGGCGGCTGGCATGGCCCCCCAACAAATACACTAAATTAAAATAAAAGTTATAACTCCATAATAGGAAGAAGAAGATGAAGAAGAAGAACTGCTGACCATCAAGTGTGGGATACAAAATGTAAGAACAACAAAGACGGAGACATACATAAAAAGCAAGAAAATGATCACAAAAAGAAACAACGTAAACCAGGAGAGGAGCCTGCGGTCACCAAAATGGCTGTCATCCTGCACTGACCTCACAGACGGACACACCGGCACTGACGGGCCATCTGGGCATGAAATGTAGTTGTGTTCACTAGAAGGGCGCCAGTCACCCCAGAAATGTCTTAGACTTAGAAAATCCCCAGCCTGGCAGCAGGTGTCGGTGATCCTTGTGACCCTCAAGCCACAAGTGAAGCGAGGTGAGCGCCGTCAGGTTACCTGTCAAGTAGCGTGATGTTCTGCACAGACGCCAGGCCGTACAGCAGCTTTTCCTTTTCCTGAGCCAGATTCGTTTGGGTGTATTCTTCAAACATTTTATTCCAGGATGTCTCATTACCAGAATTCTGCATTCCATATCGGTACACCAAAAGTCGAAGATTAACAGGCACCCTGGAAACACAAGAGAGCGGTGAATGAAAGCAAACCAAAGCTTAGCAATGGCAGGTAAACAGCAGCAGGGGGCGTAAGTGGTCATATGGTGTGAGAAGTCAAGGTGACAAGGACTGTGCTGGCAGGTCATAAGAGCAAGTCCTGATATGGAGAAGCACGCCGGGCATGTTCAGGTGCAGCATGGTGGGATAGCAAATAATCAGTAAAGTGCTATCTATCTATCTATCTATCTATCTATCTATCTATCTATCTATCTATCTATCTATCTATCTATCTATCTATCTATCTATCTATCTATCTATCTATCTATCTATCTATCTATCTATCATATAGTGCCTTTCAATCTATCTATCTATCTATCTATCTATCTATCTATCTATCTATCTATCTATCTATCTATCTATCTATCTATCTATCTATCTATCTATTATATAGTGCCTTTCATATCTATCTATCTATCTATCTATCTATCTATCTATCTATCTATCTATCTATCTATCTATCTATCTATCTATTATATAGTGCCTTTCACATCTATCTATCTTGTTTATCTTGCAACACTTTGGCACTTTGAAATTGTGCTGCGCTGGCACTTGTGCATTTCAACATGCTGTTGCTTTGCTAGTCGTGTAGTCTGACATCCCAGATGTTTTCAGACTTCCTCATCTGTTTTATAACGTATCACTAATTCAGTTAATATTAGCCTAGACAAGATCCATCCATGAGCTGATATAGGTTCGTTTTTGTTATATATACAGAGTTTAGTGTATTTCTTATTTGGATGTGCCGATCAACTTGCATCTTCTCTTCATTCTCCGTCATCAGGATCACAAAGTGAAGAGCCTGCCCTCAGCACTTCTGTTTTCCTCATGTGAAATGACTACTGTAGCTTACCTTACAACGATGGCACCTCTGATGGCATCTATTGTATGTCACCCTCTAGTGTCAGATCAGTGCTTTTTATAATCTCTTTGACTGCATTGCCCTCTAGTGTCTGAACTGCGCTACTGATGACATGCCTAGTTAACAGTTTCATTGCTCCGAGTGTCTGCACTGTTACTGATGATATCCCTTATTATAGCGCCCCCTAACCTCACTGCTGGAACACCTAGCTAGCAGTTACATTGCCTTCTACTATGTGAGCTTTGTTACTCATGAGGTCTAACTTGGCCTGTTGTGTCTGAACTTTATTACTGATGACATCACCCTCCATCGTTTAAACTCTGTTGTTGACGGCACACCTAACTAGCAGCTATGCTGCCCCCTACTGTCTGAGTTCTGTTATGGATGATATCCCTGACATCGTCTTCTAGTGTCTGAACTTTACATATGAAGACATCCCTACTGCAGAGCTGTCTATTGTCTGTCACTAATGGCACAAATGGCGAGCAGCTACATCGCCCTCTAGTGTCTGAACTTTAACATTAATTATAGTCCTGACTACATCGCCCTCTAGTGTACTGAGCCTACAATGTAAATAGTAAAACCAGCGACTGCTTTCTTGTTGGTGTCTTTCAGTGACATCAGGGTTTTGCTTTGTTTATATGTGACTTGTGTCTTCCATGACAGTACAAACCCCAGATGGGTGAAGAAGCAGGACAGTCAGTCTGAGAGAACTGGATGGCTGCAGGGCACAGGAGCAGTCTGGGTGGAGTCAGTGATGCTCTGGCCACGCCCATTCTGGAGGTGTGGGGGTGTGGCCAGTGTGGGCGGTACTTCCCTCTTATATGTAGTAAGGAATGTGGACAAGTTAAAGAGCCTAATGTGTCAGGGAGCCCTTAAACCCTCACAGCCATAAATCTATGACATTCATTGTCATCATTGTCACCTCTTTCCTGCCATCCACTCGTGAAATAAAATGGAGGCGTTGCCCAAAGCACTTTGGTGGCCCATTTGGCAGGCGATGCCCAAAATTGTTTCACGTAGCAGCCTAAAAAGCAGGCAAAAGAGAAAACAATAATTAAAGTCGAAAGTGATAGTGACAGAGTTTCCAAAAGATTTAACATTCAAACTGAAGGTGACACCTTTCCAGGTGGGTTCCAGTGTCTTCCCATCCCAATCTGTCTGCGTGGTCTTTAACCTGATCTTGAAAATAGGCCTGTAGGGACAGGAAGGTGAGAGTTTCACTTTGTGGGTGGAGCTCCAGGAGGCGGGGCGCCGTGACATCACACTGGAGGTACAACCCCCCCATACACACACACACACACACATACACACCTTTACTCTCTGGGGGATGACACAACTCCCCTTGGGTTACTACTGATTGTTTTCAAGTTTTCTTTTCTTGTGATATTCTGGTTTTTGTGGATTTTTCGCTCATTTCCTTGGATTCCAATACTGAGTTGCTGGGCCATCTTAACGTATGGGCACAATGGGCACTGGCTGGGGTCCCCAGGAGCATAGGGGCCCACTATGCTTCTGATGCCTATCTATGTTTCTGTTTTGCTGCCAATACAAAGGGCCCCACTGCAGTACTTTGTCTGGGGGTCTGTGATGCTGTAAAGATGGCTCGGTTGCAGATTGGGCCTTTGAATGTCTTTATAAGCGTCACCTTTTTGCATTATTTTCTTCTTTTGTGCTTCTTTGGTTACTTGTAGCCGCACATTCTCTATTTGTAACCAGGATTGTTTTGGACTTGTCTATTGAAGCCTGAAATCAGACAGCTCCTCTCTTTTGAATGTCATTTTAAACTTGAGCCTCCAGAGCCAGAACCACATTTTTAGGCCCATGTAGGCCACAGGCTGCAGGTAGCACTTGGGACGGGCCGGCTGGCTAGCTGACTTGGGGTAGGCCTCTTTTGGGAAGGCCTGTTTTGTGGGTTTTCTAAAGGCCTCACAAAGTGATGGATTTAGGTATGAGTGACATGTGTGACCACCCAGAGTGGCCCCTTGCTGGGGGTGGCATGGGATGCCCACACCAAAAAATTGTACAATGGTGATTATAGCTTGAGCAAGTCAATCCATTAGGGGTGACATTTATGAAAGTCTGCATTATGTATGCAGGAGGGGTGCCAATTATGTAATTGAAGGGGTGGGCGCTCCGGACACTAATACTAATACTGACTACCTGGACACCTTGGGGGTCCCCCTGGTCCTCAATGTCTAGTAACGCTGTTTGTGAGATGGGTCACCGCTTATGTAAGTGAAGGGGCCGATGCCACTACTGACTATGCGCTATGGACACCGAGGGGCACCGTCCTCCTGCCCTCCCTCCCTACCTAAGGCTTTAACTGGCACTGCCCCCCCACCCCACCCCTTTTTTATGCTGTGTTCCTTTCTGTCTCCTAATTACAACAGAAGCATATCAACACAAAACATAAATCATCTTTAAACAATATGATATTAAATACAAACATTAGAAAATGACAAAAAGCAAAGGTAAAATAATAATAAAGAGAAATAACCAGAAAAAAAAGCAAAACATACTGAAGCCAGGGGTCAGAAACGGGCTAAAACACAAGAAAGATGGGGGCTTCAGTGCAAACAAGTCCTAAAACCACCTGCACAACAGCAGAGGTGTCCGTCTGTACGTCCCGCTTACTGACGTTTGTCTTTTCTTCTCTGAGCTTCTGTTTGTTGAAATCCCAGACATTCCCCAAAAAATGAAAGAAAATCAATGGGCACTGCTTGACAGAGTGGCAGACCCCCCCGACATCAAAGACCTTACCTGGAACTTGGGGTGGAGGGTGGCATCGCTGCTCAGCATGTCCCTGATGTAGGCTATGGCTGAAGACACCCGCTGCCACACAATGTAGCTGCTTTCGCTTTGCAGGTAGAGAGTGAGATTCAGAGCCTTTCCATAATTGAGGATTTCTGCCCTAGGAATCCACAGGACTTTCATGAATGATATGGAAGCACAGATGATACAAGACAAGACAATACAATACAAGACAACTTATCTTTGTACAGCCCAAACTCACACAAGGAGGGCCGCAGTGGGCTTTAACAGGCCATGCCTTTTGGTAGCCCCCCAGGAAAAACTCCCCCCAAAAAATTGGAAGAAACCTCAGGAAAGGCAATTCAAAGAGAGACCCCTTTAGAGGTAGGTTGGGCATGTAGTGGGTGTCCATAAAAAAAAGGGGATGAATACAATAAAACACAGAAAAGAAGACAAGTCACCCTCAATATAACAGAAATATGACATGTACAGAGCAGAATTCAACAGCAGATGACATCCCATAATAGGATTTGGATTTGTTTAGAGTCCTGGAGACCTCGGCCATCAAGCTGCCTCCCCCTAGTGGCCAATCCACAGCTGGGCCAACCAATCCGATGACAGGACCCCTCTACCCGACGATTCCTGTGATCCTCCATCAGAGACCATTTGACCTTTGGCAGGCAGAACACCTTGGCATGTGGGCAGTAGCACCGATGGCACCTTTGCTTTTGAACCATTCCATTCAATCAACCTTTACTTCTGTAGTGTCACGTGTGTCATGTATAACACTAAGGCACTTGACACAAGAAAAGTGTTGACACAGATGCATGGGAGGCAGTTAAAGGGCCTGAATGAGGGTAATTCCATGCCAGACCAGGGGGTGGCGGAGTGCACTGATCCCTTCTCTCTTTCCTCTGCGGAAAGTTACGGTAAATTCCACCCGACCTTGATGATGTCACTTCTGGGCCTGACCCTCAATGACCTCACTTCTAGTTCTGACCTTGATGACCTCACTTCTAGTCCGGACCCCGATGACGTCACTTCTGGTTCTGACCCTCGATGACCTTACGTCTGGTCTTGGGCCCGATGACATCACTTCTGGTCCTGACCCTCGATGACCTCACTTCTAGTCCTGACCTCAATGATGTCACTTCTGGTCCTGACCCTCAATGACCTCACTTCTGGTCCCGACCCCGATGACCTCACTTCTGGTCCTGACCCTCGATGACCTCACTTCTGGTCCCGACCTCGATGTCGTCACTTCTGGTCCTGACCCTCGATGATGTCACTTCTGGTCCCGGGCCCGATGACGTCACTTCTGGTCCTGACCCTCGATGACCTCACTTCTAGTCCCGACCCCGATGACCTCACTTCTGGTCCTGAACCTCGATGACATCACTTCTGGTCCTGACCCCGATGATGTCACTTCTGGTCCTGACCCTCGATGATGTCACTTCTAGTCCCGACCTTGATGACATCACTTCTGGTCCCGGGCCCGATGACCTCACTTCTAGTCCTGACCCCGATGACATCACTTCTGGTCCTGACCCTTGATGACATCACTTCTAGTCCTGACCCCAATGACATCACTTCTGGTCCCAGGCCCGATGACGTCACATCTTGTGCCATCTTTAGCTCCTCCAATTCAGTTCTGCTCTGGACTCGTCTCCGTATGCCGTTGTGTAATTATTTTATGATTTTGCAGCCCGAGTTTCAGGTGCGGCCCCAAACCCTTTTTTCTGGCTCTTGTCCATTCATTTGACATGTGCACATAACTCCCACTTAGCTCACTCAGACATCCATCCGTTTTTTAAACTCCAAGTTTCTCTGGTCAGGGGCGGGGGCATCACCTACAGTGGCTTCAGAAAGTGTGGCATCCTGGTGAAGTCTTTGGACTTTAAACCCTGTGATGGTGGTTCAAATCCCACTACTGACACCACTGAGCCACTCACTTGACCTGGAGGAACAGGTGAGGAGGACCGAGTTGCATATCTCAGAGGGTGTAAGTCAGTTTGGATAAAAGAAGTTATTTATATTCAGACCCCCCGAACTTTCTGCACACTTCATTTGTTGCAGATTTCATCTCAAGGGGATGCATTTGAGATTTTGGCTATCAGTCTGCACACAATAAACCCCACGGCTTTCGGAAAGGCTGGTAAATAGATAAAAAATCAAAAAAGTGAAATCTCTCCTCTCTAGAAGTACTCAGATCCGAAATTGTGCTCAGGTGCCTCTTTTTTTGGCTTTAATTCTCCTTGAGAAGTTTCTAGAACTTGACTGGAGTCCATTTGTGGTCAACTGAACTCACTGGACGCAGTTTAGAAAGGCATGGAAGGTCCACAATATTATTCACACTGCATGTTAGGACAAAACCAAACTCCCTGCAAGGGCATCAAACAATTAATAAAGCTTGGGGGGCTCCCAGGGGCACAGAAGACGTTTGGAGTCACTAGTGCTGACCATTTGGCCAAACGGAGTAACCAGGCCACTCTATAGAGCTTCACAAGTCCTCTGATGAAATGGGAGAAGCTGTCAGAAGGACGACTACCTCAGCAGCACTCCATCATTGGCTGGACTGAACTCAACCTTCAGTTAAAGGCACTGGACGTGAGGAGAAAGAGACGACAATGGTTACTCTTTGGACAAAAAACTCCAAGTACGACGTCCGGTGAAGGCCACACTCTGCTCATCAGCTGCCCAATGCCATCCCTACTGTGAGACATGGTGGTGGCATTGGGAGACTGGTCAGGATTGAGAGGGTCGAATCTCCTGCTCAATAGTGCGTGCCACCTCAAAGTGACCTGAAGCATACAGCCTAGACAATGCTGGAGTGGCTTTGGTGACAAGTCTCTGAGTGTCCTTGATGTGGCCCCAGACTTGAACCCCCCAAGATGGGGTCCCATCCAATCTAATGGAGCTTGAGAGGATCTGCCAGGAAGAATGGGATCAACTGTCCAAATCCAGGAGTGCAAGGCTTGTGGAGACCTGAAGCTGCAAATGCTGCCTTGTATAAAGTGCTGAGCTAAGGGGCTGAATACGTCTTGGAATGGACTGACCTTACTGGTCCCGTGTTTTCATTGTCATTAGGGGTAAGTGAGTGGTGATTGATGGGCAAAGATGGCAAATGTGTTCCCTTGAAATGAAATCCACAACACAATGAAGTGTGCTGAAAGTGAAGACTTGAGAAATCCCCTGAACGTGAGCAGAGTTCAGAGTGTTGGCAGCGCGTTCAGAAAATACTTGCCTGGCCAGAGAAAAGGCGTCATCGATGAGCCCAGCACGGTCAGACACCGAGAAGTCCTGCGTGACAATGAGAACAGAGGCCGCGTTAGACGTCACAGCCATTATGAGCCACTCATGCAGTTTAGGGTTGTGGTAGCAGGCCATTGTAGGGCCCCTCAGGGTGCACACACACACACACACACACACACACACACTCACGAGCGGCCCATTTCCATGTCTGCGGTGTTTGTCACCTACCTCATGATTGGAGAGCAGTTGCTGGCCGATGTCGTCCCACCCATCATCCACGTAGTTGACGCGGAAGAATCCCAGGTGATCTCGGTTCACTTTCAGTGGCCCATCGCTTAGGGAGTAATTGCTCAGAAAGAAATCTTGAAAATTTGAGGAACAAAAAGAAGATAATCAGAAAGTGTGAATGGAACTGAAGTTTTGCCTGTCACCCCTTCAAGACGCACATTCAGTGGGAAGCCAAAGGCCTTCAAGCAATGGCAGAGCGCCTGCCTGCCCTGACTGGTCATCTATCTCCTCAGGAGCGCTCGCCCTACTGGAGTCGGTGTTGGCTCACTGGGCCTGACTGGACCCGAGGTGTGTGTCTTCAGCTTTGTTGTCTGACGTCATATTCATCTCCTCTTGTTGGTTTGTATGCCTGTCTGTCATGGCGTCCAGGAGTTAGAATGGCTGTGGACTGTGGACACGTGACAAGAAACATTTTTTTTTTGCTCTTTATTTTTCCTTATATAATTTCTTATATTAGGAATTTGTTAGTTTTTGCATACCCCTTGAGGTCAGAGTGCAGGATCAGCCATTGTAAAGTGCCCTTGGAGCAATTACAGGTTAAGGACCAACAGAGTAGGATCCCCTTTGGTAGTAACAGGGATTTGAACCGGAAACCAGCGCAGACCCTTAGCCTCAAAGTCACCACTCCGCCCCAAGACAGCAAGAAACAGTGAAGAAGATTTCGATTAAAGGATCAGGAGATGAAACAAGGTGGGTCAAAAGTTACAAGCTGGGGTTCATCCCTAAAAGTGATACTTCGCCAAGGCAGAAAAGCAAGATAAGAGTCAGAAAATGCTGAATGAACAGAAAGTCAGGATAATAAAAAGGCACAGACAATCCTCTGTAAATTATTTTTATCTAAAATACGGAAAAATTAGAATTGCAAATGGAAGAACTCAAAGATCGCACCAATGACATCACTCTGGAATGTTGCCTAGGCAACGGCTGATGCACCTACCCCATAATCGCGACACCTGTGAGCAAACCAAAATGGCGTTGTGGGAAGACAAATAATGAAGGCAGAGAGAGAGAGAGAGAGATACTGCAGTTTCAACATGTAGCAAACAGCCCTACGAGGAGGAGGAGGAGGAGGGAGGAGGACCATAAACCACATGCACATCTGAGGGCCACCCTGCCAGCTCTGATCAGCGTTGCAGTACCACCCCAAGGTGGGAGGGGGCGCTGTCGCTATCTGTCTGGTCTTTTCCTTCCACAGCCCAGAGGAGATCCACTAACCACGCCCCCCCATCATTTCCAAAAAGTCCCGCCCCTTCCGGTCCAAAGCATATACAGATGGCCAACCCCAGAAGGAGGCGTGTCACTCAGGACGGCCTGACCAAGTGCCTGATTCATGTTCGAGTGCCCTCGTGTGCCCGTTTATTAATTTAACTGCTGTTCTTATTTATGTTGCCACACAATTTGACGGGATGGCCCCGGCTGGCACCACCATGACTTTTAGAACGCTGCAAGTCACTCAGTTCCTCACAAAAAGCCAAACAAAGAATTTTTATAGTCAGTCAGTCAGTCATTTTCCATCCCGCTATATTCTAACTACAGGGTCACGGGGGTCTGATGGAGCCAATCCCAGCCAGCACAGGGCGCAAGGAAGTAACAAATCCTCGGGCAGGGCACCGACCCACCGCGGGGCACACACGCACACACTAGGGACAATTTAGGATCTCCAATGTCCCTAACCTGCATGTCTTTGGACTGTGGGAGGAAACCAGAGCACCCAGAGGAAACCCACTCAGATACGTGGAGAACATGCAAACTCCACACACGGAGGACCCAGGAAGTGAACCCAGGTCTCCTAACTGTGAGGCAGCAGTGCTACCCACTGCGCCACTGTGCCACCCAGAATTTTTATAAATAAAGGAAAATAGAACAATACAGCAAAATGCTGAGAAGAGCAAAAAAAGCAGATGCCTCAACGCTCCCAAAAAACAGACCCACAACCCAAGAGCGAAAGCCAAGGACAAGAGCAGAACGTAACCCAACACCAGAAAACCCCACAGAGTGGCAAGTGGGCCCCGAGTGTGAGGGGTGCAGGAAGGAGATGGAGGGAGACGTCCTCACTGCGGGCGCAGCTTTCTCAGTGTGAGGTACATGTGTGGCTTCATAAAAAATCGATACAATAGTCGAAGAAAACAAAGAGTGTTTTATATTATGTGACAGCCCGGCCCGGCCAGGACGCCCAAGAAGTGTAAGGATGTGGGAAGGCAGCCTCTTTAGGGCACTGCCTCCCCCAGAACCCTAGATGGCAGCTACCCTGGAGTGCAGCAGTGGTGCCCCAGATTCCTACAGGGCACCACGGGACTTGATTGGAGTTCTGCATCTGGGGATCGTGGGCGCTACCAGGAGGCCTTGGGGCATGAGGAATCCGCTGGAAGACCACACTTCTAGGTTGGACAATATAAAAGGACTGGACTCACCTCACAGAGTGGGCAAAGCGGAGTAGAGAGAATCATTTGTGACTCATTTACTTGTGGTGGTGGTGGTGGAAGAAGCTTTATGAAGAGGGTCTCGGAATAAACAAGCTTTGGGGGGCTTTTAACTTGTGTCCTCCGTGTCTGTGTGTTGGGTTTGGAGGAGCAGCAGTGCCCTCTAGTGTCCACAATTAGGAGAGAGTTTCCAAAAAGAAGAGTAAGGACTGGAAACATGGATCTGCCCACCGCTAACGACACCACAAGCAACTCGCCCACCGGTCCCTAAAGAAGCTTTGGAAGCTTCACCCTCGTTGTCTTACCTGACGTGTGTGACACGTTGTACAAATCCGTTCCCGTTTTCAAACTTCCTAGGACGTACCACTGGATGGGGATGTTCCACTTGTAACTGCTCAGAGAAGCAATGAGAGAAGTGCGGTTAGGAATTGAACCTGCTAAGCATTTCCTGAGGCTAAGGTAAGTCAGCCATTTCTTGGGGGGCTCAGCTGGGTGTCTCGTGCCGTTTACATTCTGCGGCCTCCCCCACAAATCCGACGAATTCCTTAAGAAATTGGCGTCCCTCGGTTCTCTTGTCATGGGTGGGCTGTGTGTCAGTCCTGGAGAGAATGTCGAGTAGCCCTCGATGCACAGGACCACCTAAGACATGATGGAGGCTGTTGTGGTGGTCCTGAGGAGCCCCTTGTAAAGCTCTGCATGAGGCTGGGGTGCCTTTATCTGGAGTCTGTTGGTTTGGGGCACATGGAGGACATCAAAAATCCTGAGGCGGATGGTGAGGTTGGGGTGGAACTGGAGACCCTTCAGCTACCCTGGGGGGGCTTTACTGAGACTCTGGTAGCTCACATTTGTCATTTTAAAATCCGTCAGATATTTATTGAGTGAACTGATATTTCAGTACCAAAATACAAAATCACGCATGACGTGCTTGAATCTTTGACTTGCACCTACAGTAAGGATTCACAGATGGTCAGGACTGTCGATGACAGAAGTTCCACACGTTTGGTGTCCACCACCACTGTCATGTGGAAGCAACAAACAATAAAGGCTCAAAATGAAAATATCCAGCAATGCAATTTACCACAAAACTGACACACGGACATTGAGGAACTACAAAAGCCACAAAGTGTCACGTTTGGTTGGTGTCTCCTGCTGCCATCTCACCACTGACAAGGGGTTATGATTCTGGCACCACACGACAGCAAAAAGACAGGAGGTGTGGATTGGTGGTCACAGCTTTGGCCTTCAAATCCCACTCCTGACACCAGTGTGTGATCTCCTGCCAGGGCTTCATTTGAGAAAACAAAAGAAATGAAACCAATTGCATCTGAAATGTTATAAATCACCTTGGATGGAGGTCTCAGGGTAAGGACCTACCTAACATGTGTCTTATGATGGTCTTTTCACATCCATGTATTACACAACGACCTGCCAAAACCATCCAAGGGGACCCATCAATGAAACAACAGAATCACCAAGTGGGACCCCTGCCATCCTGATCTTAGACATGGAAAACTTGTGCAAAACCTCAACGTGGACCTCCACACCCCACCGTGTGTGACGTGTGCAGCAAATGCCTTCAGGGCTCCATGGTTTGGGGGCAACATTTTCACTTTTGCTTTGGGCAGCGACAAAAAACCTGAAGCCAGCCCTGAATTTGGCCCCTTTGGACCAGAAAGAAGGTGAGGAGGTACTCATCTGGGTGATGGAACTAAAGACCCTCTCTGCCAATTTGTGTCATGAATGAGCTGCTCATTACATTTACATATTTTGTTGACGTCTTTATCCAAGGTGACTTGGTTCCATTTCTTTTAGTTTTTCAATTGGACTGCTGGCAGGTCAAGTGACTTGCTTGTGGTCACATAGTGGTGTCAGAAGTGGGTATGAAGTCCAAAGCCATAACCACTACACCACACCTCACTACTTGACTGACCCCCGTAGCCCCCTTGTCGACAGCTTTATTCACCAGGCTGACATCTGAGCCCACCTCACTGAACATTAACACTAAAAACATCCACCGTGATCGGCACGTACTTCCTTTCTGATGGATCCAAAGAAGAACTGGCGCTGGGGTCCAGCAGGAAGCGCTCCTGAATCATCGACGAGTTTTCTTTCATCTGCAGAACAGGGTAGCCCATCTTGCTAGTCCAGGTGTCCATGACTGTTTGCACAGGCTTGTTGCTCACCTAAAACATCAAAGGGCAAGGACTGAGGACAGGCAGGGACATCGGGAAGGAGCTGAACAAGAAACCGGAAGACAGAATGTCAAAGCGAGAGTCTGCTGAGAAGGCTCAGGAGCTGGGAATCATTTTTTTGTTGGTGTTTTCTGTAAGCATTTCTGTTTCTAAATGCATTTTGTGGATTTTTTGGATAAATTACTTCTAGACCTAACTTAATATTAAGTCTTTTTAATTTTTGGATTTCACACTGGGCCTTTTAGGCAACTCCTTTGTGTCTCTTTTTGCTCTTGTGAGCCTATCTTGGTGTTTTGCTGAGATCCTTCATTATAAAGACTCTTCATTTGCCCTTTGACAATTGGCCACAGGTTTACGGTTATCCCTCCTCTTGTGAGACGTCTGTTTAGTTTCTGGTGATATTTCAAGTTGATTTGTCAGTTCCCTATTTTTGGACCTTGTCCAGCTGAAGCCAGCAGGTAGCCCTACAGACCAAGCCGGGTTAAGGTGCAGCTCTGCTGGACAGACCAGTGAAGACCCTGACCTCACACCTATTTTTTCTTGGAGGATTGGTACCCTGCTGTTATAACGGCATGTTTCTCATGTTCCATTGTACTCGGGTGTTCTCTCCGTGTCATTGTCACCCTTTCTAATAAGCCCACTTTGTTGTTTGTGTTTCGGCCTCCTTGGTGCTGCCCCCTGTAGGTTGCACTGTGTTGTGAGATAGTGAGGACCTCCATAGTTCAAGCTGGTATCTTTGCAGCCCAGAGGCTCCACCCTGCTGCTGACTCACACAACCCTAATCGTACATGTGAGCTCTGGAGGTCTGCAGGTGGACTCTGCTGGTGCCCGACTCCAGGGTGGAGGCCCAGGGCTGCAGAGACACACACTTGTCACAGTCTGGGAAAACAAAAGCACTTTTCAAATCAAAGTCTCACACTCACATTAGGCCACCTGCCTCTTTCAAGATCTCACTGGAAGGCCGGACCCCCATGTGGCCCCTACTTTTCATTACGTACCTCTTCGAGTTTCATCCAAAAGTCACTCGTTTTTGCGTTCATGAACTGATAAAACTTCAAGTATTCCTGCAGAAACAGAAGGGACAGGAGACGGAATTAATGAGAGTCTCTGTGACAATTTGAATAGCCTGACCAGAGTTTTTGGTGACATGTGACAATCTCACCATCAGCCAGACTGTCGTGTATAAAAGTGACCTAACAAGTGACAGCCGAGTGACTCAGATTAACCAATCACTAAGCTGGCCAATCAGCATTCAGCTGATGACAGAAATAAAGTCGAAGGGTGGACGGTCACAATGGCAGCCACCTCTTTGTGTAAGAACGTGGAAAGAGCATCTGCTGTACCCTTATAGGCCTGTGACCTTGGCAGCCTTGTGCTCCTGGCAGGGAGACCCTAGAGAAGAAGGGCCAATCCAAAACAGTAGGCCCTTAACAGGTCAGGTGTCTGGAGTAGGTAAACCCCAGGGTGCCGCTCCTCACTTGGTGGTCAGGTGGTCTGTAATGCTCAGGTTGGCTGTGCCCAAATAAATCTGGCATGTGCCCTCATTGCCAAGGCCAAGGACAGCAAGTGGGGAGACAAAGATGCACCAGGCCTTGGAACGTTTGATGTCAAACAGCAGTTCACTTGTAGGGTAAGAAGGTGAAATTCACAAAACGCAGACAATGGACATAATTGGGGGGGCACCTCAGGGTGCAGTGCTGCCACTCAAAGCCGATGGATGGACTGGAGTTGCCTAAGGGGAGAGCTGAGTGCTGTACACCAGTGGACAAAGTGGCTACTTCAGTGTGACTCCAGGTGGCAAAGAGGAAAGCCACTGCTCTGGCCTGTGTGTCCCTATGCCAGCTTAATGCATTGGGTCTTCTTGACACTCAAAGTGCCACCAGAGTGTCCTGCCTGGTCATCAGCTTTGTAGTCATCTCATCAGAGCTAAGGTCAGGGGCCTTGGTCATTCATTTAAAGAGAGGTGGCCACCACTGTGTTGGTGAAAGGGCTCAGATGGCGGGGTCTTGGCTGGAGAGACTTGTCATGAGGTGAGCTCTGCTGTCACTGTCACATATCTTAGAAGAAGCTGAGAGGAGATGTTGCCTGACATGTGGACCACCCTTAAGTCCACTGATAAGGGAAGCCATTGTGTTAAAGAAGGGGACGCTGTGTGCCGTAATGGACTGAGTGTCCCCAAAAGGAAAAAGCAGGGCAGGAGGATGGTGGGCTGAGTGTCAGGGGTCTTGTGGGGGCTTCAAGGAGTTCTAGCAAAACATCAAAGGAAGAAAAACTGAGAGTGAGCCCAGAAAAGTAAAAAGGAGCCGATGGCATAAAGGCAGAGCTGAAGTGCAGCACTGTTGTGTGGGGGGGTTGTGGGTCATAAATCAAACCTAAGAGGGATGAGGGGCCACAAAGCTAAGGCAATCACCCAGAAGACATGCTGGACTCACACAGACCACATCAAACGATGTGAAACGAGGAAACACAGCCCACCGCACGACACTCAGGACAAACAATGAAACCAAATTTACTGACCTGACATCCCTCCTGAAACTTCTCTGGAGACATCCAGTCCTGCAGCATCCGCAGAATCGAGGCGCCCTTAAAAACAGCAATACAGTGGGGGGTTACTTAGGGGCAGGCAAGGCCCACAGAGAGGCACAAAGAAGAAGAAACCTCACGAGGACTTGAAGATCTTTGTGTGATGAACTTGCAGGAGTCTCTCGCGCTGACGAATTAAACAGTTACAGAGCACGGCCACCAGATGGCACTGTTTAAACAAGAACATTCATTTTGTGACATTTGGCGGAGCATCTCAGGCTTGATGGACTCGACAGAAGTGCACACGGCATTTAAACCCACGTGACGCGCCACCCGACACTCTTTGGCCATCTGGGCATAAATCATAAAAATGACATCCTGAAGAGGTACCACCTGGGCAGAGACCACTAAATGGAGGTTAAAGATCCATCCCTCCGTTTTTAAAGCTGATTATGCTGAGAAGGGTCCCAGGGAAGCTGCAGCCTATGCCAGCAGCATTGGTCGCAAGGCTGGCAAAATCAGAAAAATAACAAACACAGACATAGATACAGCATTTCATTTTAGTATTAAGAGAGCTAGGGCAGCACGGTGGCGCAGTGAGTAGCGCTGCTGCCTTGCAGTTGGGAGATCTGGGGACCCGGGTTCAATTCCCGGGTCCTCCCTGCGTGGAGTTTGCATGTTCTCCCCATGTCTGAGTGGGTTTCCTCCCACAGTCCAAAGACATGCAGGTTAGGTGGATTGGCGATTCTAAATTGGGCTTGGTGTGTGGGTGTGTTTGTGTGTGTCCTGCGGTGGGTTGGCACCCTGCCCGGGATTGGTTCCTGCCCTGTGTTGGCTGGGATTGGCTCCAGCAGACCCCCGTGACCCTGTGTTCGGATTCAGCGGGTTGGAAAATGGATGGATATTAAGAGAGCTCCTTTAAAAAATATCTATTATATGGCACCCTTTATGATTATCTTTTTTACAGTATGCTTCCTATTAATATTTTTTAACTTGTATAATGGACCTTTCATACCTGTTTATTATATAGTGCCTTTCATATTTATCAATGCATCGGTCTTTATTCCAAGTAGCATCTTTCGTATTTACCTTCCTATCTAGCTAATATTTAGATCATCCATATCTGTGTATGTGATGTATGGCACAAACATCTTTTTATAGTGCCTTTCAAGTCTATGTATCTGTTATATGGTATCTACAGTAGGTATATTGTAGTTTAAACCCCTTGTCATGTAATTAAATGGTACTTCAGATCTGTCTGTCTGTCTGTCTCATATTTAGCACTTTTTACATTTGTCTGTTATACACTGCATGTCATACCTGACCTTTCATACCTGAAAATAATATAGCGCCTTTCATATTTGAGTATTAGATTGCACCTTTCATATATTTAAATCTGGAGCTCTTCATGTCAATTTTTATATAGTGCCTTTCATATCTCTCTGTCTGTCCGTCTATCTGTTACCATCTATCCAGTTCACTCAGACTCCTGTGTATGGCACCTTTCATATTTTTTATATAGTGCCTTTCCTCGACATGCTGTATGTCAGGACACATCACTTCCTTAGCCACCATTATTAAAATTGTCTATGGGGTCTGCCCTTCTGTAGGGTCTTACCACATGAGATAGTCTCACATTGTCTTCTTTTGTTCACCCACCACCTTGTCATGGTTTTCCCTCCTTGGACCACCACGCTGGACCCTGAGCACCACACAAGTCCTGTTGCTTTCCTTCTGGTCTAAACAATTTGGGCCTCATTAAAGTCACTCAGATCTTTGTAGTGCCAGTGCCCATGCCCGTGCCCGTGTCGAGGTCGGCTACCTCAGGTCAGTTTGGTATCTGATGATGCCTGACCTTGGCCAGCGCCATTGTTATTAGACAGTCAATATCAGGACCACCTCATGGGTACATAGGCCTAGTGGTGCCTAAACGGAGACATCTAAATGGGAGTCCCCCATCAATCAGTCCAATCAGTAACTGAAATTGACGAGGGAGGGATGGACCTTCTTGAAGATTGGCGTCCTTGCGATGGCACATAATAGTATCGAGAGTGGGAGATCAGCACGCATCTCTGGAAAACTTGGGAGGGAGAAACTCAAGGAGGGGTTTTGACGCCCCCATTACAGGGCTTATGTTTAGAGTATGCTCTGGCCCTCCATATGGGGGTGCTCACAATGTTCTACCCTATAGTGTTATACAGTACTAGCCGTGCCCCGCGGCTAGACCCACATAGTAGTGAATCAGGACAGCCGTCCCACCCGGCTCCCCACTCCTAAGGCCCCACCCCCTCCCCTCGGCCCTGACACCCCCCCCAGGCCCCCCCCCCCATCGCTCCTGCAAGCGAACTCTGATTCTTATTGTGATGAGAGAAGTCGCAAAATCAGCCGGAATGTTCAAGCAAATTCTAGAAAAACAACAAATCTAAATGTGTGAAGTCGTTCTCTTGTGAAAAGCGGACAGACAGACAGACAGACAGATGTTGGATTTTATATATATAGAGGTATACAGTTCATTATATATGTGAGGCTTTATCACCAGAATGTTGTTAAATACCCCTTCTTGTCACATCATTGTGCCCCCCATTCAGGTGGACCCGGTGCCAACTCCTCCCTGCTTCCTCTCAATGATGGAAGTTTGCTCTTCTGCCAGCTCGGACTGTTTGGTCCTCGTGAGGTCCACTGTGTCACCTGAGACTCACCTTGCTGTAGGAAATTCCATCAAACACCGAGGTGATTTCTGCTGGTGTGGACACGTCCACAATGATGGGATGGGACGACAGGAGGGCATCGTCAGTCATCACGGGTAAGACGTCATCGATGAGCATAATGTTCATCTGCACAGAAAGGAAGCAAGCGTGTGTGACAGTTAACAACACCGGGCACTCAAGGCCTCTTTACATGACAGACACCGACATGAGAAGGACACTCAGCCGCCTGCCCCTCCATCCTGCCCACCACAGCTCTCATTTATAGAAACACTCAGGACTTCTTTACTGGTCCTCTTCAAAAACAAGGGATTGATAAAGTGCCAGAGAAACGTGCATCACCTGACCAAAGAGACCTCAGGTGTCAGACCCCCCTGTGATGTCATTCAGGCACTGTGATGTGGACAGCCTTGGCACAGAATGACCTGGAAAATGGTAGGGGTCTGCAAGGCCAACTCAGAAGACCCCCCTCCGAATACAGGCAGCACTTTAGCACAATTACACCATTTCATGGGCTTCTCTCACTCCTGTCAGCTCACATTTGACCTCTGGTGGTCTGCTTTTACACTCTTACCATGCCCCAGTCGGGTTCTGCTTCATTCACGCCAATGTACTCAAAGAAGCTGGCAAATCCTTCATTGAGCCACAGGTCGTCCCACCAGTCCATGGTGACAATGTTTCCGAACCACTAGAATGAGGTGAAAAACCCACAATTAGAACAGCGTGACACCACTTGAAAATGTCACATGTACTCGTTTAGAGGAGGCTGTCATCCAAAGTGACTTACAAAGAAGATGGATAGACAACTAAGGCACAATATAGATAGATAGATAGATAGATAGATAGATAGATAGATAGATAGATAGATAGATAGATAGATAGATAGATAGATAGATAGATAGATAGATAGATAGATAGAGTGAAAGGCACTATATAATAGATAGATAGAGTGAAAGGCACTATATAATAGATAGATAGATAGATAGATAGATAGATAGATAGATAGATAGATAGATAGATAGATAGATAGATAGATAGATAGATAGATAGATAGATAGAGTGAAAGGCACTATATAATAGATAGATAGATAGATAGATAGATAGATAGATAGATAGATAGATAGATAGATAGATAGATAGATAGATAGATAGATAGATAGAGTGAAAGGCACTATATAATAGATAGATAGAGTGAAAGGCACTATAGATAGATAGATAGATAGATAGATAGATAGATAGATAGATAGATAGATAGATAGATAGATAGATAGATAGATAGATAGATAGATCAGCGTCCTTGAAGACCAAGTGTGCCAACTTGCAACCAATCACCTTTCCTGCGGGCAAACTGCCCAGTGGGCCATCACTGAGTGCTGCTCACCTAACGTGGAGCTCAATCCAGCGGTGAGATGTGGCTGATGTGACACACGAGACGCAGTTTATTTCTTGTTTGGCCTCATCCTGAATACTAAAATCAGAAACCAAAGAAGGTGCTGAGGGTCTAAGCAGAAAGGGGCCATCGACAGGACAGGAAGTCCACTATGTGGTGGCCCCTCAGGATCCTGTTTGGGTGCCTTAGCCCCTTTAAGATGGACCTGATGACACTAAACAATGGGTTCTGCTCCTCCTGGAGAGACCTTGTGTTTAAAAGTCCATTCACAATTTGCCACTTTCAAACTTAAATAGCGCAGTCACTCTCCCCTGGGTGTGGGCACTGGCACAGCACGTAGGATGAGGGGCACCATCTGAGCCCTTCATGGCTTCTCATTCTGGATTGTTAATTTCTTTTTGATTTTATTAATAAACAAACTCTTAAGGTGGCTGCTTTTGACACCTCAATATCAGATCCTAAGCGTCTGTCCATCCGAGTGATATGTGAAATGCTGGGTGACACTGGGCTCTGGGGTCCATGTAGCTTGTGTGACCCGCTCCCAGATTCCAGTTTGCTCCCAGTATCTAAAGGTGTGAGGTCCTGTGCATGGTGATGGTCGCACCGTTTCCTGTATGGGTGACCCACCTGGCACCAGTCTAACACCAAGAATGGAGTAAGTTGGCATGACCAGTTAGGAAGTCGCATTCTACTCTAGGGGGCACCTTACAAGGGCAGTGGGCACCGCCTAAAATACTCATGAGGCTCACCTGATGCACGAGCTCGTGGGCGATGACGCTGGCCACTCTCTGCTTATTAATGGACGACGACTCTTCGGGGTCATACAGCAAGTTGTTCTCCCGGTAAGTGATGAGCCCCCAGTTCTCCATCGCCCCGGTGCCAAAGTCGGGGATGGCAATCTTGTCTGCAAGGAGAGCACAAAGGGTTTACATGCAGTTACTGATTTGGCCGCCTCTGGCGTCGTTTTGTTTTATTTGTTTTGCCCCTTTGTGTTACGACGTGCGCCGCCCTTCTCGTTTTCTGCTGATGCCCCAGCTGTATAAAAGCCGAAGTCGCCAATCGAATGGCCAGCTTGGCACTGCTCTGTCCTTTGGTTTAATGTATTCAGGTTGGCCCTTCTGGTATTTTGACCCCTGATCAAGTTTATCACATTGTGATTTATTTGGATTTGTATCTTTTAACACAAAACCAACTTTTGCTCTATTGTTCCTGCTTTGCTTTTTCAATTCTTTAAAATAAACTTTTAAAATATTCAGGTGACAGTGGGATTTACAGTTTATTTTTTTTGGACATGTTTTGAAATGTCTTAACCTTTAAATGCCGTCGCCTCATTTTGGGCCTGAGCAGGCTGGAAAGTCTGCCCTTTGGAGTTCGGGGCCAGGCTGCCTAGGGCTGAGGCCTACAGAACTGGAGCAGATCAGAGAGATTGGCAGCTCTGACCTTTGTGGGGGTCTTTTCCTGCCTGCTTCCCCCTTGTGGCAGGATGTCACCACAACAAGCCCATTATGTGTCACAAGTATTTATGGACGTTTTCTGTTGTTCAGCGTTGGTCCCCACTGATACCTCCTGGATCACGAATTTAGACCTCCGTAAAACAATTTTGCTCGGCCATAATTATAAAAAATAAATAAAAAAGGATATTATTTTGCGGAGTGTTCCTTCAATCATGTTGGCAATGGCAACAGGCAAAGCCACCGATAAGCAGCTAAGTGTAGCCATGCAGACCCTCACAAAATGGCAGCACATTTCCAAAACAGTTCAAGTTCAGGTTTTACGTCTCCTTTGTTCATTTTTGATTCTCCGCATGTGGCTTACGTGCATCTTTCTTTATTCTTGGTTTTGTTTATGTTTTGTGGGTGGTCCCCCAAGAAGCGGGGGTCACCTGCCAATCACTGCCAGCAACTGCCCTCCACCCTATAAATCCGGAGGGTCCCCCACGGTTCATTGTGAATGCCCTTCAGAGGACGACATGGCGCACAGTCGATGGCCATGCACTTGCAACTGTGGCTGCCATCATAGCAGTGGACGAATGCAGGTCTTCTCAAGCCCCCCGTGGCCGGGTCTCCTTCAGTTTTTACAGATAACTACCATCAATCATTCTGTCGTGATTCCCTTCCCGACTCGTGATTTTATTTCCTTGTGTTTCTATTTTATTCATTTGTAAATATACACTGTATCATTTATTACTTTTGAAACGCTTCATTCTTATTTTTGTGGTCTTCCAGTCATTGCCATTATGTGCCATGGTAGCCATTTTTGGAGCTCACGCCCCGAGGCCGCACAAAACGGCAACAGCAAAACCATCAGCACGGCAAAGCGTAATTATCTGAACTTGACGGATTCTGACTAAAAACTTGACGTGTTTTCTTTCATTAAGAACCCCTGGTTAGCGGCTTTTGCCTTATCGTCTGATTACGGCCTTTGGGTTTGACAGTCGCTCTGTTTGTCTCCAAATCTGCCAACTCCGATTCCTGTACATTAAGAATAAAAGGCATTCTGACTCTGACCCTGACTCTGATTCTGATTCTGACTCTGATTCTGATTTTTATTCTGATTCTGACTCTGATTCTGATTCTGATTTTTATTCTGATTCTTACTCTGATTCTGATTCTGAGTCTAATTCTGATTTTTATTCTGATTCTTACTCTGACTCTGATCCTGATTCTGATTCTGACTCTGATTCTTATTCTGATTTTTATTCTGACCCTGACTCTGATTCTGACTCTGATTCTGACTCTGATTCTTATTCTGATTTTTATTCTGACCCTGACTCTGATTCTGACTCTGATTCTGACTCTGATTCTTATTCTGATTTTTATTCTGACTCTGACTCTAATTCTGAGTCTGATTCTGATTCTTATTCTGATTCTTATTCTTATTCTGATTTTTATTCTGATTCTGACTCTGATTCTCTCTGTTTGTCTTCTGCCTTCAGTCCTTTGCTTGTCTGATGGTCTTCTTCTGGTCACCCTTTAGTTCTGGTTTGGATTTCGGTGGTCAGTTTAACACATTTAGCCTTCACCTATGCAGGTGTACTAATTGGTCATTTCTTTATCATTTTAAACCAAACCAAGGTGATGGCCACTCATAGGGCTGAAAGGTGCCAGCGGCCATACCAGCGGCTGTACCAGCTCCACTTCACCAACTGGTCGCCCACCTGAAGCTAAGCCTTTTCAGGCCTGGCCAAGCCCTTGGATGGGAGGCCATCTTGGCAAAGCTTGGGTCGCTGCTTGAAGAGGAGTTGGTGAGGCCAGCAGGGGGCGCTTGCCCTGAGGTCCTAATGCCCCCAGTGTAGTGACAGGGACACCATGCTGTAAAAGATGTGATGTAAAGCCGAGGTCTCCTGACTCTCTGTGGACACTAAAGACCCCTTTGTAAAGAGTGGGCTGTATCCTGGTGTCCTGGCTAAATTGTCCACCACTACCTGGTCATTCAGACCCCCTAGTCATCCCCCGTCTCTGATTGGCTATCTCTCTCTCACTCCATCACCTCTAACAGCTTGAGTGTGGTGGGCATACTGGCACAATCAGAGCTGCCGTCGCCTCATCCAGGTGAGTGCTGCACATTGGTGGTGGGTGAAGTGACGCCCCACTCCCTATGTAAAGCACTTTGAGTAGTGAGAAAAGGTGCTATATACATGTAAAGAATTATTATTGTTATTATAATCAAGCAATAAAACGGAGCAGGCTGACAAGGTCGGGTCATATGGGACATTAGCCACTTCATGAGCGCTGACCTCTCACCAGACGCACAGAATGCCTGATTGTGGCTTACTTAGCAGAAAATAAAAGAATGAACCAACGAACGCATGCAGAACCTCGAGCTGCCCGGTCTGCTCACTTCATGGCTAACGTTACGACAGTTTCATCACATTCAATGCCGGACACCACTGAGTTGTTTTGTGTCCTCCGTGTCACAAGCAAAAAGACGGCGGTGGGCACAAGGCCTGGAACAGAACCTTACCCAGCTTAGGCAGCGAGTAGCTCATGTTGAAGTACTCCTCAAAGTAATTGAAGACCACCTCGGTGATGTTGGCCGCGTACTCGGCGGTGTGCTTCTGCTCCGGCTGAACATAAATTCTCAGCTGTAATTAAACAACAGCAGACAGTTAGATCTTTTGCACCAATATATAACAGTGGAACCACAGTGACCTCGGCCACCGTCACTCTTGCATGTCACAAAAGGCGACTGAAGGAGGCTGGCATCAAGAAGGGCATCTGGCTGCTTCAGTTCTGTCCAAGCTCCACTGGTTCACTTAGTGGAATTCTTACCTGCGTAAAACAATCAACATGCGCCTCGTCACAGGACTGGGAGAAGAAATGGCGTCACAGGTCATTAACCAAAAACCAAAACAGATAAATACGAGAGCAGACCAAAGCAGAAAGAAGAAGAAAAGAAGAGAAATAGAAACTGAGAGAATAAGAAAATGTCAGCAACTGTCCAGGTCTTGGATTGTGCAAAAAAATAAAGAGAGAGTCCAGGAAACAATTGTGATGTGTGCTTAGAGCCACGTGGAGGTCACAGCTGAAGGTGCTACAGCAGGTCAGCCCGAGTGGGACTACATCTCCCATCATGCAGCGGGATCACTGCTGCAGGGGCTGCTGGGAGGAAATTATGAGGGTGTAAAATTTAACTTAGATCAGAACTCCTGGATTTTGATCAATCAGTAAATTGCTTTTTTGGATTTTATGTTCTTTGTTCTTCATCTTCACGGGGTTTGTTTGTTTGTTTGTTTGTTTGTTTGTTTGTTTGTTGACACCGCCCACTACAGGGATCTGCTCCAAAAAGCAGGCTTAGGGTGAAATGGGAATGGGAGCTGAGCAGCTAAACCAGCAACTGGCTTGAATGGCATTGGCTGCTGAATTTAATTGGCCGTCACGTAAGCAAATAAATGAGCTCGGCCAGCTGTGCACTGAAATGAAATCCAAAGAGAGAGTCCTTCTTATTAAAATACTAAAGGGACACATGGGGGGACTGCTGAGCGGAAAAAGGCCATTTTAAAAACACTACACTCGAGCTGATTTCAATACAGGGGGTAAATGGCTGCTTTCATGCACCTCTTCATTGATCAGTGTGATTGGAACTCCACAGGGGACCCCCCCCCCCAACCTGGGGACCCTGGGACTGAACTCTCCCCGCCCACCCCACCTCATCCACTATGTATTTCATCAGTTTAAATCTCTAAGGAGGACCAGAGACCCCCTCATACTCCATTCTTCAAACCTTTATATATCCGAGTGGGACCCCCGCTCTCCCACTCCTACTACTGATTTCTGTAGTGCGGCGCAGTAGGGAGGTGTGCCGGCTGTGGGGTGGGATTTCTATTATTTGCTTCAGTATTGTTCTGGTGCTGCAGTGCTGAGGTGAGAAAACTGCTATCAGTCCAGAAATCAAAATTCTTACCTCTGAGCCAACAATAATGTGGGGGCCTCATTACACCTTACAGTTGGTCAGGATTGGCAGGGGAGTACAGAGAACTGTGGCCTGATAGACCCCAACAAACACCACGGTGCCCACTGATAACAACAGGGACATGATAAAAGGAGGGGTCCCAATAGGAGTCTGAAGGACTTGGACCAGTGCAGGTCACAGGCCAAAACAGTAAGGGGGGCTTCTGAAGTACTGGGGGGTGTGAGGGTACATGGTGTAATAAAATCCACAAATTCCAATAAATAACCACATACTTGACAGCAAGGGTGGGGGACTTGAGTTGGGGGTAAGAAACGGCAAATAATAGATAGAAAGGACAAGCACAATAGATAGATAGATAGATAGATAGATAGATAGATAGATAGATAGATAGATAGATAGATAGATAGATAGATAGATAGATAGATAGATAGATAGATAGATTTGTGAAAGGCACTATATAAAAGATAGATAGATAGATAGATAGATAGATAGATAGATAGATAGATAGATAGATAGATAGATAGATAGATAGATAGATAGATAGATAGATAGATAGATAGATAGATAGATAGATTTGTGAAAGGCACTATATAAAGATAGATAGATAGATAGATAGATAGATAGATAGATAGATAGATAGATAGATAGATAGATAGATAGATAGATAGATAGATAGATAGATTTGTGAAAGGCACTATATAATAGATAGATAGATAGATAGATAGATAGATAGATAGATAGATAGATAGATAGATAGATAGATAGATAGATAGATAGATAGATAGATAGATGTAGGCACTATATAACACAGAGGGTTGGCAGTGTAACATGAGAAATGCCCGAGAGATGTGCCCGTGGACACCTGAACCTCACTCCGTGCCCATGTCCCCCCTCGCCCGACATTATGCCCACAGTCAGATGTCCTCTTATCGCCCACTCCATTTTTCAGCTTCCGGTGCTTATCGAGTGCCATGATAAATGGTGTGTACCTTTCACCAAAAGGTCTTTTTATCTTATCATTTGCTCACCTGAGTGTTCCTATCGAGTTCTCGCTTTCTTCATTTTATCTCCACTCAGTTACCAGGGGTGATAACCCGCCAAGGAGTTGTTAAGAGAATAAAACTTGAAAATCCCGTGAGCGAGTGCTCTGTTTTGTTAACGTCAGAGAGAACAAATGAGGAGGAAGTCGAGTGACCCGATGGGACAGCAGACTTGACGTAGTGGCTTTTAAAGGCTCACCTTTGTACTGCCATCACCACACCATGCTGGCCATTTTCTATTCCCAAGAATGAAGGAGATGGAAACAGAACAATAAAAGATGTCTATGAGAAACAAAAGGCTAACAATAAGGACCTCTGGTCAAGAGCCAGGGATCAATAAAAATAAGAAAATGGAAGCATCGCTAAAAATTTAACAAAGAAGAGAACCAAGCCATGTATGTGTAGACACCATAACCTCAAATTGTCATCTCAAAAGCTTAAACGGGGGATTTTTAAACATTTCACCACCAAACACCCCTCAACATCTCCTGAACTTCTACTTGAAATGAAGATGAATGTGGAATTGAACTCCAGCATAATTTGGGAATTTGGGAAAAGGCTGACTGGAGCGGCTTTTCTTTTCTTCTGGTTATGTTTACTCTTAAATACAGGAGTAAAGTCCTGCTGGATAAAAATACGAGATGTGGCACTTGAGCTAAGCAATGAAGTGCCCAGATGCCCATCTGTGTGGGATACCACTGACTGGATGATCTGCCGTTTTATTGGGAGACTCACAGGTGTTGACATTCAGCAAGGACGAGGCTGGCAGATAAAAACACACCACGGGCACCACAAGTGGAAAATGAACTGAGCTGGGCAAACGGCACCAGGAGAGTCAGACGTGCAAGAAGGAATTTCACTGTGCATGGGACCAAAGGACTACAGTCTGTCTACCTACCTCTCTGTCTATTATATAGTGCCTTACACATCTATCTATCTATCTATCTATCTATCTATCTATCTATCTATCTATCTATCTATCTATCTATCTATCTATCTATCTATCTATCTATCTATTCAAAAGGACAAGATAGAAAAGGTACTATAGAAGAGATAGGTAGGTATACGTGAAAGGCACTACATAATAGATAGATAGATAGATAGATAGATAGATAGATAGATAGATAGATAGATAGATAGATAGATAGATAGATAGATAGATAGATAGATAGATAGATGTGTAAGGCACTATATGAATGGTGATAGATAGATAGATAGATAGATAGATAGATAGATAGATAGATAGATAGATAGATAGATAGATAGATAGATAGATGTGTAAGGCACTATATGAATGGTGATAGATAGATAGATAGATAGATAGATAGATAGATAGATAGATAGATAGATAGATAGATAGATAGATAGATAGATAGATGGGGTCGAGAGTTCCTTTCATCAGATTGGCTGGCCCAGTGCTGACTCAGCTGTGGATTGCCCAATAGGGGGTGTGGCTTGATGGCTGAGGTCTCCAGGACTCTAAACAAATCCAAATCCTATTATGGGATGTCATCTGTTATTGAATGTTGAATTCTGCTCTGTGCTTGTCATATTTCTATTGCATTTCTATTTTATTGTATTGAGGGTGATTGTCTTCTCTTCTGTGTATTTTATTGTATTGTCCCCCTTTTTCTGACACCCACTGCATGCCCAGCCTACCTGGTAAGGGGTCTCTCTTTGAATTGCCTTTAATTAGGTTTATTCCTCTTTTTTTCCCTACAAGGGTCTTTTTTTTGGGGGGGGGTTCTTGTCTTCTTAGAGAGTTGAGGCTCGGGGGGCTGTCAAATAGCAGGGCCTGTTAAAGCCCACTGCAGCAGTTCTTCTGTGATTTTGGGCTACACAAAAATAAATGGTATTGTATAAATATGAAAGGCACTATATAATAGGTACATTGACAGATAGCAAAGGCACTACATATTAGACACACAGATAGGCCAGGCGCTATATTGAAGAGAGGTCACTGGTGCTATGAAACTGATAAGGAAGTCGAAGTGAAAGGCACTATATAGTGTTGCACTGTGCAGGTACTTAGCAGATCTTTACTTTGCCTCTCTGTTATTCTTTTCCTTTCTTTCCAGTTGTGTTCTCTTCCTCCTCCTCCTCCTCCTCCTCCTCCTCTTCCTCATGATCGTCATTCAGCTGCTCACAACTCAGGCCCGCTGCTCTCCTTGGCACCCCTTTGACTTTATTGTCCTTTTATTCCCGTTTCCCACAAACCCCCCGGTAAATACCAACTTACACGGGTGCCTCTGGATGACATTCTCTCGATGAAGGTGAACTGGTGAACGGCGAAGCACACCAGGTAGGTGCTCATCTTCACCGACTTGGAGAAGACGGTCCTGTTCAGATTCTCTGCGACGGCCATTGTGGTCTGTAAGGAGAACACAGCAAAGTGATGAGTTCAGCTGATGCCCCCCCACACCGCCACCCTCCCCTCACACACACTTGTGGTTTAATTGGGAGAAACACTAACTGCAGGCCTCAGCCCACCCCCCAAACTAATCGAAATTCCGTCTGTTGGGCTGTAACTCTTTCCATCTGCTCCGGAGGATGATGACAGGCTATTTACAATAAAGCTAACAGCGCGGGGCACCACGGTGGGCCGCCTCAGGGTTTCTAAACAAAAGGCTGTCTGGAGCGGCCATAGTCGTCCACACTGGTGTGGCACCACGCAACACGAGTCACTCAGCCCACGCGTGTCGGCTCCTGCTTTATGTGATCCTTTGTGTCCTGAAGCCCACCTTGAGCCCTTCCTGCACTGATGACCTCCCGTATGACGTTTCTGTTTCTTTTCTTTCACACATTTATGTTGAACCAGAGACACATGGCCAAGGTGCAGGACAGAAGAGGGGCCATTTTTGTCCCTGGTGGGATGTGCACTGGCAGTAGTAACCTTAGTGGCCGTGACAATGACACTCTTTTACCTACAGGGGGGCTATCCATCCATCCATCCATTATCCAACCCGCTATATCCTAACTACAGGGTCACGGGGGTATGCTGGAGAAAATCTCAGCCAACACAGGGCTGAAGGCAGGAATAAATCCTGAGTAGGGCGCCAGCCCACCGCAGGGCGCACACACACACACACACACTCACACACACACCCATACACCAAGCACACACTAGGGACAATTTAGGATCACCAATACACCTAACCTGCATGTCTTTGGACTGTAGGAGGAAACCGGCCCAGACACGGGGAGAACATGCAAACTCCATACAGGGAGGACCCGGGAAGCAAACCCGGGTCCAGGGGGGCTATGACCCCCAATTATGGAAGACATTTAAGATCAGTAGGTGGCAGTAGGCAGTCCAGTCCAGTTAATCACTGGAGGTCCACAGCCACAAGATCTGCAGAGACTGAAATGCCCAAGGAGGGTCTCCAGTACCTCGTGAAACTGATGAAGATGAGGGATTCAGATGAGGGAGGGGGGGTTCTACTGGTAATGGGTGGGTGAACTCAGTAAAGTGGATGTCAAGGGTAAAAGAAAAAAGGTGGGCTCTGTCTGTCTGTCTGTCTGTCTGTCTGTCTGTCTGTCTGTCTGT